>NC_073349.2:24140000-24489166 GCF_027580225.2 Misgurnus anguillicaudatus
AGTTATGTCAGGAAGCTGCAACTATTTCAAAGCATCTTGAAATGAAAGCTGACAATGCTGAACTTGAAGCAGCTACCAGAGAGGCTGAAGAAATTCTACAAATGTTCAATCCTCCACTGGTAAAGTTCATTTTATTTCAGTTTTCTTGTTCATTTGGTTAATTTTTTATTTACACTTAAGCTGCTTTAATAAATGCATATTTTTATCTGTTCATAGATTTCCAAGTCCTTACTTTCAATCACTTTTAGCATTTTATTTTAACATGTTTATTTCCAATTTTTTTCAGCTGAAAAAGTAGACCAAACGAGCGATTTCCTGGACTCAACAGACACAGTGAACTTTGCACTGCATTTCAAAGGTAATATTGGTTATATAAAATATCCGTATATCCACATAAATGGACTCAGGTCCGTAATAGTGCCATTATACATAATATAGTTTTATAAAATTGATTGTTGTCTTTTGTTACATCTGTAGCCAGCTCCTCAGCCGCAACAGCGAGAACCAGAGTTGAGATCAATGTACTGCTGAGAAAAGTGCAAGATCTGTTTAACCAAAATTATAGTAAGCGTATGTTCAAACACTTTTTAAGTCTTGATAACCTAATATACCTTGATGTATCCATGGCGTTATTATCAAATCAATAACTTATTTGTGTCCATCAACCATACGATTATGACACATTACCAAAATTACTATTTACAGCCGATACACTGGCTATTAACAGGATGGGAGAGTCACAATTGTCCGACTGTGTTACAATGTGTAACATGTACATGCTTGTGTTTGCCCGTGTCTTTCAGAGGATGCCAGAGGTACTGGAAGGCTCCCCTACCAATCCCTGGTAAATCAAGGCATGACAGTTAAAGTTGCAGGACTGCCCAACAGCCTCAAAAAGCCATCCTATTATGGAAGGAACCAGTTGGAGGCCATTTTGCAAGCTGCTGAGGAGATTTCATTTGAAATCAGTAAGTGAGATTAACAGTGGTTTTGTTTCTCCAGCTCAGTTTCGGCAGATCATTTGGCTCTTTGCAAAGTGGGAAAAATAAGTTAACTAAACAATAATACGGGCCTACATGTGAGTCTTTGTATAGTGCAGCACTGGGTGGGTTAAGTTTTGACCCATAATGAGTAAATATTCAAAAGAACAAATGCTGGATTGTTGTTATGCAACCATGGGGTATAATATCCCAGCAGTTGGGTTAAAACAACCCAGCATTGGGTCAATATTAACCCAGTAGTGTGTTCTGGCCAATATTTACACAAAATGTGTAAAAGATAGAACCCAGACATTTTTAGAGTGTGGGCCACTGTATTTCTCCATGTCTCCTCACCCCAACCAGTCGAGGCAAATGGCTGCCCATTCTAATCCATGGTTCTGCTCGAGGTTGCTACATATTAAAAGGAAGTTGCCATTGCACTCTCAGAAAAAAAGGTATAAAAGTTGTACCTTTTTGTCACTGGTACACTACCTTTTAAAAAGGTCCTAAAATGAACCATTTAGGTTGAGGTACCTATTAGGTACCAGCATGTAGCTTGGCGGTACCAATGTATACCTTTTAAGTAAAAAAGTGTACTTTTTGAAAAGGTACTGCCCCGATGTCAACTTTTGTTTCTTCATGTACCTTTTTTCTGAGAGTTTGTAGCCTAATAATATAAAGAGTACCGTATGGTCTAGACCTACTCTGTTTGAAAAGTGCTGTGAGGTAACTTTGTTATGAATTGGCACTTTAAATTAAATGTAATTCAATTGAAACAGATTCAGGTTATAGATTCTGTATGTGTCTATGACAGTTTGTAAGGGATGTAACACTATTTCTTAGTTGCAGTTTCCTCATTACAGTGGACACATTTTCTAAAAAGGCACCTCTCCAGAATATCCTATAGCTGTTTAGTTGAATTTGACTAGTGATTGTGATGGCCCTTGGCAACAGTTGAATTTTATCTATAAAATTATATTTCTTCATTAATACTGCTGTGTGATGCAGAAAGAACAGTTATTGTTATGCTTCTAAGTGTTTCTTTTTTCCCTATACATTAATTAGATGCAGCACAATGCAACTCCACTGACAAAGCAGAAGGAATGTCAGAGGCGATGGACGCAGAAGGTACGCTCAGTTGTTTTTATTTTATCTTTAAATAAATATATAACTTAAACTTAAAAAGCATAGTTTACTGTTATTTACATCTTGCAAAATGGTCTATATGGTTGGGTATTCTGATAATTTTACACTTTGAATTGGCTGTTGATATTTAGATGCAAACAATGAATGGTACTGTATCTGTATTTAACCTACAATTTACTAATTAACTATTGACAGTATAAATGTTGACACATTGCATTATGAATTTGTTATATAGATTCAAATGTTGTATTAAGAAAGTTGTTATTATGTTTTATGTTCTTTAGGTACAGAGCTGGAAGAAAATTCCTCAGAAACAGCCACTACTGTAGCTATCGTGATGACTGCAGATTAAGGTATCTTTTCAAATTGTGGTGATTTTTATGTCCCATTGTGAATAATAAGCTCTTCCTTATAGTAGACCAGGCCAAGTAGACCTGGTTTGGAGGCAGCAACATGTATAAAAACAGGTAGTTTCAACAGATTACAATACTTTAACAAGAACAGATATTGGAACAGAACCATAGACCAAAACATTTAAAAAGGGAAACAATCCACTACACAGTGACACATTGTGACACATCAGCCTCCAAATTTTTCATTTAGGATCTAACAGCATTAAACTAGATTCACTTTGTAAGTCTTTCAAGGGGCAGTTTCCAGGCAGAACGTGCAGAATACATAAACAGAGTTCTGTACATACATTTGGGACCTAATGTATAAAAACATCTTAAAGGGTGTTGTCCAGGACATTGTCTTAAATTACAAATATATAATAGAAGGATAGAAGGTGAGCACACCAACAATTGCTTTTAAAATGATGATGTTCCCGTGTACAAGCCTATGAATGGCTAGAACAGGCCAACCTACGACTGTATGAGTTATGGCATTACAGTTAGTTATGCTAAAGTGGTGGTGAGATTTTTTAAATTGATGATTCTTCTGAATCATGTTTGATTTACATACATTTCTGAAATGGAAAACCCAGAGTTTTCCTTGTTTCCGCTTTCTGAAATGTGCCCCAGGAATTCTTCTTTGTTGACCTGCTTGTATCTTATGATTGAGCGTCAGCAATACCCACATTTTAATTTGGCAATAGTTACAAATGAATAAACTGCCTTTGAAATGTTACTTAAAATATGCTCATGAGTATTAATTTCAACTAACTGGCTTGACTTAAATATATTTGTTTTGATAGATGGAGGCAATTTGTGCTGTTTCTGCCGCATCCTTTCGATGACAGGAAGAAGAATGCTTCAAAGAAGTGGCGTTTATGGGCACAGTGCACAGGGTGCCAATCATGGTCACACACTGCATGTGGTTTTAAAAAAACATGTGCCTTAAATGCCAGTGTCAAGACACCATGCAAACAGCCTATAGCGCTGCATCAGTGATAGGAAACATGCTAGTTACACAAGATGTTTTATGTTTGAACTTTGAGCTGTTTTTACTTTGTTCATGACCCAATTCCTGCAAACACACACTTTTTTTATGTATTAGGTGCAATTTAATCTTTTTCATGCTAATTTCTTGTAATGATTACACTTATAATAAAACAGATTTTTCATTCACTCTAATTTGTATTTATTGTTGTCATTTGTTGGCACCATAAGTGTGGTCCCTTTACCTGGGACATGTGGGGACCAATTAATATCTATTGTACTGAATTTAGGCCACAGGTTGTAAATGATAGGTAGCCTGTTGTTTTTATCTTTTATCAATGGTTCGGTATGGTTGGGTGTTGGCAAGGACCTCACCATACTTTTCAATACAGTGAGTCAAAGTTCGATTTCATGTTATGATTAAATACTTTACATAACTTTCACTTCTTTCTCGCAGTCTTGCTGTCACTGAGGGGTATTTGGCAAATTGGATATCGAAAAGTTGGTTTATGTCAAAGCAGTAGTGATACTTGTGGATACTTTGATGTACAACTGAACAGTACAATTTAAACAACTTTAAATATAATAATAATAATAATAAATTTAATTTATAATGCACTTTATATTTAGAAAAATCTCAAAGTGCTACAGGATAATAATAAATAAGAGACAATAAAACAAGAAGGACAATGGTTGCTATAAACGATGATGGGGATGATAATGTTATGTGTATCTGCTTTATCAAAGTGATTTTCCTCCATCATACAGATAAAGTTGAAGCAAATCTCTATTACCACATATAATGTTATGAATGAACCATCATGACAGAAATATATATTTATATATGAATTGAAAGTAATACAAAAAAATTGAGACCAGAAACACATCATGAGTTAAAAAACTGGCTATGCTCAATTGTAAGGAATTTTTTGGAATGATTAAGTAATTTCACATTTTGTGTTAAAATTAGAGTGACAACACAAGTAACAAAATGTGGTGTTCCAATAATAAAACTGATTGTGTTGTTTTAACACATCTGTTTTTAAAGTGTATTTATTACTCTACAGTATGCTGTAGCATTCATTAACAAAGTTTTAAATAATATATACTGTATACTACACTTTACTATAGTATGGGTATTTACTATAAATTACTTTAGTACTTTTATGTGGACAGAATTTTTATGACTGGACACACCTGATCCACATACATTCATGGTATAGTTTGCATACTGCTCAGGCCTGTCTTTCTGCTTACAAAGAAGGAACATAAAACAATACATAGGCTTCCTATACTGTACACATAGCTGAAGCATTCAGTTTCTCAAAGTGACAGGTTTGGAAGGAGGGAAATGGTACTCTAATGGATAAACTAAATAGGCCTGTTTACAATTTTTAGTTGAGCTCAAAAGAAAACAGTTAAACAAAAATAAATAGGCTACAAAAGATGCAAGAGAGCATACATTATGTAGCAAACATTGTGTATGTTTGCTAATCTGGGTTTTGACAACCAATAGGCCTAATAATCATCTACTAGCCTACAATCGGAGACGACTACCCATCAGACTATGGTCTTATTTATTAAGGGTATGTTTTTAATTATCATAGCAGCATTAACATAAATAGATAGTCTATGCATATAAGCCCAAACAGAAATGCACAGTTTGTGTGTGTGGCCAACACCAGGTATTCATCAAGGTGTGGGGTCTGTTTACACAGCCAGAAACAAACAAACAAACAAACAAACAGCTTTATTTTATCTTACCCTAACCTTATTGAGCCTTCAAAGTGCTCTCTGACACTACACCTGAGATGGCTTGTGTACTTGAAATGAGAACATGAAAAGTTTGTTGTAGAGCTAAGCCAAATACATCGTTAGAAAGGTCTTGACCTGCAGAATAACATATGTCAGTATAAAGAATCCACATGGCACATGCTTTGAAATACGGACCTTTAAAGCATCACCTTGGTGCATTTTTGAAGGCTTATAATTAGGCAACAAAAGGGGCTATAGACATGGGACAAACTCTTAATGAGAGCTCTTGACCTCAGTTGTAATGTAAATATAGTCAACAACTTGTCACTCTATCAAATATGGCTAAAATTTATTTAAACCTATTTAACAATTAAATATTTAAAATCTGATTGCATAAGTCTGTTAACAATCCCCCTAAACACCTTACTGTACTCTCAACTCACTATTTACAACCTCAAATTATAAGAAAAACACAAATGTTTTAAAAAACTACAATTCCCTACATGTGTGCAATGCAGCTTGATACAAATCAGCACTAAAATTGTAGTTTTTCTGGTTTGCAAAGTAGGGCTGTAAAAACATATATCTACTGAATATATAAACACCTAGTTCAGACAAACTTTTAATTATGCTGCATCTAGGTGATCTACGTTAAGAAAATGTAAAAAAGTTGTTTTTTAAAGATATTTAAGCAGAAACAGTGTTTTTTGCTAGATGGGATACAGCTACGCCATTTAGGGTTAAGTTTGGGATAGAATTCGGATGTAAACAGCAGATCTGTCTAGATGTGATACAACTTGTCTTAAATCGCGTGAAATGTTTGGTTTAGGGTTAGGTTTTGGGGATAGGATTAGGATAATAACAGCGCTCATCCGCGAGATTTTGTCTGTTGCTGTATCCCCTCTAGCCACAACGCCGGAAACAGCAGAACACGCAAACCCCGCCTTCAACACAATGCACTTCTGTAACCTTCTGCTACCAAAAAACTAATTTCTCAAAATCGAATTAGAAATTGTTCAAAATGATTATATTGTTGAGTTATCAAGTTTTTGTTTTCTGTAGGAAATGTTGAATGTCATTTAAAAAGAAAACACGTCATGCAAGCTACGTGGTTTCAGTAATGGCACCCTTATAGCCACCACCATAGCAACGAACTAACTATATAATACTAAATATAATGGGAAGAAAAAAGTATTAATCCACATCAACTTAGTTCGGGAGAATGTCAAGCCAATATAATGGTTATGTAAGAACATACTGTATGTGGCAGTCTGTCTTGTGGATTATGACTGTAAAATCATTGTGTAAGTCATTTATTAAGTTAATCACTATTCATTCATCTCTAAAGTGTGCTGTGACAATAGCTGAAATCATGACTATAACTCATTGTGGAAAACATTTTATTTTTTACAAACTTTTACAGTATTTGTTTCAAAGGATTCAAGATTCAATACTTTGTCATTTCAACTTAGCTCACAAAAACAAAACACCTTACACACATTGACCACATTTGTACATTACTGTAAGTAAGTAAGTAACATCACAATGGTAAACACACAATTTTGTCCTCACACAGACTATTGTGAATATGTGTGCTTAAAAACAGTATCTACGTTTTAAAATAAATCAGATCTAGTAAAGCATCATGTTTGCACAAGTAAGGCGAACATTATATTACACCACCATAAAGGTTTCTATGATATGCTGCAACATATACTATACATTTTACATCATTCTTTTTACCGAATACAATATCAGACTAGAAATTTAAAAAAAAATCTGTAGTGCTAGTTATCATATTTATCCACATTGTCATCATTATCACTCTTATCATTGTATACCAGTGTCTGTATGCTTGGCATGGGGAGGGCCTGACACAAGTGGGGGTTGTCTGCAGGAACAAAGTCTGATACATGTGGGTGAAACATCACAATGGCTTGATGTAGTTTTCTTTCCAGCTGTTGGAAGCGTTGAATGAGAGCAGCTTTTGCATGAGTCTTCATATGTAAGGCATCAATCCCTCGCTTTTTTAGACTCCTCGAAACATCATCTTCTTCAATCTAGAACACAAAAGAAAACAAAATGCTATGTTATGTTACCAGGTGGTTTCTAATATGATTTGCAGGTAGTTAGTTTGTCAGATGGTTACTAGAGTGACTGCTGTGTGGTTACTAGGGTAAAGTAATTATACTTACAGTGTTATCAAAGCAGAAGTAGACATGCCAAGAGGGATCACATGATTCCTGAAAATCACTTGTCGCAGGTAAGAAGCTCATCTGCGGTGACTATTGAATGCTGTCTCAGTCTATTGTTGGAGCTGGCTACCTGCTTGGAGAGTCTAATGGCAATGCCCTGCCCATCTGAAGCAAAGCTAGGAAACAAGCATGCAGAAAAATTAATGTATTAGTTTGTATTATAGTCCTTTTTAAGTTCAAACCTAATTTCATATTGTATCTACTTATCCACTTATAGCACTATACCTGGATATATTCTTCTCTGGTGGAGGAGGACTGCTCTCTCCCTTGATTCAGTTCTAGCCTTACAGTTGGACTCTGAGCTCATGGTCCACATCTTTAAGGGTAGACTGGAAGCCATCTTCTCCCAATACGGTAGTTTTTCTCAATGTTCAGCAGAGTCCTCAATTCTAATATCTACACATTACAAAAAGTACAGCACAAAAGTTCAGTAGCTAGCAAGCAGAAAGCATTACCGTGGTACACCTGACCAAACATATGTTACAAGTAAGGCCTTGGTGGTAATAGATTACTAATTACACCACATGAAGATTTGCAATAATGCTGCAATATTTTAATTTATAACCACTGGTGACAGTTTCCTTAAAAACTATGCCATTTCTATAATCACACGTTGAAGCACATCAGCAAGGCACTTAAAGGAAAACACCAGTTTTTCAATATTTTACTACAGGGCTATTCAGATCTTACCCTGGAGGGCCAGAGCACTGCATAGTTAAGCTCCAACCCTGATCAAACACACCTGAGCAAGCTAATCAAGGTCTTCATGATCACTAGAAAATCACAGGTGGTTAATGGTACATAAACTCTGTAGT
Source organism: Misgurnus anguillicaudatus (assembly GCF_027580225.2). Lineage (NCBI taxonomy): Eukaryota > Metazoa > Chordata > Actinopteri > Cypriniformes > Cobitidae > Misgurnus > Misgurnus anguillicaudatus. The sequence goes on from NC_073349.2 coordinate 24,148,331, forward strand.
GCTCCAGCCCTCCAGGGTAAGATTTGAATAGCCCTGTTTTACTATGTTCTTACCTCAACTTAGACGAATTAATACATACCTATCTTTTTTCAATGCGTGCACTTTTAATCTTTGTACAGCGCTTTGTGAATGTATTAGCGTTTAGCCTAGCCCCATTCATATGGCTCCAAACAGGGATGAATTTAGAAGCCACCAAACACTTCCAGGTATTTAGACGAGTAAGTATAGTGGCACAAAATAAAACTTTTGTTTGGAGCCATAGAAATGAATGGGGCTAGGCTAAATGCCAACACATTCACGAAGTGCTTAACAAAGACTAAAAGTGCATGCATTGAATAAAGATAGGTATGTATTAATTCATCTAAGTTGAGCTAAGAACATAGTAAAATACTGAAAAACGGTGAATATTGAAAAAATTACGTCTGTAATTACCAAAGTCTTACATAAAAACATTAAACTCTTACTTGAACTTGTAGAACTGAATCAGTCTGATGATGTAGTCCCTTTTCCATCTACAGACAGTGTCTGAAGAAAAGACCACATTACTACCACTCTAATTAAGTAATTCATTTCATGTTACTTCTGTTTCTTTGTTAATAGTATTCATGACATTCTTACAGTATTTAAGACTTTAACTTCAGTTCCTTACTTATTGGTTTCTGTTGGGCTAGCTTTTTTCCATCTCTCCATGTCTCCTTCAGAAATCAACACTATACAACAACAATAACAGAAAACAAGACACACATCAATCCTAAATACTCTTGTGCAAAATGCACTTATAAATGGAATGTAATATTCTCCCATCTACAACTAATTGTTACCTGCTTCTTATGTGCATTGTTTACCTGATGCCTCTCTGATGACATGAGATATCTTCTTGAGCAATATTTTCTCTGCTTTGTCTACTCTTTGCAGGAGCTGCACCTCTGAAAAGACAGTTTAATCTACTTATAGTATGCTTGCTATTTTGTGTGTGATCGACTTCACTCCAGAAAATATAAAAATGTATAAACAGTGAACCACCAGCACGGAATTTTGAAAGGTTATACAGCAGTAGACACGCCTAGGTCAGTTGATTTCCTCCGTCCATAATGCAAAAGGGCATCAGTCAGTAGGTCAAGGCGATGAGATGGAGTCATCTCCTTTGTGACTCTGGCAAATCTTTGGAGGAAAGACCACAGCCTTTCCATTCCTTCCCCGTCTGTGAGCCCAAACCCATCAAGCCATCTGGTACTGTACTTGATCTATGATTAAAGCAAAGTGGTAAAATATCACATACTGTACACTGACACGAAGCATGATCCTACTGCTTATAGTGATCTTATGTTATTTTATCTTTTAATTTGTAAAAATAGCAAAGCTGTTCTTTTTATTACTTTATATTAATGTAATTATTATACAAATTAGGTAATCTGCATAAAAAGAAACCAAGGAAACCAATTTGGTTATAACAACCCTCTGCTTCTAGTGATTAGTTTGACCCAGACAGATTTGAGATAAACGGTTTCCACTGGATTGTCTTACACATTGCATCTCTGAAACAAGTTTAGACAAATGTCAGGTTGGAAAAATGTTAGATTAAAGATTATTTTTAGGCATTTCTGGCTAATTTTAGCTTTGCAGTGCATAGACAAGAAAATGTGAGACCAAACGGGGAGTGAATGATGTGTGTTATATGTCCTGATATCCCTATAAAGTCAATGAATTACCTGGCAGGGCTATTTGTGTCCATAAACATGAAATGCTGGTAAGTCTAAGGAGATGTTGTGTGATATGCCCTCCCCTGATTTCTGATTGAACACAGTATGACATAATTTTGAGTTAAAGTTTTTTTTTCAAAACAATAATTCAGTTTTACACAGAAAAAAGGGTACTTACCTGCAAATGTGAGGCAACAACACAGGCAATGTCTAAGACTACTCGCAGGTGTATTTTCTTGTCCTCACATCTTTGTAGTAGTGCATCAGTGACATACAGGGGATAGGCTAATCTATTTCAACACAAAAATGTGAATGATAAAACACTTTATACTGAAGAAAAGTGAAAAATAATTATACAATCTCCAGCATCACATTCAATACCTAAATACTCAATAAGGGCACTCAGAATAATTCTAAACATTTTTCATGTTTTCTTATATAAGTGAATATTATAAACTTGCTGAAAAGTTTCACAATTATATTTGGTGACTAAAAAATTTAATAAAATATGGCTTATGTTAGGGTCATGCTATTTTAGGCATTTTATGAATAGCTAGAATCAAACAGGGGAATTATCATTCATATATATAAACACAAACTTTGGTAGATTTACCATGTTAATAACTGTGGAAATGCATCATCACAGTCTGTGAAAAAAGACCATTATAATACAAAGAGCTTTTAAATTGGTAAATGCATGTGTACAAATAAATACCTCTTACAACAGCCTCATAAAGTCTCTGCATGACTGGTACTGAGTGATGCCTCTGAACGTTGACGTTTTTCATGAAAACTTTTGTGGAGCGATGCTGGCCTCTCTGTGTGGTAATAAAGAGCATTGGATAGAAGTCCAGTAATTCCATCTTACGAAGCTGAGAAGAGAGAACAAAATGTTTTAAACAAGAGTACACAGTCAAATGAAAACCTATGCTCTTATCCACTATCTACTTAAATAAATATTTGTTTTTTTGTTTACTGAACTGAATTGAAGTTGCAATAATTATAATAAATAAAAAAATATATATATTTTATAAATGAAACTTACAAGCAAGTCCACACAGTTCATAATTTTGTTAGAATTGGCATGTTTTTTTATTTGGCTGCCCACTGATCATCAAATTTTACTTTTGGGGCTTTCAAGTTTTTCTTTTGTATAATCTTTACTTCACAGTATTTGCAGGTTTTGGAGGCACCGCCAATTTCTTTGTAGCAAGCACTACACTGGAGTGTTCTGGATCAAGGTGCCTTATGGGTGTCAGTGTGTGAGTGAGTGAGTTGGAGAGTGAGTGAGTGAGTGGGAGATATTTTTTAAATTCTTTATTTACTAAACATTGTATGTGTATAACTATTTACAACAAAACCCAAGATCCGCCCACTATCATAAGACTATATAATAAGATAAATAAATAAATAAAATGGCAATATAATAAAACTGACCAAAAAAGAAAGATCTGAATGTCTAAACATTTCTGAATTGTACATCAAAAGTATTAAAAGCATGGTGCTGTTGTTACTGTTTTTAACTATGTATGAAAGGGCTGAACTACTGTGCATAAGGTTTGCTGTTACTGTACTACAAAATACCACATTATAAGTAGACTAACTGCGGTAAAAACATGGTATGATTTGTGTACTAAATACACACAAAATACACACAAATACACAAAATACCACAGTAGAAGTACATTGGTAGTTAACTGTTAATTCCAAAAATATGAATATAATAAAATGATCGAGGATCTGTCACGTTATGATAACTGTGACTAACATAACGTGACTAGCTTTTAGAAATAATGTAATATAGATGACCAATACAACTCAGAGAACATTTAGAAGCCGATCTGGATTAAAAAAGAACATATAATGAATTTAATATCGAACAAACAGACACTTTATGGTATACTCACCGAGATGTGGCGACGTTTGTAAACAGATGATAAATATCGCGATGATGTGCGAACGAGATTTGGGTCACGACAGGGGCGTAGCCACGAGTGTGCCGGAGCCACCCACAGTAGCACACCTAAAATGGATGCAGAATATTTATTTATAGTTTCAATATTTTTTTTTACTAAACTAGGGCTGTTGTTGTTTACTTAGAATATATATATATTTTTAAAATCAAGCCTTTCACGCGTAAGTTAAAAATATTTTATCTGACCCCTTGTGTCCATGGCGACGGGTCATGATTGTCACGTGACACACCGCAACAACAATAATGTATGCTATTAGTTTTATTCCGTTTTTCCTTTTTTTTATTTATTAAAAATATTAACTAACTTGCTTACCATGTCAACTATCTGATATTGCAATCCTTTGTTTAAAGATCTTTATAAATTATCTTGATCTATAACGAGATGAGTCCTGTCCACCGGATTACAGCACCTGAATTCCCCAGCGTTTCTGGTCATCTTGCCTGCCTGTGACACACAGATTTTCAGGTGCACACCCAGAGGTTTTTTCTGGCTACGGGTCACGCTTCTTGAATGCGATGAACAAAATCGTATGGTATAGTACGATTTAATCTATTCGTATTAATTAGCACGAAATCCCTGCAACACATGGCAGTGTTAAATGCGATGAACTAATCGTACGATTTCGTACGAGCCAGCTCGTATGATTTCATACGATTTAGCCACTTGGTTAAATCGTTTAAATTATTACGAATTCGCCGTGAGATAGGGTTGGATCATGCAGCATTATTGTTAGAACCGTACCATGGGATGTTATAATCAATGTTATGAGCCCATCACTCGCCAAATTGCACAAATATACACAGCCATATACACTCACCTAAAGGATTATTAGGAACACCTGTTCAATTTCTCATTAATGCAATTATCTAATCAACCAATCACATGGCAGTTGCTTCAATGGATTTAGGGGTGTGGTCCTGGTCAAGACAATCTCCTGAACTCCAAACTGTATGTCAGAATGGGAAAGAAAGGTGATTTAAGCAATTTTGAGCGTGGCATGGTTGTTGGTGCCAGACGTGCCGGTCTGAGTATTTCACAATCTTCTCAGTTACTGGGATTTTCACGCACAACCATTTCTAGGGTTTACAAAGAATGATGTGAAAAGGGAAAAACATCCAGTATGTGGCAGTCCTGTGGGTGAAAATGCCTTGTTGATGCTAGAGGTCAGAGGAGAATGGGCCGACTGATTCAAGCTAATAGAAGAGCAATTTTGACTGAAATAACCACTTGTTACAACCGAGGTATGCAGCAAAGCATTTGTGAAGCCACAACACGCACAACCTTAAGGCGGATGGGCTACAACAGCAGAAGACCCCACCGGGTACCACTCATCTCCACTACAAATAGGAAAAAGAGGCTACAATTTGCACAAGCTCACCAAAATTGGACAGTTGAAGACTGGAAAAATGTTGCCTGGTCTGATGAGTCTCGATTTCTGTTGAAACATTCAGATGGTAGAGTCAGAATTTGGGTGTAAACAGAATGAGAACATGGATCTATCATGCCTTGTTACCACTGTGCAGGATGGTGGTGGTGGTGTAATGGTCTAGGGGAAGTTTTCCTGGCACACTTTAGGCCCCTTAGTGCCAATTGGGCATCGTTTAAATGCCACGGCCTACCTGAGCATTGTTTCCGACCATGTCCATCTCTTTATGACCACCATGTACCCATCCTCTGATGGCTACTTCCAGCAGGATAATGCACCGTGTCACAATGCTCGAATCGTTTCAAATTGGTTTCTTGAACATGACAATGAGTCCACTGTACTAAAATGGCCCCCACAGTCACCAGATCTCAACCCAATAGAGCATCTTTGGGGGGATGTGGTGGAACGGGAGCTTCGTGCCCTGGATGTGCATTCCCACAAATCTCCATCAACTGCAAGATGCTATCCTATCAATATGGGCCAACATTTCTAATGAATGCTTTCAGCACCTTGTTGAATCAATGCCACGTAGAATTAAGGCAGTTCTGAAGGCGAAAGGGGGTCAAACACAGTATTAATATGGTGTTCCTTATAATCCTTTAGGTGAGTGTATACGTATAGTCTATAATGGCAGACAGGGTTGTATGGCTTCCTTCTAGATTTAAACGGTTATTATGCCAAGCTCACGTGTCAATTGCAGGAAATTGCACCCATGTCATGCACATACAGTTTAGCAGCAGAATTGGAAAATTATGGAAATTGTCATCATTTACTCACACTCATATCATCCCAAAACATCTATGAGTGTCTGTCATGAACATTAAAAAGTTCACACTGAGGAACACAATCAATTTTGAGTTGTTTTTCAAATTCACATTCACACGTATGTAAATGTACAAGTACTAACAGTATTTGGTTTTACTTCATATTTTATTTGTGAATGTAAAATCTATTTAAAGCTATAACAGAAGGAATGATTTCATTGAATCCTACATATAACAAATGAAATAATTTCAGTTTGAAACAACTTATATAGCGCATTTGTCATATGCACAATAGTGCACAATAGTACTTTTATGGTGATTTTTGTCCTATCAATCTTCTTGTACAGTTTGCTTCATAGTAGAAAGTCAGATTTAATATGACGTGAGGATAAGTAAATGATGACAAAATTTTCTTTTTGGGGCTACTAACTTTTCAACATTTGATCAAAAATCTCATTACGGCTCGAGCAGGAACTTTTATGTCGCTAGAGGAAATAAAACGAAGCAGTTACTGTGATTAGTGGCCGGGGTTGTTGTAAGTGACAGGATAAAGGAGGAAGAAAGAGAGAGACAGAAATAGATGGACAAGCACCTGACATTAAACTCTTGATGGCTGTAATAATTCTAGTTGAAATGCACAACACAGGCTGGAGTTAATAACTCATCACAGTACAATTTGCATTGGCTGTTGGAAAAGATAGTGCCTTTGTTAAAGTAATGCTCTATTTGTCCTGCAGGCGAGCATTAATGGATCTTAATTTAAGGAACGGTCGTCACCAGGGATGGGAACCGTAAAGAATTTAATGATTCTGGTTCCGTTCGCGGTTTCACCCAGCGGTTCCGGTTCCTTACTGATTCCATTAACAATGCTTTCATTACTTTTAAAGAAGCACGCATCACACTAAACAGTATAACTTTCACTAAACAAAACAATATGATTTTGTCACATATTTTTATGTTTGTTACTTTTAAATACAGTTTATTACGGCAAGACTTTATTAATGGTTTTGATTCATCAAAATTTACCATCCTTAAAGGTGCAGTGTGTAATTTTTTAGAAGGATCTCTTGACATAAAATATTATACAAAACTATATTATCAGGGGTTTATAAAGACCTTTCATAATGAACCGTTATGTTTTTATTACCCAAGAATGAGACGTTTTTATCTACATACACAGAGGGTCCCCTTACATGGAAGTTGCCATTTTGTGCCACCATGTTTCTACAGAAGCCCTTAACGGACAAACTTTTTTACTTGGTTGTCTAAGAAGAAGACATGTTTGTCCGGTGGTGGTTACCATAGCTTCTCTATGCGTTTCAAAAGCGAGGGGTGAGCAGTGAATTGAGCCATTGGTTGCAATTCGCAACCTTACCACTAGATACTGCTCAAATTTACACACTGCACCTTTAAATAAAACTAACTTGGGTACAAGTATGCATGAAAAAAATTCCCATATGGTTTATGCTGCCTATTTGTGCACGTGCATTAAAACACACAATGCATGACATCATCGTACAACATCCAAGACCTTCCAGTCCAATTGTCTTCTATACAAGACACTCCGTTTGAGAACTCCATAATGTTGTAATGCGTCCTAATGCGCGCTTTTGTCAGGGTGCTGGTGATGCTCATAGCATGCAAACTCCCCGCAGAGGCAGGGAACAACGTGTGTGAGAAAATGACTTTAATTGCAGCATATGCCTCCGACCTGACAGATAAATTGGGCACTGTCAGCGAACGGAGTCCTGCTGCATTCCAAATGCTCTTCTTTTGGCACTTTACAAATGCGTAAAATTGAGCACACGTCATCCATATCTATAAAGCATATAGGTGTCAGCCGAAACCGCAGCCCTTTTGTGTCAAACGGGCATATTTATTCAGTTTTGATAAACGACCAAGGCTAGACATTACGTATTTGGAGAGATACGGACCTTTTTGCCGTGCCATTTTGGAGAGTGTGCGTCCCAGCTTTCATTCAAAGGCACAATCGCGTCTGGAAATGTCTTGTGTCTTTTGTTTTTCGCACAAACAGATGGCTATAAATATGTATGTGTGACTCACTCTCAAACAGCTGGGTTCAAACCGTCTTCGCACAGCCAAGGAGGAAATAAACAATACGAAGCATTTTAGTCTTTCGCCAGCCATGTTGAAAAGACGCAGCTGGCTCATGGGTTTGTAACGGGACTTCTGGATCGCGAGGAGGTGGATGAGTAGCCAACGCTGCTCCTGTTGTGTGTTGGAGGGCTTGCATAAGTGACGCTTGCTGGTATACCTTTAAAAAAAGCAGTCTCAGGGTCCAACGCTGGAGCACACTCAGAAATAAAGGCACAAAAGCTGTCACTGGGACGGTAGCATTTAAAAAGGTCAAAATGCCAGAGTTATACCGATTTGGAGGTGAACATCACCTTTTCATCCCCCACAGAAAGGAGGTGACAGTTAAGTGGTTACAAATAAAAAAGTTTGTCGGAGCTGATAGTGTAGTGGGCATTTCTCTCTGGGTGACCCCCGGTACCCCTCTCTCCACCCAATACATTCCTGTCCTCTCCTGGCATACTATAAAATAAAGGGAAAAATGGCCAATAAACAATTAAATGCAAAAAAGTTTAAATTGAATATAGTACTAGTGCAAAATTTGGTAACTATTTACCATTTATGTATCATAAAGCATTGTTTTTCATTCTTACAACTCAATATGGCAACATCATTAAATCAAGACAACATTTATAAAAAGCTTAAAGGGATACCCCCCTTTTTTTGAAAATATGCTAATTTCCCAGCTCCCCTAGAGTAAAACATTTGATTTTTACAGTTTTGGAATCCATTCAGCTGATTTCCGGGTCTGGCGCTAACACTTTTAGCATAGCTTAGCATAATCTATTGAATCTGATTAGACCATTGGCATCAAGCTAAAAAAAAATCTAAGAGTTTCAATATATTTCCTATTTAAAACTTGGCTCTTCTGTAGTTACATTGTGTACTAAGACCGACGGAAAATTTAAAGTTGCGATTTTGTAGTCTGATATGTAGGGTGGCCATTCGTGCCAGTTCCGCCGGACACGTCCCGAACATGCAGGAGGCGCAAAGATATTACGCAGCACCCGGAAATAGTCCCCAGCTATTGAAAGTTACCAAGGGGACTATTTTTGGGTGCTGCGTAATATCTTTGTGCCTGCTGCAGCCATGTTACAGCTGCGAAGTCCTTGATTATTACGCCAGAATGAGAGTATAGTTCCTAGCCATATCGGCCTCGAAAATCACAATGTTTAATTTTCTGTCGGTCTTATGCTGTGTTTACACCAGCCGCGGTAGAGGCGTCAAGCGCGAATGATTTCAATGTTAAATCAATGTGAAGACACGTTGACGAGCGTCTAGAGGTCTTGCGGCACGTCTAGTTCACGCAAGTGGCGCGAATTGAGCGTCTGGCGCGGTACGCAAGAATGGTGCTTTTTGTGCATTATGCGTTTGGCGCAAATTTGTGACTGACGCCCAATTCGGAACATTTGAACTTTGGCAGATTTTCGCGCCGTGTTAACCAATCAGGAGCCTGCTTGCTGTTGTGGTGGCAGCCCCGCCCGGAGTCACTCATTCAACATGAAGGAACGCTTGATATTGTCCGTGAGCAGTCACCCGGAGCGATACGACACGAGTTCTTATTTCTATAGAGACAGGAATAAAAAAGACTTAGCTTGGAAGAGTGTCAGTGAGGACATTGGGCAACCTGGTAAGTTGTAAATACACATTTCACTTTTGAGTCACGTGACGTTTATCGACCCCCGGCATTCCCAACGTTTTTTAAATTATTTTCCCCTATAGTAAGGTGACCAAATATAAACCGGTAACTCTCTCGATAAATGCACAATCAACATCAGCACTTGCCCCTCCAAAAAGAAGCGGATTTCGCCTCTGACGCACGTCAAATGCTTGCTTTTTCTGTGCCTCTACTTTGCTCTAGACGCACAAATGCATTCAAACTGTTCAAGCGGCAAACTAGGCGCGGTAGACCAATTTTGATGCCTCAAACGTGCCTGGTGTAAACGCAGCATTAGTACACGATGTAACTACACAGGAGTCAAGTTTTAAATAGGAAAAATATCAAAACTCTTTGGTCATTTTTAAGCGCGATGCTAATGGTCTAATCAGATTCAATAGATTATGCTAAGCTATGCTAAAAATGCTACCGTCAGACCAGGAGAATAGCTGAATGGATTCCAAAACAGTAAAAATCTAATGTTTAACTCTAGGGGAGCTGGAAAATGAGCCTATTTAAAAAAAGTGGAGTATTCCTTTAATGTTGACCATTCATCTGTTCGTTTTTTTACTTTTTTTCTACCAAAGGGACCATCAAGCTTTTGTTTTCTTACGCCACATTAGCCAGCCCACTCCACATGACCGTGGCTGTAAATATGCTAATAATAGCGAAAATAGACCTGATTGATGAATCCGGCAATTAAGACAACAATTCACCAAAGACCCTTACTTTATCCGCTCTTTGGAAAATGCTTCACAGTGGGAGCGGCCCCTACGACCGCCATTGTGGATGTGCGCCTAGCTTGCCGTAATTATGGGATGTCAGAAGCAGGTACTGGATAATCGCTTTCATCTGACTGAAAAAGAACATTTCCATGTGTGAAAGTGTCAGAGCTTGGCGAGGCTGATGGTGTAATTTTGACGATTAGCGTAGTTACTTCTATACATTGAAAAGTTCTGGTTAGCATTGGTTTCCTAGTTTCTCTCACAGCATGTCATATTTATTCTTTTTAAAATTAACAGAATTCTTTTTTTTTTCAAAATTTAATAAACATACTCTGCATAGTAAATTAGATTCAGATGATACATGTTTTTTTTGTATTTTTAACACCCACAGTACCTTTCTCTCCAACACTGCTTTTATGTCTCTAGGGCACAATTACTTAGATATGATATCAAACGTATACAAAGATTATCTTGTCAATCCCAGGGCTATAGTTCATCCATGTACCATATGGCTAACCTGTGCCATATATAAACATGATGAATGTGTGTCATTTCTAAAGCTAATGAATCAAGTTGTTCTAAGCTTGCAGGAATTCAAATTAAATGGTAAGTGGAGATGGATGGGGAGATATTTAAGTGATGAAGCAAGGATTAATATAGAATGAGATTATTTAGAGAATTAATGCCGAGGTGCTAGACTAATCATGCAAATCAGAATTTCTAATGAATTTGAGCATCAACACGATGCAGGTGTTAATCAGTCTTATTCAGAATGACTCTTGTAACTGTTAATATCTCTGTACCTTGATAATGCGCGAGAAAGTACAAATCTGTGCAAACACAGTTGGATTGACATGCAAAACTTTCAACAGGACACGTAAATAAAGTTTAAACCATTCACTGCATTTGTTGCTGTCACTCAGAAAAATGATTCAAGCCCTTCTTAGAAATATGTACTTAAATGTATTGATTTCATTTTAATTGCATTAACACAATTAGTTTGAGTTTGGGTTCTGGAAAAAGAATTTCCCAGCACGCTTTGCATGCAACTGCTTTTGGAGAGTATTATTTTTAATTAAGAGTTATTTTATGCATTTTTAGTTAAAGAGAAAGACTTCTTAGTGTTTAATGTCCCTTTATCTTATTGATTTAGAAGCGTTTGTGTTATATTTTTTCAAATTGTTTGGTTACCATCGTGCAGAAGAGTGGCGCTTGTGGTTAGGTTGTGGATGTGACATATTTCTCTCAATGAGCACTAACTTTGTTAATGCCTGTTTGGAGGTCAGTCTCTTCTCACATGCTCATCCAAAGTATCATATGTTATTATTATTAGCATGCTAACATGTGCTTATGCTAATTAGTATGATATAAAAATGTTTAATATAAAATACAAGAATTGAGTTAGTCAGACTACACTACATTGAGTTATTCAAACTACGCTAAATTGAGTTATTCAAACTATGCTAAATCGAGTTATTCAAACTACGCTAAATTGAGTTGAGGCAACAAATTGAGTATTGCCATTTACTTTAAATTGAGTTGGACTCACTCAATATATTTTTGTTGTGTAAAGCAGTTTTTTATGAGTTAGGGGTACACATTCATATTGGATGGAAATCCTGCCCACAATTTTATTGAGTTAATCCAAGAATCATTTTTTTGAGTGTAGCTCATTTGTGATTCTGGACCATAAAACCAGTTATAAGTAGCACAAATATGTTTCTAGCAATAGCCAACAATACATTGTGTGTCAAAATTATCATTTTTTATGCCAAAAATAATTCGGATATTAAGGAAAATCATGTTCCATGAAGATATTTAGTAAATTTCCTACCGTAAATATATCAAAAATGTATTTATCATTACTAATATGTGCTGCTAGATTTTCATATAGTTAAATATCAGCCAATATTGTTTTATACTTACAAACCATCAATACAAATCTTATTTATTTGTTTTTAACTTTCAGGTGATGTAAAATCAATTTAAATGTAGGTTCAAGCTCATGGAACACATACTGATAAAATGTATACCTTGAAAGCAATCTAAGTTGCTTTGGATAAATACTACTTCTAAGTATGTAAATTATCAAATAGCAAATAAGTACTTATAAAAACCTTAAAGGGGACATTTCACAAGACTTTTTAAGATGTAAAATAAAATGAAAATTATCCCCTTCTGACATCACAGGGGGAGCCATATTTCATTGACATATTTTTTCACATGCTTGCAGAGAATGGTTTACCAAAACTAAGTTACTGTGTTGATCTAATTTGATAGATGCACTGGACCCAACTATAGCACTTAAACATGTAAAAAGTCAGATTTTCATGATATGTCCCCTTTAATGCATAGAAATGTAATAGGATTTATTATTTTTATAAATACATTTATAGAAAAGTACAAGCAAATCTATTCAAGCAAACCATTGTTGATTGCATGTATAATTCATTATACATTATATATAAAGTCATTTTTAGCTTTGCTTTAAACCTTTTATTAACTGTAACATCTTTTACAGCTATATCGGAAATGTATTTCTTCGAAGAAGGCTCATGTTAAACCTTGTAATGGATTACATTTAAGAAAACCACATAAAACTGGGCTATTAATGCCAAGGCTATGGGTTTAATTGCCAGCAAAGTCATATACTTACAGATGCATAAAAGCTTCTTCCACATGCATGAAAAATAAAGGTAAAGATAAAGTGAAAATCTATGTTAGTAGGCAACACTGATAAAAGGTGATTGGAATTAAGATAAAAACTAAGAATATGAGCAAGAACACAACATATGTGACCCTGGACCAGGCTGAATGTACACAGTAAACTAACTAAAAGATATGAAACTGTATAGGCACGACGTTGAGCAGCATGGACAGCGAGGTCGGTAGCACAGATATGAGGATATGAGATCAGGTCAGCAGATCAGGTTTTCAAAGGGTGTAATCACTCTACTATCTGATGTCTAGCATGAACTCAGTACATGATATGATGAATAGGTATTACTTTACATTGTTCAGAGATGAATAAAATTGTAATTGATGCCTTTTGACTCTACTACTCTCATATACTGTAACAATGCAAATAATTGAATGCAACTAATCGTATTATCATGGAGAGTATCTCAATAGACAGAGTATTGTGTACGCAGAGCAAAGGTCATGGGTTCGATTCCCAGGGAACACACATAACATTGCAAACAATTTAAAGATTCCTTGAGAAAAAAGTGTGGAAATGCATCAATGTACAGTAAAAGTATTTATGCATTGGTTAGCAAGTTAAATTTGTGAGAAACACCCACATTTAAAAGCTTTCAAACTATAATAAGAGGATCTCTAATTTTTACTGAAAATCCTTATTTCAGTAGTGAAATGTCATGTTAATATTGAACCTGTGCAGTTCATTGTAATATTCATGAATGTTAATGTTTGATTTTAAGGACACGTGTAATCCACTCAATGTAAAATCTCATTCCTGAAGCATGACCACTGGAAATGTTCTCGTATCTGACAGTAGCCCCGTGAATGCTGGAGTGCATGTGAGTGTGTTGGTATCTAAAGGCAGAATATGGGGTGTTATGTGGATAGAGGAGGGTGAACAATGTATGTCATTGGCTGTGACTGATCTCCCCTGGCGACAGCTCCATCGCTGCATTAGCCTCATGCTGAGAGCTGCAGTGGTGACACCAGGAGTCTATTACTGATGAGAAAAAGACGAGGACCAAGAGAAAAAGAGACGAGACGGAGAGAAAACCAACACTGAATATTTTAAAGGGTCTATTGGAAAGAAACAGAATATTCCCTCATCATTCTCTAACAGCCTCTGGGGAGCATATCACCATACCATCCCGACCTTGTTTACTTGAAAAAAAGGACTTTACAAGAAATTACAAGATTTAAATTATGTTTTATTGAAGAAAACAATGCATTTTCAGTATATATTTTGTATTTACTAGTAACTCATTAAAAGAAAGAGAGAAAGAAAAAAAGAAAGGAGAGAAGAAAGTTAGGAGGGAATTACAGAAGGAAAGAAGGATGGACAGACAACCAGACAGGTATACAGGGATGAATAGATGGACGGATAGACAGGGATGCATGGACAGACAGACAGACAGATAGACAGATACAAACAAATCGATCGATAGATACACACCGATCAGCCATAACATGCCTAATATTGTGTAGGTCCCTCTTTTGCCACCAAAACAGCCCTGACCCGTCGAGGCATGGACTAACATAGACCTTTATCAGAACCAGCATTCACTTTTTCAGCAGTTTCAGTTACAGTAGCTCGTCCGTTGGATCGGACCACACGGGCCAGCCTTCGCTCCCCACGTGCATCAATGAGCCTTGGCCGCCCATGACCTTGTCGCCGGTTCACCGTTTTTCCTTTGATAGGTACTGACCACTGCAGACCGGGAACACCCCACAAGAGCTGCAATTTTTCCTGCATTTTCCTGACACTTGTCCTCAAAGTCGATGTGTTAGAAGCAGGAAAAATGTATGGATCAGAGCGACTTTTGACAAGTGCCAAATTCTGATGGCTAAACGACTGGGTCAGAGCATCTCCAAAACTACAGCTCTTGTGGGGTGGTCCCGGTCTGCAGTGGTCAGTACCTATCAAAAGTGTTCCAAGGAAGGAAAAGCGGGATCAGGGATCCCCAAATCTTACCCTGGAGGGCCGGAGCACTGCAGAGTTTAGCTTCAACCCTGATCGAATATACCTGAGCAAGCTAATCAAGGTCTTCATGATTACTAGACAATCACAGGTGGGTAAGTTTGATTAGGGTTGGACCTAAACTATTTAGTGCTCCAGCCTTCGAAGGTAAGATTTGGGGAACCCTGCACTAGATAGATGGGACTTGGGTACTGCAAGCAAGTTTTCAGAGCTCGATCTCAGGGTACGTGCAGGGGATAATCAATGCGGAGAGGTAGGAAGGTGCTAAACCATGACGAGCCTTAAAAACTAAGGTGAGAATCTTAAACTGGATGCGGTAATTAACAGGGAGCCAATGTAGTTGTTGTAGGACAGGGGTGATGTGAGCTGATTTTTTTTGGTAAAAGTGAGGGCCTGAGCTGAATGTGCGAACAAATTCTGAACGTACTGAAAGTGATTTATGACTTTTTGGGTAGACCATAAAACAAGGAGTTGCAATAATCAAGACGTGAACAAGCCTTGACAAGCTGATTGATGTGGGGTTCAAAACATAGCCTAGAATCGAACAACACACCAAGGTTTCGTAAAGTGGAAGAGGGTTGAACCAGAACACCGTCAATGTTAATAGAGAAGTCATGTTGGGTGAGATAGTTATTTAGGGGCTACTAGCAGAATTTCTTTGTTTTCCATGTTTAATTTTAAGTAGTTTTGAGCCATCCATTCTTTTTGAAATCATGCAAGCATGATGTTAGGGAAGGGAAAAGAGAGTTAGGTTGTACAGTAAAATAAATTTGTGTGTCATCAGCATAACTGGAAATTAAAACCATGGAGCCGGATGATCTGACCTAGGGAAAGTGTGTCGATTAAAAATAAAAGTGGACCAAGGACAGATCCTTGAGGCACTCCACGGGAGAGGGTGACAGAATGTGAATTGAATTTGTCAACGCTATAACTGCTGCTTATCTGTGAGATATAAGTATAACCATTTTAAAGCCGTTTCTGAGATGCAGATTGTGGACAAACAGGACAATAGATAGATTTAGACAGAAAGAGACAGACAAGACGGACAGACAGACAGACAGACAGACAAACATATAGAAAGACAGATATAGACAGAAAGACAAAGAGATATACTGATAGATAGACAGACAGAAAGACAGAGAGATATGCAGACAGACAGACATACATACAGATAGATTGATATGGATAGAAACATATACAGATAGACAGACAGATATGTAGACAGACAGATAGATATAGAGATATAGACATATTCTCATGAAGCTATAGAAAAGAAAAAAGCAGAGATTCAAATAAAGAACACAAATTGATGGAAGATAAAGCATTACAATGGAAAGTGCATGGCAAATTGCTTTCATGTCAGTCTTCATTCTTCACTGAATCTATAAAATCAAGTTTGACGTGCATCTTGAACATAATTAAAAACAGACGCAACCCGTCATTTCAACAATTGACAACATGTTACAACTGTAAACAAATTTATTATTTCCTGCATTACAATATTTAACACATTCTGCTCTATTACACATACAGCGCATTAAAACATTTATTTACCTTTATTGATGGCAGTTCTGCAGCATTTCCGGTTTAATGTAAGCAAAGGTGAACCTATAGCTACAGACCCTGTCTTTGGTCTTACAGATTAAAGTTTTTTCAATGTGCTTTGAAGAGAAAGACCTCCAGACCCATAAAATCAATCCCACCTGACAACAGGAGAGGAAATGGGAGTCTTGCGATGCCACACTTTGATTGCTATCTGGAGAGCAGCACGCTGGTCGATAGAGATCTATAAAAAATGAGCATTGAAATGCACTTACACGCTCCTTCACCACGACAAATTCAGCACGCAGGAAGAGAAGTGCTTTAAAAACTTCAGCGATTATTACTGATGGATGCCTGACATTGGTTTTTTGTGATCTAAATAATTAGAAATGTCCCATACTACAATTATAAATGTCCTATACTATGACCTAGGAATGAACTACAGTATGATGCGATTCTTTGTAACATAAAACATAAGATATAGACCAGACACAAGGTTCAGCAAACATTTTGTATGTATGATGTATTATTTTTAGTCAATTTAGTCTCTAAACCTTTTTTTGAAATAAACTATAAATATATTTAATAAAATAAATCTGATCATTTAACAAAATAATTTAACAAAATCTCAGGGCAATTTGTATGCATCTTACGAGAAGTCTTATTCGTATTAACTCATACGACCACATGTAAAATTACAGAATAAACTGTTGTGCCTGTTATTTTACGGTATGTTTTACAGTTTTTTTACAGTGTATGTTTTTGTAGAACTTGCTTAATGCTTTCTGACGGAAATGTTACTGTTTTTTACAGATTTTTTTTAAGTGTTAATGTAAAATTACAGGAAAAAAAATTGATTTTGTATTATGGAAAATTTCTGTAATTTACTGTGCCCGTTATTTTAAGGTATTTTTTATAGTTTTTGTTCAGATTTTTTTACAGTGTATGTTTTTGTACAATTTCCTTTCCGACGGAAATGTTACCTTTTTTTACGGATTTTTTGCAAGTGTTAATGTAAAATTACAGGAAAAAAACTGTATTTGTGTATTATGGAAAAATTCTGTATTAATTGTGCCCGTTATTTTAAGGTATTTTTACAGTTTTTTTTACGGATTTTTTTTTACAGTGTATGTTTTGTACAACTTGCTTTCTGCCGGAAATTTTAAATTTTTTAAAGAATTTTTTTCAAGTGTTAACGTAAAATTACAGGAAAAAATGAAAGTTGTATTATGGAAAATTTCTGTAATTTGTTGTGCCCGTTATTTTAAGGTATTTTTTTTACGGATTTTTGACAATTTTTACTGACAATATTTAACATCCAACTAAAGTTTGATAAAGTAAAAAGCTTATCTGCTATATCATTGATGCAAAAATGCTTAGGAACTAATAGAAATTGGTCAGTTGATATAAAGATGACATTATTTCCCATTATTGACTGCAGTTCTTTACTGGTGACACATCAAAGTATACTCCATAAAAATCCTGAGAATTTACTCACCCCCATGTCATCCTAAATGTTGATGTCTTTCTTTGTTTAGTCGAGAAAAAATTAAGTTTTTGGAGAAAAACATTCCAGGATTTTTCTCAATTTAATACTTAATTGGATGTCATGGTGGTGAGTAAATTATCTAGATTTTTTTAAGAAAGTGAAATAATCCTTTAACCTTGAAAGGAGAAGATGAGAGTTCAGCGAAAATGGAGAAACACAGAGATGTTGCATGTTGACCCAGATGACGAAGTTGAACCGTCAGGGACACATCTAACAACCGAAACTGTTATGACTGAGTCTCAGACACATACTGTCAAAGACCAATAAGTACTGTAGAGCTCAGTGGAGCATGGCAGAAGGGCAGAGGGGGTTTCTCTCTTTTAAAGTATACAGCCGAGATGAGACTCCACTAACCGTCCTCCACACTGGATGAGATGAAAAGAGTGAAGTTTACTGCCGCCAAGGTTAATGAGAGCAGAGAGAGAGATTTAGTAAAGTGCTGTCAATACGGTGAAGTCCTGACCTGACAGAAAACTGAAATATCATAGCTGCACTTTGTCACATCTGCTTCACATTATCAGAAGATCCAGGTGTACATTTGAAAGGCAGGTCATTACACTCTCAAAAAAGGTATAAAGTTTACTAGGATGGCACCTTTTAAGAAAGATACCAATATGCACCTTTTAAGTACAAAAGTGTACTTATTGAGAGACTACAGAGACATCATAGGAGATACCAAGACTCAAGAGCTCCATATGAAAAACAGGCAAATAAAAGTTTATGAAAGGTGAACATATTTTTTTATGTTGTGCTGTCATGTGACATGTAGAAGTGTGGATGCAATAAAAGCTCTAGATTATGAAAGTTCCTTGATTAATATGCACTTATGAGTTGGGAACAACAAGACTAAGAACATTTGAGGAGCCTTTGAACGCCACCTCCATCAAAAATTATAATGATATTAACCTAATGCTCTCGGCACATAATACTGGTTTGTTTGAAGAATACATTAGGTTTGATAAAAAAATATATATATATTTTCAAGAAAACATGTCGGACTCACTTTTTAGAAAGTATAAAGGATCAAATTTGACTTAATATTTTAAAAATAACAAAATGAAAGAAAGTGATTAAAAGTGAGCGGCTGATAGAGAGAGAAGAATATCAGGCATGTTTACAGAGGTGTGTAATGGCTGTCGATCAACCATGCACCTGCTGAGTGTATGTTGAGCACCAGTGGGTTTCAGAAAAAAATGTACTGTGTGTGTGTGTGTGTGTGTGTGTGTGTGTGCGTGCGTGCGTGCGTGCGTGCGTGCGTGTGTGTCTGTCTGTCTGTCACTCGTATATGGGTCACATCAATCCTAATCTGATTTCCAACGTATTCATTTTCTATAAATAAAGCATAAAGAAAACTCTCAGAATCAATCATTTTAGGGCACTAAAAAAATAAAGGCTGGCTTTACTTACAAATGTGCATATTTTTTGTGTCCATTTTTTAAAGGAAGTATTACATGGAATTTTAAGCAATTTATGCAATTGTAATCCAGCGTATTATTTTTTACAGTAAATCTTTTTTATTTGCTCCTATTAATGACATTAAAAGGAGAGCAACTAGACACTTTTGTTTAAAAGTTAGTTCTCCCCCAAAAACAATTGTGTCATCATTTACATCATGTTGTTCTAAACCTGTATGAGTTTTTTTTCTTTGATGAACACAAAAAAATATATTTTAAAAAAAGATGGTAAGCACACAGCTGATTGTAACCATTAACTTCCATAGTAGGAAAACAAATATTATGCAAGTATTGTAATAAATAATAAAAAATATATTTTTTATAAATGATGGTAAGCACATGGTTGACGGCCCATTGAATTCCATCCTATTTATTTTTCCTACTAGGTAAGTTAATGGTTACAATCAGCTGTGTGCTTAAACTAACACTGATTGTGCTGTTTTTAACATATCCATTCTGAGTTTTAGAATAGATCTCAACAATGCCACAAACTGTCTCAGATTCGCAAAGTCTGCAATCAAAAGTCAATATTTTGGAAGATTTCAATATGAACTCAAACATTTCTCATCATATATACATTTATTTAACAACAACTTATTCTTAAGGTATTTTTAATGATTGTCGCATTTGAGACTTATACGAAACACGAAAGTGAGAACTCAATCAAATCTATCTAATTGGAAACATTGTGCCTAAAACAACTCGCACTGACCTGGTGACTTCAGTACACAATGCAGTCTCTGATATCAGCTTTGTAGATTAGCGCGTGATTAATGGGAAGTCAATACAGTGGAATGAGTTGAACCTACAGTATCATTGTCTTACATGTCAAGTGCAGTGATGAAAGTGCAGAGGAAACGCCGATGGATTTATGTTTTTGGTTGTTTAGATTTAGCGGATACTCTCACATAGCAATTTCCTCTTTAATGCAAGTCCCTCGGTGAGAGATTAAAAGATTAACCAGGACACAAGTCTTCATCAGCAGTTTTACAGGAAAACAAAAGTTGTAAGCTAAAGTCATTTGCTTTACATTGGTAGAGATTAAAGATGTTGAAATGAACAGCTATGCTTTTATATCTATATATTGTGTCATAACATTTATTTGTTAAAAAACTATTTTTAAGAGTATATTGAAATGAAAGAAGAGCTATTATGCTGTGTACACACCAGACAGGAAATAAATTATTTGCGTGGGCAGATTACATACAAAGCCAATGCAAAGACACAAATATAACTGAATGACGCGAATTGGGTGGCGCGATTGCCGTGAGCATGCGCTATTCGCCTTAAACGCGTATTATTCAACTCAAGCGAAAAATTTGCATGATGCGAAGTTAAATTCTGCAAGTAATCTAGAGCGAGGAGTGATTCTCGCTTTTGGTGTATCAAACAATAAACAATGGTATTGGTCTTTACCAACATAAATACAGATTAATAAATGGTGTAAAAACTACTCAGTCTCACAAGGTTTCGTGATATAGTCACACATTTTTTTTAATTCTTTTTTCGTGATATTATCACGAATTTTCGTGTTTTTTCGTGATCGTATAACGATTTCCTGTTTTGTTGTGATTATCACGTATTGGTTACTTAAAGGAATAGTCTACTCATTTTCAATATTAAAATATGTTATTACCTTAACTAAGAATTGTTGATACATCCCTCTATCATCTGTGTGCGTGCACGTAAGCGCTGGAGCGCGCTGCGACGCTTCGATAGCATTTAGCTTAGCCCCATTCATTTAATGGTACCATTTAGAGATAAAGTTAGAAGTGACCAAACACATCAACGTTTTTCCTATTTAAGACGAGTAGTTATACGAGCAAGTTTGGTGGTACAAAATAAAACGTATCGCTTTTCTAAGCGGATTTAAAAGAGGAACTATATTGTATGGCGTAATAGCACTTTTGGGAGTACTTCCAATCTGCGCAGTAACACCCTCCCTCTCCCATTATGAGAGGGAGAAGGGGAGCGGACTTTTCAGGCGAGTCGAAGTACTGTGTTTGGTCACTTCTAACTTTATCTCTAAATGGTACCATTGAATGAATGGGGCTAAGCTAAATGCTATCGAAGCATCGCAGCGCGCTCCAGCGCTTACGTGCACGCACACAGATGATAGAGGGATGTATCAACAATTCTTAGTTAAGGTAATAACATAGTTTAATATTGAAAATGAGTAGACTATTCCTTTAACCGCTTTTTCCTATTTTCAAACCATTGTCGCTTCGGTTTAGGGTTAGATTTGGTGCTTGCATTAGAATGTCACTTTATGTATTGGTTTATACTATTTTTTCGGATTTCTTTTTTGTATGTCGCCTGGCGTTAGGGTTAGAGTTGGGTTTAGGGATGTCATTTTATGTAAATCTAACTCTAAACCGAAGCGACAATGGTAAGAAAATAGGACAAAACAGTTGAGTAACCAATACGTGATAATCATTTTTTGATTCTTTTTTCGTGATATTATCACGAAAAAAGAATAAAAAAATGACATGACTATATAACAAAATTTCATATTGCGCGTTATTTGTTAGCATTAGATAATGCATTGACTAACAAAACCTTACTGTAAAGTGTTACCATTAATAGTATATTCAATACAATTTGAAACAATGTTTGCTATATTAATATAGCATACTTTCTGTGTGTAAACATGTGTATGAGTCCAGAGAAATGGTGTTTATTGTTTGGAGGGATATGCCATTGTAAAAAGTTTGGCAATAATAGTTTTTAAACAGTGCAGCACAGAAAAACCATTGATAAAATGTCAAGGACAATTCAATCAAATCCTCTGGACTAATTAAAAAAAGATTTCAAGTGACTATGTTTATTCATCTATTGGATAAAGTTCAGATTTTTTGGACTAAATTCTACCAGACAGAACAGAAAGCATACATTTTCCAATCCATCAACTGCAAACATTATTTAAGCAAACTCTATACTGTACATCCACCCAAACAACAGAGCCTTCCCAGAAAGCCACAGGAAGTGGGGCAAGCACAGAAAGGAAATAAGGACTGCAAACTAGCCAGATAAAACAAACACAAAGCAGTGTCACCTTTAATAGCGTTTCTGAATAGCCTGCGAAAAAGGCAAGAGTCAGAGCGAGCCAAATGACCTCCACCCTGGCCCTCTGCCCCACGGCCAACAACTAATGGAACATCACAGGAAATGCAGGGCAAGAGCGCGAGATGCACAACACAGCCGAAAAGATGCGTCTTAGGCCTCGGGGCGACACTCTGTCCCTTTATCAGAAGTACTGACCTGAGTAAGATAAGGACGAAGAAAATAACAAGAGCCAAGAAAAGAGCAGCCCGGGTAAGCTGTGATCACCCAATGAGGTCGGCGCTTTGTGTTGGTCAATACGAGAGCTTTGCTGCATTATGGGAATGTCAAACCTCCAGGGGTGTCTGAAAAAATATTAAAATTAGACCTGCACTGGACCACAGAAGACAGAATGCTGAAAATATTTTATATACTTACTCTATGAAATGCTTTGCAGGCAAAAAGTGGAGGGAGATTTAACACAGATTACATAATAAATGTCATAAAAAATGTTTACTGTCGCATGACCCCCCCAAAAAAGAGAAACCTTTAAACAAGGCTAAATTTCACCTGTCAGTGAAAATGTAATAAAAAAATAAATGAAATAAAATTAATTAATTAATTAAATGAAAACACCTTGTTATCACTGATGACTTTTTCTTACGCTTTAAAAAAATGGTGCTAAATAGTACTAAAAGCTTGTAATCATAGGGGAACTATTTTTAGCACCACAAAGCACCTAAAGCATGACTATAGCACCACTTATGGTTTAACATAGCATCGGTTCTACACAGGTTCTCCATAGGTAATATTTAGCACTAAAAATGGTTCCCCTATGATTAGGAGGCAGTCAAGCACTTTAAATGCTATTTAGCACCATTTTTTAGAGTACATGATGGAAAATCATACATCTTGCAAATTATATATAACAATATGTAACCAAATTTAAGGTTCTTTTTGTCTAGAAGTGGGTTACTAATAACCAGACTATATTGGGTCTATAGGTAACATAGATGGTGACATGATGGCTTTTACTGCTGGGTAAAGAAAAGTATACATTTGAGCACTGTTAATATATTTTATATAGTGACATTATTGACAAGCAAGCATGTTCCTACTAATTCTCATAAATAACATTAATCGCATTAATTAAACCAGAATAAGAGTACCGCTAATACTACCATAATGTATAAATCACTGTTCATTTTTGGTAAAATATCATTTTATAAACTTGATGCAAATAAGTATTTAGTTTTTGTCGTTGTCATATTCTAATTTATTCTCAAAAAATGCTTTTTTTCATCAAAGGTCTATATGAAGAGTTTGGTTCCAAAACGCAATAATTTCATTTTGACTAATTTGGGTTAAAATGTGTTTTCTATACCAAGAAAGAAACCAGATGAAAACCACTATTTTCTGTTACAAACTTTCACATAACATCTTTAAATTATAAAAACATACAAAATTCAAATCCATAATTTGATTTTAAAAGATTTATTATAAAAACTGATTATTTTTTCCGCAAAATGCAATAAATACTTTTTTTTCCAAAATGCTATAAATCTATTGAATCAATACATAAATGTGCATTTATCTTTTTCATGTTATATTCATTTAGTTGACTATTGGTATACACTGATTAAAAAAATAAACATTAATGGCATTAATCAAAACACTTTGTCATATTAAAAACACTGTCATTGCTGCTGTCATCCTTGAGACATCGTCGCTGAACTTTTTTGACAGCGATCAGCTGTAAAATGTTTTGGTCCTGCTCGATTTTCAAGTAAAATAATAAAAAGTTTTTCATAAGATCCCCTTGGGTCAATGTGTTAGCATGACCGAAGCTTAATGCTGTCATGTGAGAACAAGCAACAGCCGGCATTTTTCTTTCGCCCAAGTGCCTCTCACGTAAATTATTCCATTTCGATGGCTCACAATTCTTCCCCGCCACAGAAAACCACCACAGGTTTAACAGTGCCATCAAAATTATTATTTAGTTTTTGTTTGTTTGTTGATCATGTGGAATGGTGCGCTATGATTGGTTAAGTGGATTTATGCATTCTGCAGAGAATAAGTACTGGCGTTTGTCACGGTTTGGAAAAAAAGGAAGAAAAGATGACAGAATAACACAGCGAATATCGAAACTTACTTTTTAATTCTGACCTGATACAATACTGATTTTGGCGGAAACTATTTTTTTTTTAAATGCAGTTTACCACGTTTAGGAACCAAACTCTTCATTTACAGTATATTTCTGAAATAACAGACACTATCATAGACAGTAGCCATTTTGTGTATCTATACTTTAAAACACCATAAGGAGCATGTGCACAAAACGGTAACATATGTTCTTCAATTAATACAGTTTATTTTAAGAGATTCATTACAGAATGTGTGATATCAAAAAGCAAACCAGACACTTACACTGTATCATTTATACAGATCTGTTATCCACTAATGCTCTCAAAAATGTCATTTGTGAGTAAAGTGTGATTTACTGTATGGCCAACAAGGCGCAGCTATTTATATATATATATATATATATATATATATATAGTAATACGTGCATGAAATGATGCCTACTGATATTCATTTGCTATATATATAAAATATGTTGTGTAAGGGTAATTTATATTGATCCAACAAATGCCAACAAACACAGACCAACTTGTTCAGCCTAAATCCAGTGTTTTTTGTTTGTCAGATCGTTATGAGTTAGTCTTACCATCTGTCAATGTCTATACAATTCTGATGACAAAGTCAAGTCATTCATAATGAATGTGACCCAGTCTGTGAAAACATAATTTTTTTGTGTGATTTAAAATCATAATATAAAGAACATTTTGTACAAATATAACCTTGATATCTTAAATACTGACTGATTAAGGTCATGTCAATGATTCAAATTAATGTTTGAGAAGCCATACAATAAAAAAATGATTCATTCAATTTACTCATTTTTTAAGGTAATTGGTTGCAATCAATTTATTTAAGCTACATTTAAACAAAAAAGATTAATAATGTAAAATAAAAAACTTTTGTTTAAATATAGCTTAAATAAATTGATTGCAACCACTTACATTAAAAAATTGTTTAAATTGAATGAATCATTTTTTTTCAATGTATTTTTGGTCAAAAACAATAATTAAATGTACAGTAGTGTCAATAAAATTATTATTTTCAGTGTTATGCATTACCTATTTTTGTTATTTTATGGTCATGGGACAATATTCTATTATAAGACTTGAGCCTGGATTTTGCAGACAGCGTCACAAATACAGTATGCATATTGTAAGACATATGCTCATAACACAGCACAGTAATGAATAAACAAATAGACACAGTCATATTTTATAGTAAGATATTGCCTGTTGTTTTGTTTTTAATGACATCTGATCAGTTTACGGTCTAGTTTAGCTTTGCATGATTACATTTCTGAATGCCACATGTCCATGGGCTCAACTCATTACAGTTCCAGTAAACACAGAGATTAAATTGACCCACTTTTATAAACCATTCAAGGTCTTCTGCCAATTGAGTTTCTGGATTCTGCTGGATATTATTGAGAACCCAGCTGATGCCCACCAATCATTCAAGACTTCTGCTTCCAGACAGATACTGGATCCCACCTCTACATTTTTTGTTCACAATACACAAACTGATGCACACTTAACAGACATGTATTTAGTGGATATTTTAAAGGTGTACTGTGTAACTTTTCAAAAGATCAGAAATGCAATATAATACATAACCATATTATCAGTGGTGTATAAAGACCTTATATAATGAACTCAATTGTTTTTATTACCTTAGAATGAGTTATTTTTATCTACATACACCGCAGGTGCCCTTACATGGAAGTCGCCGTCTTGTTTCTACAGTAGCCCTAAACGGACAAACTGTTCTACAGAGCGCATTTTGTCATAAGTCCCTTTCACACATACAGTCTTTACTGGTAATTTACTGGTAAATTGCCGTTAACAGATCATGTGTGAACAGAACCTTTCAGGTAAATCTGTGCTCCCAATTTACCAGTAAGACAGGTTGTAAGATTACCAGTAATTTACCGGTAAGCGCTATGTGTGAACGAAAATTATAGGATTACCGGCATTTAGAACGGACGACGTCAGACCGCGCTGACAGCTTCGGGCCAATCATAGCGTTTTAATACAGATGACGCGTTTACCCCCGCACTGTTTACGGACATTTCCACACACATGCTGCTTGAAAGTTGAGCACACCTGAAGTTTACGTCCACATTTCTTCACCAAAGTTGTTTAAAAACAGCTTACCGCCGAATTGCCAACGTCCTTAGCACGCCGTCTGTGAAGCCTAACGTGCAAACAGTAGTGTTGTTAAAAACGCATTTTCGGTTTGACGTCGTCTCATTCAATGATGTTTGGTCATGAGCAACTTCGCGACTGACGTGAAAACAGCAAAATCCGGACCGTGGATATGAACGACGTGGATTGTGTACAAATTCAACACTGAGCTCGCCGCGTGCAACAGGTACTTCCGCTTTCTCAACGAATTTACCGGTATTTTGATACTGATGTGTGAATGATGTCTTACTGGTAAAATAACGGAACGCCACTGCGTGTGTGAACAGCACATTTTTGTATTTACTGGTAAATTAATTCTGTTAAATTCATGGTAATTTACCAGAATTACTGTGTGAAAGAGCCCATAGATATAATATAGGCTAGATGTGTTACGACGGAGTTGCTAACGTCATTACCTGGCGGCCATCTTACCACAGGCAGCTCGCTCACTCATAGCATTGAGTTTTAATGGTGCAGGTACTTTTAAATGACCATAACTTGCTCAATTTTTTACCAATTTTCAAACGGTTTGGTTTCTTACAAACGTTACGTGGCTAAAATTCTGGATGCTTTCCGAATGTTTCATGAAAAAAAAATGTAGCATAAGTATGCGGTGTCATAAGTACATCTTTGACATTTCTAACAAACCAAACTGTTTGAAAATTTTTGGAAATTTAAGCAAGTTATGGTCATTTTAAAGTAACTGCACCATTAAAACTCAACGCTACGAGTAAGTGAGCTGCCTGTGGTAAGATGGCCGCCAAATGCGGACCAGCAGCGCGGGCAAGACATCTAGCCTTTATTATACATATCTATGCATTTCGTCCCTACATTGTCTCAGACGAGGACATGTTTGTCCTGAGGCGGCCACCATATGTATTTTGAAATTGAGGGGTGAGCTGTTGGTTGCAGTTTTGCAATCTTATCACTAGATGCTGCTAATATTTACTAACACCACCTTTAATGAATGTATTAAATAGTGATGCACTGATATATCGGCCTATTAGTATCAGCAGATTTGACCAAAATCGTGCAAATCTGCACAGCCTAATATGAACCCAACGACTATTCAGAGAGCTGAACAGCTATTCGTTACTGTCGTCATTGTATTACGTATACAGCTGTTGATATTTTCTACTTTTGGATAGATGCTATGCACATGACCGTACCGGCGGGCACTATATGTTTTTTAATTAGTGTATCTGCTCTTCTGGCCTTTGTTGGTGTTATAGAGTACTCGAGTGTGACAGTCACAGCTGTGACCAGAAAATTAGGCGTGTGTGTGTGTGTGTGTGTGTGTGTGTGTGTGTGTGTGTGTGTGAGACGCTGACACCCTCAGGCTTTCATCCGCATTGATTAATGATTCTGGTCAGGTAGCGGACGTTGCCATTCACACCAATTAAGACGTAAGTTTATGCACACGACACGCTGCTCTTATACAAACAGCACGGCTGCTGACCTCTTTTCTTCTCTGGCTCACATCTCACAATCAGATATTTCTCATTTATATGGATTACATTTTCTACTTAATTTTATCCTGTTCAACTTTCTATTCTCTTTCTGTATCAATTTAAACTCATATTTGAGCATCATAATAAGATATGTAAAAGTTGTTTTCCTGTGACAGTCATTTCTTTATGCTTTAAAGGTGCCAAAGAATGCATTGAAATAATATGTGCAATTGTTCTCTGATATAGAAGGTATGTGACATTATTTAAGGAACACCACCATTTTATTAATATTTTACTATGCTGCAAACTAAGTGCTCTTCTGCCACACAAAATAGTTCTTATTTTTTATCCGCTTAAAAAAATCACCACAGTGTAATTTTTGTGCCACCATATACTCATGTAACTACTCATTAAATAAGGAAACATGGAGGTGTTTGTTGGCTTCTAAATTCATCTCTGTTTGGATCCTAAGGAATGAATGGGGCTAGGCTAAATGCTAACACATTCACAATGCGTGGTACAAAGATTAAGTGCACGCATTGAAAAAAACATAAGTATGTATTCATTTGTCTAAGTTAAGATAAGAACATAGTAAAATATTGAAAAACGGTGGTGTTTTCCTTTAAGTGCAAAAATGCAGAAAGGGTTTTACATGTCCATTTACAACCCTTGGACTTGTAATGCAGTTTATATATATCCATAAGTATTAACTTTGTCAAAGATGGAAATATGAAATATTTACAGTATGGTTTTAATTTCCATCTGCATTCCTCTCTCTTTATTATAATGACTGTTGTTAACAAACACATTTAATAACCTTTAATATCCTCATTTCATGAACAATTAAAGTAAACAGCTGAGAAAAAGAGTTCAATTATTTAAGCTGCACCTACACATTTAACAAGAACCCATAAACTGTGTTTAACAGTGACCCTGTGGATGCTACATGGGTCGTGTGCAAGACTGTGTTAAAGACTTAATGATGCCACTGAGACGCACGAATATAATTAAAGAGATACTAAAAGAAGTCAAATGAGCTCTTGTGCAGATAAATATATTGATATTCTCCACCACGTCAGAGAAAACAGCTATATTAACATCATCCATGCAAAAAGCTATGCAGAAAAACCCACTTTGTACTAATTATTGGTAATGTATAAATAAAAATACAGCTATTTTAAATACAAAAAACATCAGACGTCTGTAACACATTTTTGTAAAGCACAATGCTTTAATTTTATCCTCTCAACTAATTCCTAATGTAAAAAAAAAAATTCTAATATGAAAATAATAGAAAGAACTGCTCTGTTGCCCGCCTTGTTGCTCAATAACTTCAAAAAATTACATTTATTTATTTTCATTTGATGGAAAAGCATTATATAAGCCATCGTACTCCTGATTTTCCGGATGTTTGATCAGGAGGAAATTCAAGTAAGCTTTAAAAATAACCAAGCAAATATGCAATCACTAAAGTGCTTAAAGAGACACTCCACTTTTTTTTGGAAAACATGCTCATTTTCCAGCTCCTCTAGAGTTAAACATTTGATTTTTATCGTTTTGGAATCCATTCAGCTGATCTCCGGGTCTGGTGGTACTACTCTTTAGTGGTGTAACGGATCGCAGTTGATCCGTGATCCGCACGGATCACGACCCAAGGTTCGGCTTGCATGTGATTCGCAGATTAATACGCAAATTTAAATAGGGAATTTGTACGTGTTTCAAAGGTTTGCAAATGTAAACATTCAAGTGATTTTAAACAGTTTCACTTAAAAAGGTGCTAAAGTGAGCAGTTTACTTTATGCACAAACGCACGTGCGGTTGAATGCGTCCAGTCCAGCTCGAGTCAGACGTAATCATCTTAAAGATCAGAACTCTTGATGTGTAAACTTCAGAGAGTTGCGCTACTCTCTCTCATACTGTAGTGTATTAAAATACAGTTGGCTAATAGAGAAATGAAAAACAACGTAACGTTTTTATGTGGGACGACTGTGATGCTGCGCCGTTTGTAATTCGGCCTCTGTCTGTGTGTGTATGCTCGTTTAAGGGGACTCAGTAGTGCACACACAGAGAGAGATGCAGTCTGTGCATATTTCTTAAAGAGACAGTAAGCTCAATTGACCTACTTAAGTCTGTGTCATTAATGTTTATCAAACAACCAAAGACGAAGAGAAAATTACTTCTGAAGCTTTAAAAAATAATAATTACATTTAATTAATACAATAAATGCAGTGTTATTATTCATTTGATTTCTGTACCTAATAATTTTAGACCTTTCTTAATGTGCAACTTTGTAATTTCTTGATTTGTTATTAGAATTTTCCCATACTTTTTTGGCTGATCCGATAAATTATCCGATCCGTGCCTCAAAAAAACGTAATGTGAACCGAACCGTGAGTTTTTTGTAAAAAAATCGAACACATTGTTTTCTATGAGTATACGCACACCGGTGCCGGCAGGTGGCGCCTGTCCGCGCCGCCCAGCTACGACTCAGGAAGTTGCCCAAATCCCTGTTGCGCCACAGAGCGCCACTCACATTAACGATTAACATTGGCTGCTAAGGTATATTTTGCATTTTGAAGTGGACGCTATCTGACGAAGCTCACGCTATTTAATGTGCACTTCCGGTTTACGATACCTCCGAGTTTTCCTAGACGCGGCGTGATGCTCGTCTGCGTGGCAGGTGTGTGACCTCCTTTAGCGTATAGCTTAGCATAATCCATTGAATCTGATTAGACCATTAGCATCGCGCCTAAAAAATAACCAAAGAGTTTCGATATTTTTCCTATTTAAAACTTGACTCTTCTGTAGTTACATCGTGTACTAAGACCGAAGGAAATTAAAAGTTGCGATTTTCTAGGCCGATATGGCTAGGAACTATACTCTTTTTCTGGTGTAAAAATCAAGGACTTTGCTGCCGTAACATGGCTGCAGGAGGCGTAATGATATTACGTAGCAGCTGAACATATTGCCCTTAGTAACTTTCAATGGCAGGGGACTATTGTATTTTCGGCTGCTGCGTAATATCATTGTATCTCCCGCCGCCATGTTTACGGCAGCAAAGTCCTTGATTATTACGCCAGAATGAGAGTACAGTTCCTAGTCATATCTGCCTAGAAAAAGAGTCAAGTTTTAAATAGAAAAAATATCAAAACTCTTTGGTTATTTTTTTTAGGCGCGATGCCAACGGTCCAACCAGATCCCATGCACCGTGCCAAGCCATGCTAAAAGTGCCAGACCTAGAGATCTTCTTAAATTAAATAACCACTGTGTTGGGATGTGTCCTCTAGTCAGTTCATATACTGCCACAAGTTGCAATCCATAACTTTTTTGGTTAAAAATAAACACTGATAAAGTGAACTACTGAAAGAAAACAAAGCCGTTTTACATCACCAACCCACGCGTTCGCAAGTGAACTCTCCTAAATGACTCACTTATAATGAAGCAGGATGGTTGTACAATTATTAATGGTAACTGACAGAGCTAAAGCGACACCAGCATGCCCCTTCGTTCTCCAAGTCACTCACACTAACAATCTGAGCTATGGAGACGACAGCTAATCATGGTCAGTGATTAGGGTTTTATATGCCTGTGTCAGGGGCGGTGACTCACGCCTCTGGATGTCGCCTCATCGCCGCATTCAGGTCCTGTTAGCGGCCTGTCAATCAACTCGACAGGCTATCTCTCATCAAGTTGCTTGGCGTGATTGCCAACGCAAGTGTGTGCAAGACTTCGTAACTCCCTGGAGTGTGTATTTGTGCGTCTCATCTGTCACCCGCTTCGGTCTCATGATCGGCCCTGACAGATGTGCTCAATAAGGCACACGGGTTCGAATAAGCGTGTTTAGATCAGACCGCAGGCGGATGAGAGTAGACATCTCAGACCGGATTCATTTACAAAGGTGAAACCACACGCAGGATGAAACCACTGTATCTTTTATCTAAACATGAATGAAACAGAGACAATACAGATCAGAGAATTAAATATAATGACTGGTGATTCCTGTTGCTGAATTGGTAGAGCATTGAGTTCGATCCCATGACACACATACTGAAATGTATAGCTTTAATGCTAGACCATCACTTTAATTTAACATAACTTAGAGGTTTAAGATTTGAGCAAACGTTTTTTAAGGGCAACGGATTAATGTTATTCACCGGTGGATAATTAAATGAGTATAAATGTCGTTGACTTACACTGAAGTAGGCGCCTGAACCATTTTCAAGGACCACATGTCATTTTTGATTTTAAACCACCTAAAAGCCTCACTTAAACCTAAAAAAAAATCAGTTTCAAATAAAAAAGACATTTTATATCCATTTTACTTTATATAAGATATGAACTAAATAGCACATTTTAAAAGTCATACTTTAAAAATGAAATGACTCCATTCTTGGCTTTACGGCTCTTTGCAGTTTTGTAGCAGACTCGAAGGTATCAATAAAATGCAAATGTATGCAAGACCCAGAACGTTTTTCCCAAATGAGAATATTTCACCATTTAATGGACCATCATTGTAAAAATGTAATGACTGAAAGGTTTTATATTGCTCACATTTTTTCAAAAAAATAAAAATAAATAAAAAATCTATTGAATAAAGAGTCAGTATCACAATTACGTATTAATCCTTTCTTCTATTTCACCCTATTTCTCTCTCACACACACACATACATAAACACGTGGCAAACCTGTCAATGTCTCACAGTGTTTTCTTCCGACTACACAGTTTTTCTCTGATTAATAGCCAGTAGGTGGCCTTGCGGAGCGTCAGAGAGGAAAGTGTGGTGAAGGTGAGAAATGAGAAGCCTGAAGACTGTTTGATGGACTTTAGGACCCTACTGCTTCATTTAGACTGCATTGACATGTTTATCTCAGTATTTATCATTTCCACATAGACAGAGTCGATTTTATCTACAAAATGACTGACGAAAACGTTCATTGACGAATAGTTGATTTTGTCATAAATATTGGAATGGAAAATAAACATCATGATCCTTATTAAAACTAGGGATGCACCAGATTTCTGGGAAAATTGCATGATCGGTTTGCAACCGAAAGAAATAACGGCCGAAAATGTTAACTGAAAATAAATCTCAGATTTCGGTCTAACTGCAGCCGCTATTACAGCGCTACACAGGAAAGCGTGAACATGACCGATGTTTGCAAATACTTAAAATAACACACAAATTCTGTATCATGCTCTACTGCCCGTGCATTAATGTCTCTACACTTAAAAAATTATTCAGAACTCAATTTTTTTAAGGTAAGTGGTTGCAATCAATTTATTTAAGTTACATTTAAACAAAAGTTTTTTGTTTTGTTTTGTATTTCTAATTGTTTTGTTTAAATGTAGCTTTAATAATTGATTGCGACCACTTACCTTAAAAAATTGAGTAAATTAAACAAATCATTTTTTCAGTGTAGCATCAGAGATCATGTGTGGATCATTCTTTAATTGGGGAGGCAAATGAGAGGCAGAAATTGTAAAAATGCTTGTTTTTTATTCTTTAAATAAAATGTATTGTTATGCATTTAAAATTTGTTTAATATGGCATATCCATTTAAATTGAAGCTATATATATATATATATATATATATATATATATATATATATATATATATATATATATATATATATATATATATATATATATATAACATTTTTATTTTATAAAAAACTGGTAAAACATCCACTTATGTCTGTGGTGTTACCAATATTTGAAGTAAAAAGACAAGAACACCACAGACAAATTATTCTAAATCCAGTCTTTTTTTCAAATGAAGTCTGCCATCATGATGATTTCAAGATCAGGTGACATTTAGGAAATGTTAAGTATGTATGCATTTTTGATTAAAATATTTAAAATCGGCAAGTTTTAACATAACACCAGAGACACAAATAAAGTGTGACACATAAAATTGTCGGAAATTTTGCACTCAACATGCACCCCTCAGATCAACCAGCACCTGCAATGACCTTTACACACAAGAAGTAGTCCAGATAGATTTCCCCCTCTTTTTTTAAGGGGGCGACATCCATTGTTGTAACACCACAGACATTGGCCCTGTCCAAATGGCACACTTCGGACTTGTGGACCTCCTCATAGTCCACACTTTGTTGACATCATGTAGTGCAGACCTTAGGGACCCTTGACGTAAGTCCAAGAGGGCGCACCGGAGTCGTATTTTGGGGCAGACTCGAGCGTTACGCCGGAAATAGGAAGAGAAGTTGCCTATCAGTGTGAACTCCTCCTTTCTGTCGTCTTATTCGTCTGATTGCTCTTTCGCAAGGACTTCTGGGTTGGTAAAGTACGCATGCCGAAGACCGCATCAAGGGTGCAAAGGGGGCGCTGATGAGCACACTTCGAAGCGTAAAAATGACAGATGGGACACCCTACAAACTCGTAGACTAAGCAAGCATGAGCCATTTAAGACCACAAGACCGAAGGTCCACATGAAGTACGGCATTTGGGACAGGGCTATTGTTTTAACACCACAGACATGAATTTTGGGAACAATACTTTTTTCTTAAATATTACTATATATATATAAATTGTACATGTTAAATAAAATCTATATTCGCAATATAACCACTTCAATTGTGTTAAAAATTTTAAATTGTTGCAATTACAATCCATGATACCTCTCTGAGGTATGGCGGGAACATGCATATTTTGTAACAAATGCAATCTCTTAAACTCAATTAAACATGTATTTTAAAACCAAAAATGTGATTGATAATAGTGCAAGAATTGTGTTTATCCTACAGAATACAAACATGGAAACATTTTATAATTTATTTGTACTTGAAGTTTATTTTTTAACTGTTGTAAAGTAGAGGGACACCACTTGCAGCCACAATTAAAGAATGGCATGTGTATTGACTTGCACATTTGTTAAGTCAAGTTCAAGTGCTTCTCTTAAATGCAACATGCTATTAAATATAGTTGTTAATTTTCGTTGGTTTGTCAGTAACTGATGATGAAGTGCACAGTTTTCAATAACTCACATTGGACTGACATGGTGCAGGTGCTGATGTCACTGGAGCTTATTTTAAGCAGAACAGATGCTCACTGTCATGCTGCAGTCTTGCCTGTTGTTTTTATTAAAATAATTGTGTATCGTAATTAAATTTAGTATTAACAAGGCTGCTGAATTGCCGCATTACTTTACGACTGTTTTGCATATAATAGTCTCCAAGAACTTTACACTATTTAGATAAAAATCTGTTAAATTTGATTCTGTTGCATATATCTTAATGAAGAATATTTGTTTTTGTTTTATTTTTATCCAGTTTTGGTGAGTTACTGTCAAAAAAGTTGAATTATTTTATTGGTTTGTAGTTATTGGCTTTTAGTCCAACTCAGATTCATTAAATTAATGAAATGTTCGGCCAAGTGCATCCAGGATGCCCAGAATTTTTATTTCGGTGCATCACTAATTAAAACTATTTGAATTGAAACACAACGTTGATAAAAAAATATGGCTGGATTAAAAATAACTACAAAAAAAATCTAGAATGCAAGAATCTAACCCTCTTAAAAATAAAGGTGCTTAAAAGGTTCTTCACAGCGATGCCATAGAAGAACCATTTTTGGTTCATGGTCCATTAAGATTCGTTGAAGAACCAATTTTATAATCTAAAGAACCTTTCATTAAAGCAGTGCTTCTCAATTATTTTCTGTCAACCCCCCCCCCCCCAGGAAGAAGTAAACATTTCGCGCCCCCCAACTCTCCGCCACGACTGTAAATAGTATAATTTGTCTATAAAATGACACATCTGCAAAACATTGTATCCTTATTATCATTAAAGAAAACACAAAAATAGAAATATCGATCAACTTACAACAAAGAATAACTTTATTAACATTGTTTTTTAGTCTGTAACCAAAAAGACTTAAAATGCATCAATTTGCCTGAAAAAAAAAATCTATAAATATTTAATATTTAAAAAGTATAATATTTTTTGACCATTTGATATTGAAAAATTAAATTAAATATAATCAATAAATAATAATAAAAACTCAAGCGGCTTATCAGCATGATTGGGGTGTAATGTCTATAAGTGACAGGGCAAAAAAAATCACTTCCTGAAAAAGTATTTTCCCCGGGGTCTCGCGCGCCCCCCCTGGTGTCGCTTCGAGCCCCCCCCCCCTGGGGGTCCCGCACCACTATTTGAGAAGCACTGCATTAAAGTAACTTTTGTGAAACATTAAGGTTCTACTGATGTTAAAGGTTCTTTACAGAACCATTCAGACAAAAATCATTTTCTATCTGGCATTGTGAAGCCCTCTTAAGAGTGTACAGCACTGAGAATAGATCAAATATGTCATTACAGCCAGATAAAAGTGGACTAAATGCAAAACAAAAACAAGCTTATTAAGACTAAGTACTACCCATTGTTGATATTTTTAATCAGGCAATATAAAAAGGTTTGCTTTAAGGATATTGGATTAAACACATGCAAGCCAGCGGGTTCACCTTGTGTTTAAGTGGGTTTGGGGGTGACGCCCTACTGTGTGAGTGAATGGCCTTCGGATTTCTGGTGAAAATTCTGTCACGGCAAGATTAAACGTAAAAAAAAACTGCTGGCTCAAATCTTTAAAAGCTCCCATGGCAGCCAAACCACCGGAACGATATTGTCATGTTTGTAAATTAGCGCACGAATACAGAAATGCATGGAAGTAATCCTCTATTCGTGACCACTGCAAGGCACTGCACTGCCGTTGCCCACTGCTGCGGATTACTGGAGCTCATTAAACACACAGATGAATTATTGAAATGGTCCGGGGGCCTTTTGCTTCCATCCAAATTGAAGACAAAGGGACCTGGGAAATGAATGCTTTATCAGGGCTGGACAGAAGTCCTGCATGCTGCTACTATTGGGCACAACATCGACCCCTCCAAAGCTCTGAGATTAAATGGTTTATTGACTGTTGGAGGGGCATCAAAGCGAACAAGCTTACACATGAACTCACCTTCAGAGTCTGCTGTTCTAGTGTCAGTTTTTGGGAAGGGTCGTTTTGGTTGTAATTTGTTTGCCGTTGTGTAGGAAGTGTTTAGAGACTTTATTGCGTGCCTGCCCCTGAATTAAAGCGAACTGTGACAGAGACCGCCTCTGCAAAGTGTACCCTGCACGGTACAGAGGATCAAACGTACTTGGGTTTTTGCACCTGGGAACTATCGTACCACCATGCTACATTCAAGCCCTTGTCAACATTTCCAGCCCACATTGCCTGTGACATTACATTAAAGAGGTTATTGACTGGCCAATAAGTTGGCAATGAGTGGGTTTGAATTCACGCTCATCGCCTCCCTGACCTAACCTGCTCTGGGTCACCACATCAAAAATCAAAGCCTAATGAATGCTGATCTCTGGAACTACCTTCATGTACTCGTATTATATGTTTTAATTAGTATTGATGGAAGTCTATTGGTCTTGATGGATGGCCAACGGCAGGTAAAACAACACCTGAGTACAATAAGAGACACATATTCCCTTGTTCATGGTCTGTGGATTACAAGTGTTTACAGCAGTTGTCTTTTTACTCTGATTCTTAAGCCTTACAAAAGCACAAATACTACCGACACGATAAACCTCAAAGACATAAACTTGCACATGCATGAAAATGAGAACCAAAGTTAAATGGTTTCAAACATAATCTTTGTCTAGATAGATTAAAATAAGTACAACAATTAAAGATTAAATATAGGTTGAAATGTAAAAACAAACTGTTGCTATATTGTTGTTGTAGTGCTATAATTTTTTATACTGGTACATTGATGCAGTTATGAACAAAGAATATTGATAAATTGCAGTTTTGACCAAGCTATATTGGTATATTTTTGCATTTGAGAAGGTGCTCTTGCAGATAGGTAAATAAATGAGAAATACTGAATTTTGCACTTGTGGCTGATTATTTGAATTAAAACAGTGTTTAAACGTAATTAGAATTTATTTCCTTACTGAACATTCTGTACGTACTGAACACAAAATACAGAAAATCTAATAAAAATATTACAGAAAAAGACTGTATTTGTGTATTACGGAACATTTCTGTCATTTATTGCACGGTTATTTTACTGTATTCCCCCCCAGCTGCTTAAATTTGACAGTTTTTTTACGTATTTTTTTTACAGTGTTAATGTAAAATTACAGAAAAATGTAATTTAGTATCACGGAAAATTTCTGTAATTTATTGTGCCCGTTATTTTACGGTATTTTTCTGGTCCCCCAGCTGCCGTAATTTTAGTTTTTTACTGATTTTGTTTTACAGTGTTAATGTAAAATTACAGAAAAAAAATTAATTTTGTATCATAGAAAATGTCTGTAATTTAGTGTGCCTGTTATTTTATGGTATTTTTCTGGTCCTCCAGCTAACAGAATTTTACAGTTTTTGTATGTTTTTACAGTGTTAATGTAAAATTACAGAAAAAAATAAAATTTTGTATCATGAAAAATGTCTGTAATTTATTGGGCCCGTTATTTTACAGTATTTTTCTGGTCCCCCAGCTGCCGGAATTTAACTGTTTTTTTACGGAATTTTTTCTTACAGTGATAGGTAAAATATATATATATATAAAAAATTAAATGAATAAACAGTTTTATATAATTAAATGAATAAACAGTTTTAAGTACTGTAAATATGAAAATTAACATATGAAGAGTTTGGTTCCAAAACGCGATAAACGCCATTTTTGAAAAAAATGAGTTACTGCCAAAATCAGTATTATATCAGGTCAGTAGTTAAAAGTAAATAATTAATTTTACGCAAAATCCAATACCCGCCGTGATATTCTGTCATCTTTTCTCCCTTTTTTCCCAAAATGCGACAAACGCCAGTCCTCCTTTTTTACAGAACGCAATAAATCCATTTCTGATATTACAGCGGACCATTCACGCAATGTAAACAAACATGGCGGCGTGCTGAGTACACGGAGTCCTAGTTTTCCTCATCTACTTTGTACTTCGTGATCAACAAACAAAATAAAATAATACTTTAATAGCATTGCCAAACCTGTGATGGTTTTCTGTGACGGGAAAGAAACGTAAGCCATCAACAGCTAATAATTTCCGCGAGAGGCACTCGGTTGCTTGTTCTCCAGACAGCATCAAGCTTCTCATGCTAAAACATTGTGTTCTTAATATAACAAAGTAAGTTTTTTGGTTAATGCCATTAATGTTTATTTTTTAATCATTGTATACCACTAGTCAACTAAATAAATATAAAATGGTAAAGATGAATGCACATTTATACATTGATTTAATAGATTTATAGCATTTTGAAATAAAAAACTGTCATGGATTTATTGCATTTTGTGGAAAAAGAATTAGTTTTTATAATAAATCTTTGAAAATCAAGTTATGGATTTGAATTTTTTATGTTTTTATAATCTAAAGATGCTATGTGAAAGTTTGTAACAGAAAATAATGGTTTTCATCTTGTCACTTTCTTGGTATAGAAAACACGTTTTTACCGAAATTTGTCAAAATGGATTTATTGCGTTTTGGAACCAAACTCTTCATATAAACGTACAGCCTGATCTCATGAGAATTCGTATATATTTTACAGGTTGGCTAATTGTATGAATTCATACAAAGTTAATTGTGCAAAAATGTACAATTCTCATGGAAAAACCAACCACGAAATCAAACCCCTAACCCCACACCTCGTACAAAAACTTATAAATGTAGTCGTATTAATTTATTTGAATTAGCCAACTCATAAAATATGTACAAATTCTCGCAAGAAAGCCCTGAAACTGACCTATTTTAGTATGTATGCTGGCCATCGAGAAGTCATGTCTGTACAAATTGCAGGCCAGGATCTTCACTGTTGGGCTTCATCACGTCAGCCAACGTGTAGGGCAATAAACCAGGTTTGCTACACACAGTATATCAAATATAAAGTATATTATATTTTATAACCTAAGCGCACCTCCATCTATACCAACCTGCAGACTCCCTGTCGATATAAACCCACAGAGGGCTACGTCATGAACAACTGCACCTGCAGGATGATGCAAGTCAGCTGTTGCAAGCATTTCTCTGCGGGCCCGATGCACAATTCATGGTTGGCGCCAAAAAGCAGCAGTTTATACTCTGAAATGTTAAGGAAATGTGTTGAGTTAAAAATAATGAAATAAAAACGGTTTGCACTAAACAATGGGAAGTTGTGATTGATGAGATGTCACCTGTTATGATTTAAGGGACGCTCAGATACAAATGCCAACAGCACTGAATCCTTCCACGATTCGTTCCTTTGAAGAAAACATGGTAGGATATCCAGAAGCAATGCAGACGTCATTATCTGGAGCTATTCTGGATGCTGAATTTGACATCTTATGGTGAATGTGAGTATGTGTTCAGTTTTTGGATACACTGAAGGTCACTTTCTCCAACTTTGATTCTCTCAACTTTTCAATTCCTTCATTTCATTCAACCTTCAAACAATGCTGAGCCAAATAGCAGCCAGCAGATGCCGATGGGTTTCTGTGCGCTTCAGTGTTCTGTGCTCGCTGGCGGTTTTGTATTTGCTTTTAATTTGTATCGATCCCTCTCACGGTCTTCCATTTTACTGATGTCAAAGGCCTCCGAGAGCATTACAATATACAATGTTTTCTCTCCGCTCTTATCGGACTGGAAATGAAAAGCAAACGGCACCTTTGTGCCAGGACGTGCAGCTGCGCGGACGGACAGGGCTTTGAAACGAAGGGACGAAATTGAAAAGGTCACGAGTTCACGTCCCTGGACAATGACAGCGGGCTCTTTCCTCTTCTGGTCGAGCCCATGAGAAGATTAAACGCATCAGAGAGATAAGACTGCAAATCAGCCGCTGTGGATTTTGGTGGCAGGCGGCTGCCTGATCGAAAAAAGCAGAATCGCTGGTGTCTGCCAGAAAGAGTGACACAGG
This sequence comes from Misgurnus anguillicaudatus, assembly GCF_027580225.2. Taxonomy (NCBI): domain Eukaryota; kingdom Metazoa; phylum Chordata; class Actinopteri; order Cypriniformes; family Cobitidae; genus Misgurnus; species Misgurnus anguillicaudatus. The sequence continues at coordinate 24,189,625 of NC_073349.2, forward strand.
GTTTGTGATGGACTCAGTCACTCGCTGCTGACCTTGGGCTGATCTTTGCCCAGCAGACACTTTTCCTATTGTTTGGAGGGAAGGAGTCCTGGAGCAGATAAAACAAATCAATAACTGAGCAACATAAGGATCAGTGGATGTGATTAGACGTGATATGATAACAGTCTTGACTTTTCAGCCTTTTCTTCTAATTAAGAAGTTGCATCCAAGTAATAAAAAAGTTAAATCTACAGTTATTAAAGAGTTCACAATACAGTTTTACTGTAACACATATTGCAATTATTGTAATGCTATTAATTCATTGGAAAAGAATTTGTGCTCAGTGGTGAAGCACTGCATTAGCAGTGGAAAAGGTCATGGGTTCGAACCTATTGATAAAAATGTATAGCTTGTAATGCACTGTTGCTTCAGATAAAAGCATCTATTTATTCCAAATGCATAAATGTAGATGAAGATTTCATGACAGATGTTGATTGGTTGAAAAGCAGGTAAGCATAAAAACCAAGGTATTTCTTACAATGTATTTATTTTGTCAATAGCAATAACAAAAATACTTAACAGCATAAACTGAACAGATCTGTGCCAACATGCATTATAGCAAGACGTTGATTACACATAAAATAATGTATGAAACACTGGAAATGACTTTAACAAAGAGTGACAATATAGAACACCATTAAACTAATAATGTAAAATTATAAAAATATAAGTATACTATTTTAAGTATACTAGGGCCCTATTTTAATGATCTTAGCGGATTGTCTAAAGCCCATGGCACACAGTCTAAACAGGTGTGTTTGCTAATTTAATGACAGGAAAAATGGTTTGTGCACCTGGTGCACAGTCTAAAAGGGTTGTTCCTATTCTCGTAATGAGTAATGGGTGTGTTTTGGGCGTAACATGCAATAAACCAATGAGAGTATTTGCTCTCATCCCCTTTAAAATCCAGTTGTGCTCGTGCCATGCCAATTTCCTGTTTAGATGGCAGAATTTGTGACCTTAAAAACTAAGCGGAGGAAGAAGACCACCAGTTTGGAGAGCCGAAATGTTTCAGCACTCGGACAGCGTCGTGTTTTGAAAAGCATTACTTAAAAAGGATCTCATCTCACCATATCCACATGTACAAAGTCATCATATACAGTAAATCCGTGGGGTAACGTTAAAAAAATGAAAAGCAATATTAGCACTTTTTAAAGCAATTTTCATATTTAAAATCTTTGTGTGCTGCTGTGCATCCATGTGTGTAAAAAGCAAATGCACGTTGTAGTCCCGTTTATAGGTGCATATTACTAACGCGCTCTTTAAAGGAAAGCACTTTTGGGAGAACTTCGACTCGGCGCAGTAACACCCTCCCTCTCCCATTATGAGAGTGAGAAGGGGAGCGGACTTTTCAGGCGAGTCGGGGTACTCCCAAAAGTGCTATTACGCCATAAAATATAGTTCCTCTTTTGAATCCGCTTGGAGGGGCGGTACGTTTTGTTTTGTGCCACCAGGCTTGCTCGTATGGCTACTCGTCTTAAATAGGAAAAACGTTGATGTGTTTGGTCACTTCTAACTTTATCTCCAAATGGCACCACTGAATGAATGGGGCTAAGCTAAATGCTATCGAAGCGTTGCAGCGCGCTCCAGCGCTTACGTGCACGCACACAGATGATAGAGGGATGTATCAACAATTCTTAGTTAAGGTAATAACATATTTTAATATTGAAAATGAGTAGACTATTCCTTTAAATAACAATCTACTTTATTTTAGTTGCCTCAAAATAGCCACGCGCCAACAATGCGCCTGAACACACCTCATTTTCAGATGCTGGACGTGAAAATTATGACTGCGCCGGGCTGAAACTAGCAATTAACACTTGTGTCCCGCTTTGCACTTGCTTTGCTACTATCACAATACAAATATGGGAAAACCAAGGGGCAACATTCCGATCTCTCTGATGAAGCCAACACAGAAGGGACTTAAACTGCAATTCATCGACGGGCCACTAGAGGCAGGCTACAGAAGGGAATCAATCCCCATAGACCCTGATGTTAAAATGCCCAACTTTACAGCAGAAATTAACATGTTTTCAGCCTGGTACAAAAAGTGATTAAATTATATTAAGTCTTAAAGTTATGCATAATTAAGGGCGTGACCACTTGAGTGATGGGTGAACTGCCCTTGCTGTCGCTAGAATCAAGCTAAGTGGGCGTGGTTTCAGCAACCAGCCACCTCAGCTTTACCCAAGTCCCGCTTCTTTACCCATTTTCAGTTATCCGCGAGTAAAATGCACAGTAACGCACTGCCAAGATGGCAACAGCAGGCACTGCCAACTATTGGCTATTTCACAGTCTATGGTGAGAACCCATCTAAAGTATTTTTTGTGATTTATTGTTTACATACAAATCATCGTATATAATGTAAAGAACATTATGTGACAATATAACCTTAATATCTTTAATATTGACTGAGTAAGGCCATGTCAACGATTGAAAACGATATGAAACCAAACTTTAATGCTCTTTATCTCATAATTACATTATAAGACTTAAGCCTAGATTTATCACAGACACGGTCACCATATTATAAATACATATTGCATATTCAGATACAAAGTTAAAGATTCAGGAAGACTTCCTTGATTCATGTCATCTGCACTGCTTCGAGAGAGTGGGCAACCGGAGCTGAGCTCTTATTTCTGGATTTTTCGTTGCCATGGTAACAGCAACTAATGGATCTCTTTTCAGGATTATAGGTGATGTATTTTCCACTGGAAATTCATCAGTTAAACACATTCTTACATCTCTTTAAAACTTTATGCCTACAAGATTCAATTCGATATCAAAATCGGTTTCTTCCAATCAGATTACTTTTTGACATTTTAAATATTCACGAGAAAGCAAAATAGTTTGTGCATTGTTATTCCTTAACCATCAATTTCACAACCTTAAAATGGTTAATCCCATCTCTAGGTTTTCAATTACGTCGTTTGAAAGAATTTTAATACATTTCCCGGACATGAGGAAGACGTTCACCTGTGTACAGCGCCTGGCGAAGCTTCAATCATACGGGTTATTATTTATTAAAGACTCTGTCTGCTTAAACTCCCACATGATATCAACCTTCATTATTGACCTCATCACTTCTTCCCTGCACACACACGCACGCTTTACATTTCTTTCTGCACAGGGCAGGCGATTCCATACTCCAGCAACCAGACAGACCTACACAGATGGATAAACAAGCTTCTCACAATGTGAGGTGCAGCCGAATCCACAAACACACACACAAAATACACAAACACCTCGGGAGAAATGTCTGTATCTGCTTAAAACCCAAAAGAGATGGCTAGAAAGAATAAGAAACATAAAAAAACAAATCCCTGCCTTTCGGTCTCACACACAGACACACAAAAAAAATGCTTTTTACAATTCAACCCCCCGGTGAGATTCCTTGCTGTACCCCGGCCCGTGCCGACGGGTCTGTCAGTTGCCCGATTCTTTCCTACCTCCCTGCCGCTGGAATTAGTCAGTTCAAATGACAGAGCTGCCTCGGAGGCCTGCAGAATAAGCCCCATGCTCCTGTGGTTTCAAAGGGCCGCAAAGCGGGCAGCTAGTGGCTGTCAGGGGGAGACGTGGGTGTGCGGTGAGGAGATAACCTGCTCCGGCCGGGCTCCTCCTGGCCCCTCTGACAGCCTTATTAACGGGAACCTGCTGAGGGAGAGCTCTCTATCATCCAAAGAGATCTAAAGGAAAGGAAAGAGTAAAAAAGCAACCTTATCACCGGGACACTGGGGATTAGAGTCTGGTCTCCTCTGATAAATTAATTATTCCCTCTTATCTGTCACTTTCCAAGGCTACCTTAAGCAAAAGCAACAGAGCCCAGGTAGAGGCGGCAGTGATGGAAAGACATATGCAAATGTCTCTTGGTCTATGGATGGTCAAACTAATATTAAAACAACAAAGCTAGTGGATTTTTATTTATTTATTTAATTCTGGTAGATTTAAATTGTATATATCAAAAAAATATTTACATAATTTTGTTTAAACTCTTATTCAAAGTTGTGTAAATAGGAAACTTTGCCCACTCCATAGAGACCCTGAATCATAACACAACCACAGATTGTATTGAGTTTTACCAAGCTCACCAGTCACTAAAGTAATTTCACTTCATCTTGCCGCTGTATATTCAATGCAAGTATTTCCATCCTGGCCTGGCAGTAAACAAGTACATCGGGAGGTAAAACTATATTCAAATTGCCTCTCGCTCCAATTGAGACTCAATCACATAAAGCCACAAATGTTCATATGATCCCCAGAGATTTGCTTTAGTGAATGCTGGAAAAGAAACAGCAAGCCTTTCACTCCCGCGAACAATAACAGAGCCAAGATGGCCCTGTTTAATTCACACAAACGGCAATTTGAATTATTAAACAGATCCTTTCATTTGGACAATTAATTGTGTGCTATTGACCATTGCAATGAGTGAAGATAATGCTCCCAGCTGGATTTTACGAGGAGAATCAAACCCCAGAGATCCAGTCAGTATAATTACAAAAATTGCAGTGTATTTTACAACATAAGACTTATTTTCTGTCATTATGTTGTTTTTTTGCTCAGTATTATCCAGTTCTTCTTAATTACCCATTTTTAAGTTATTTTTTAGAGACTTTCCTAAGGTCGGTATATAAATTATCCAGCGTTTTAAACTTCTCATTGCACTCAATTGCCTGAAACAATTAAACCAATATTGGTCCATCTAGAACACAGATTTGCCCATGAAAAAAGAAAAATTGCAAATAAGTATTTATTTTATGTAGTCCCTATGAAATCAAAACTGACCATTTTTATTTTTTAATGTAATATTGCTCTGTTTATTGTATACAATGTATCCATGCAAGTCATTATTTTAAAAAAATGAATGTGCCCTTATAAACCTTAATCAAAATTTGAAAATTTACTTCAACTCTTGTGTCAATTCTTCTTTGATGACATCATCTAAACCAGTGGTTCCCAAACTTTTTCAACGTGCGGCCCCCTTTGTGTACGGTGCATTCCTTCGCGGCCCCCTAAAGAAAATTTGTGACAAAAAAACTGTTCTAAAACTCAACATTTTTATAAAAAAAATTTAAATTATACAAAAAGTAGTGCTTTTGGTTAGTAGCTTTATATTTTTAGGTTTAACTACACAGAATTCATGATAAATTAATGTATTTCATAAAATGTCATAAAACTGAGGCCCCCCTGGCACCATCTCGCGGCCCCCCTGGGGCCCCGGCCCCCAGTTTGAAAACCACTGATCTAAACGGCTTGGGCGGATCATCTGTTAACCACGCCCCCTTTTAAATTTCAGTCTGGTGCAAGTTTTATTTCTCACTGCAAAAAAATGAATTTCTTACTTAGTATTTTTGTCTTGTTTTTAGTACAAATATCTAAAAATTCTTAAATTAAGATGCATTTCTTGATGAGCAAAATAACCGAAAAAAATAAAGGGTTGTTCACATTATAACGATAACTATATAGTTTTGAAAATCATTTTATATTAAAGACAATACCAGAGTTCACACCATAACTATAATGATAAAGTGAACGATATTGTTGGGATCACTTTCCCAGTTTTTTTCCCCTCACCCGATGAACAATAAACCATTCACAGCCAATCAAATCTTTTTGATCTTAAAGTGCACGCGCACTTGAAATGACAGCTCATTGCTGAGGTCCATAACATAAAATTGCCTCAGGTATCCAGCACTGATTAGTGTTGGGGAAAGTTACTTTTAAAAGTAATGCATTGCAATATTAAGTTACTCCTCAAAAAAGTAACTAATTGTGTTGCTTAGTTACTTTTCATGGAAAGTAATAATTACGTTACTTTTAAGTTACTTTTGCATTACTTTTTTTACTTGGCTGAGGCTTGATCTTTTTCAGGCCTTGTAGGTGTTTTTTAAAGACTGGGAAGTTCTGCATTCAGAAATTGCATATTTCCATCGCAAAAATATCAAGCTCTGGCCTGCCATCTCCGTTTCTGACCCAAACTATTCCCACTTAGGCGCACACACATAGAGTGCGTAATTCTACGTGACTATGGTCAGTTTAATTAAGTACATGTTTTTTTAATCAAATTAATTAAATTGAAAAGTAACTTGTGTAGTGATATTACGCACTGCCCGAAAATAGTCCCCTTGGTTACTTTCAATAGCAGGGGACTATTTTCGGGCAGTGCGTAATATCACTACGCCTGCTGCAGCCATGTTATGGCAGCAAAGTCCTTGATTATTACGCCAGAATGAGAGTATAGTTCCTAGCCATATCGTCTTAGAAAATCGCAACTTTAAATTTTCCGTCTGTCTTAGTACACGATGTAACTACAGAAGAGTAGGAAAATAGGAAAAATATCGAAACTCTTTGGTTATTTTTTGGCGCAATGCTATAATGGTCTGATCGGATTCGGTGGATTGTGCTGAGCTGTGCTGGGGGTGCTGGCGCCGGACCCGGAGATCAGCTGAGTGGATTCCAAGGCGGTGGGAATCGAATGTTTAACTCTAGGGGAGCTGGAAAATGAGCATATTTTAAAAAAGTGGAATGTCCCTTTAAGACATAACACAAAACATTTAAGTTGTAAAAGATGGCTAATCAGCTCACAAACAAAGCAACTATCCCAAACTATGTGGGCACTCCGAGTGGCTCAGATGTTTTTGTGTTGATATGATGTGGAGGAAACAGACCTTGTGTCAGTGTCACACCCAGCGGGGCAGTTTCCCCCAATTCCCAGCTCAGCATTGAAGCGTTTGGCACTGAAACATCTGAAGTCTGGCAGGAAAGACATGGCACATCAGACCAGCTGAGAGAAGCATGAAGCGAATACTAATGTTTCTCATGTTTTATTAAGCCTGCACCCATCCTTACTCTAGATGCTCGTGAAACAAAACAATCATTCCTTGACATGTAATGAGAGGGAGACCCACATTAGCCCTGAATGGGGGTTTGGGAGTTTGAGAAAACAAATATTGTTTTCCACAGAGACGGCGTTATTAAAATGCCTCAGCTGGATGAGGTTGCGAAGCACGAACGCTAGACCGCCACCGTGCCAACCCAGAAGCCATTTGTTTGATACTCCATCACTCTGCGCGTTTTCAAGAGCAGGATGTGTTTCTTTTCATCGCCTGCCATGATGCTCAGGGTAAAAGACATCAAACCACATAAGCACTGACATCACAAAAGCATACTTGTGCGGTACAGAAAACGCAAGGTCAAACAACAAGAGCACTTTCTGTTTGCATTATTGCCATGTTAACATGCCTTCATGCTTACATCTCTTCAAAATCACTCACAAACAAATAAAAATAATGATCTAAAATGGCTTGCTGACTGAATCGTGCTGAATTGTAACTAAATTGTGTTCATGTCAATTTATACAGCATACCGCTTGCGTCAAAAAAAATCACAGATTTGATTTCCAGGTAACACTACTAAAAATATAACCTTGAATGCATAGGCCGCTATGGTTGAGTCACATAAACATATGTTTTTTACCGTCATATAGCATCAACCAAGAGTTCACTTTGTGGTAAATGTCAAGTTTTTCCATTTGTTTGCATGTCTATGTGGTGTTTTTAATATGCTTTAAATAGGGTGACCATACGTGCCATTCTTTTGTGTTCGTCTCCCGGAAGTCGTATTTGTCGACCGCATACGTCATAGAGGATTATTATTATTATTACAGAAAAGCAACCGTTACATTTTAAGGTAAGAATGGAACTACGATTGTATATCTTATGTTTTTAACTGAATGGCGTATGCGGTCAACAAATACGACTTCCGGAAGACGCACCGAAATCCTGGACGGGATACGTCCGGGAAGAATGGCACGTATGGTCACCCTACTTTAAAGGCACAATATGTAGTATTTTACTAATAGAGGTCGCATTTCAATACAAAAAAGCAGCTTAAAGGGACACTCCACTTTTTTAATAATATGCTCATTTTCTATCTCCCCTAGAGTTAAACATTTGATTTTCACCGTTTTGGAATCCATTCAGCCAATCTCCGGATCTGGCGATACCACTTTTAGCATAGCTTAGCATAATCCATTGAATCTGATTAGACCATTAGCATCGCACTAAAAGCTACCCTAAGAGTTTGATAATTTTCCTATTTAAACTCTTCTGTAGTTACATCATTTACTAAGACTGACGGAAAATTAAAATATGCAATTATTATTATTATTATTTACGTTTTGCTCAGTCAGTGTTGAAATAAGGAATAGTAGGAAAAGAAATAAGAGATAGCTTTTAATTATTGTATACAACCCCAATAAAATGCTATCCCTCCCATGTCATTACCGTTATTTTTCACGACACCACGTTAACCTGTCGTGCTTCGAAAATTAATTGTCTGAAGCGATAAATACAGTAAACTCTTGTAACATGCTGCTTTATTAAAATCTGATAATAAGTAAATATGATCTGTGACATTTCGAGCAGGAGTAACATGACAACAACCTTTGCTTCTGCTTATTATGTGTTTTTTTAAAACTGTTTCGCTGATAAACCTCTTCAGCTGTAAAACTGCTTACACCTCAGTATTTACTTCTATCTTAATAACTTCATAGTGCCTACCTCACCATACTTTGAAATGCTCAAGGTGTTCTTTGCAAAGAAACATTGTGATCCACCCCTCCTTGGTGCCACTTTAAATCAACAGAGAAAGTCCACCCTGGTGTGCGGGCTGACAGAGCGATGGTCTGAAGTCCTCTTCCTCGGATAAGGTTCCCACCCCCCGCAGCACCGCCTGGCCGGAGAGACACAATTTAAATAAATTTAATGAGTGCTGGAATCCATTAATGTCAGGGACCCGACCTGGGCCAGATGGAGGTCTGGGCATTAGGAGCTCTATTACATTTAACAAGTGCTGAACTGCTGGCTGGAAAGGCCACGTCTGGCAGAGCAGCGAGAAGCTTGAAGAAGAGAGTATGGAAGACGGCCCTCTCGCTGCCCTGCCGTAATTCTTCTAAAGGTCAGGGTGATGCGCGTATTGAAGCGCCGGCCCATGTTAACCAAAGTCAGTGGCAGAAACACATCCACCGGCTAATTTGATTCTCTGCGCTGCACTACATCTCCTACTCCCCCTTCACTGCTGCCAATCTGAGACACTTTTCACCAATGAGGTACCAAATAGGGCTTTTTTGCTTTTGGTTTTTGCAACAAATGTCAGTGATAGAAAGTGGTTGACCTTTAAAAAAATTGTGATCATCAAATGAGCTGATTTATATTCTATATATATAAGGTTTCAAAATTTTGTATTTACATGACAACAGCATTTTGGGGGCCTTGAACTACAAAAATGTGAATTTGTGAAAATGTTCACATTATTCACATGTGTATTATAATACATCGAGTGACATCACTAGCTATTGGCCTGGCATATGTAAAACACTCCCTGTGTCTGAAATCGCATAATGTGACAGTGCATACTGTACTGAATTGAATTAGATTAAGTACCACCTAATCGACCATTAAAACAGTACCTTCTATTTAGTATGAATATGGTTAGTATGAAAAAATTAAACGCACTACATCCACCATGTAGATACGTCACATGACATACGCTGTCGCAGTGCTCATCCGATATTGAGCGCCCTCAAAAAAAAAAAGTCACCGACTGCCACTGCGCTGCCGTAAGGTGTTAAAACATGTTAAACAAGGGCAATTTAACCACAAGGAATGATCTTTTATGTATTTACATTTTAATCGAGCCATCTTAGCACTTTCCGACATTTTTGAATATGCCAAAGCCATTCATTCTTCGCCTGGAAAGTAGTAGGTAATCTAGGTACTTTTTGTTTACTTTTCATCGATGACAATGAATGTGGACGTATTACTCGCCTCATATTTTTGCCTACTACATAGTATGGACGTAGGCAATTTCGGACACAGGCAGCAACTGTTTTTAGTCATTTTCGCAGATTCATGGGATAGTTTTGATAATACTGTCATCTGTATGTGTTTTTGTTTTTTTAATACAAAGGATACATGTCTCAATTCATTACATCGCTGTCATGTAAACTTATCTTAAAGGGACACTCCACTTTTTTTGAAAATATGCTAATTTTCCAGCTCCACTAGAGTTAAACATTTCATTTTTACCGTTGTGGAATCCATTCAGCTGATCTCCGGGTCTGGCGGTACCACTTTTAGCATAGCTTAACATAATCCATTAAATCTGATTAGACCATTAGCATCGCGCTAAACAAATAACCAAAGAGTTTCTATATTTAAATCTTGACTCTTCTGTAGTTACATCGTGTACAACCGACTGAAAAATAAAAGTTGTGATTTTCTAGGCAGACATGGCTAGAAACTACACTCCCATTCCGGCGCAACAATCAAGGACCCCGCTGCCGTAACATGGCCGCAGCAGGCGCAATGATATCAGGCAGCGCATGATAATAGCCCCCTTGGTAACTTTCAATAGCAGGGGACTATTTTCGGGCACTGCGTAATTTCACTGCGCCTCCTGCAGCCATGTTACGGAAGCAAAGTCCTTGATTATTACGCCAGAATGAGAGTATAGTTTCTAGTCAAGATCGGCCTCGAAAATCTTTAAATTTTCCGTCGGTCTTAGTACACGATGTAACTACAGAAGAAGTTTTAAATAGAAAAAATATAGAAACTCTTTGGTTATTTTTTTAAGCGCGATGCTAATGGTCTTATCAGATTCAATGGATTATGCTAAGCTATACTAAAAGTGGTAGCGCCAGACCCGGAGACCAGCTGAATGGATTCCAAAACGGTATCAAATGTTTAACTCTAGGAGAGCTGGAAAATGAGCATATTTTCAAAAAAAGTGGAATGTCCCTTTAAACTTATCCTAGAACTTACCCAAAAGGTAACAAAAAACCATGGGATGCTTTAAACAGTGTAATCAATTTGTGGGAAATGTCTTGATACACAGCGTTTTTTTACTATTTGTTTCTATGGCTGTCACACTAAGAATAGACTCACGACAAGATCTTTAACTACAGTAAGTTATGCGGCCTTACAACTGTATTACACTAACCTCCTCTTGTAGAGAGCAACATGACTGTCAAAACTGGAACAGATAGCATTTGTAACTCATTGTTCTTGGCCAGCAGCTCTCTGCCCTTAAACTTATCATCAGTACTGTTGGCTCCTCTATAACTAGAAATTGTCCACATATCAATACATAATTATTCTCCACTTTCCAATCAGAAATCAGGGGAAAAGGACAGCGCACCTGATATTCGAGAAGAGGACGAAGACTCACTCCAAACTGAGGAATAGGTCAGAGAGGCTAAACTCCGCGGTGAATAATTTAAGATTCTATTAACATTTAAATTTGACATTGATTTGACATGGCGGCGCTGGAGAGAAGTGACGGCGAGCGTGGAGGTGGCGAGCGAAAATAACTGCTATGCTAATTGTGCAGATGGCTGCTTTGTTGAATACCATATTGTTCAGAATAACTGGATCTTATCGTTTTTTTTTTTTTAAGCACATAGGGCCAAATACACTCAAAGTTGAAGAAACACATAACTGCTTTTTAAGAAAGGACCTCTACACTGTACCTTAATTTAATTGCTTTTATATAACCCAATAAACATTTATCTTCTCTGAATGTCTGGACTCACTCCAAATTCACAAAACAGGACAAAGCCCATCAAACAAAAGCAGACCATAGTAAATCTCGGCAGTTTGTCCAGGCGGTCTCTCCCCGTCAACTGACTTCACCTTTGTTACCTGGGCTGTGTAGTTCTGGCATTAACCTTTAGAAATCTGGCAGGTGGGCCGAACCCCTGCCAAATAAAGAGGGTTATCCTGTTGGGAAGAGCAGAGTTCATGGATCAATTGCCCCCAGGCGTCCGCTGACCAACAGGATGTCAGAGATAAGGAGTGAGGAGCTGGGGTCCCGGTCAGCCTTTCTGCATCCATCCACAGCTGTGTCAAACCCTTTAATCACGAGACCTGCCAGAGCACACGGGTCATTCTGGATGCTGGAGATATTTAGCGACGTCACCGTGATATGTTTTCCACCTGCTTTGAAAAACAAGTGACTCAGGAACACAACATTAAAATTACATTTTGTATATTACATTTTTTACGTAGTACATTCGATTTTTTCATTACAAAAGAGCATGTTGCCAAAATAACTTGCGAGATGTATTTTATTTTATTTGTAATTTATTTATTTTTTTATTTATAATTTAATTTTATTTAATTTCATTTTTTTATATTTTTTTTATTTTATAATTTTTTTATTTAATTAAAATGATTTTATTTTATTTATTGACATCTATTAAATTTTCACTGATTTTATATTATATTTTATTTTATTTATCGCTATTTATTACATTTTTTACTGATTATTTTATTTATCTATCGAAATCAATAAAATTTTCACTGACAATCAAAATTTTGCCTTGTTTCCACCTAGACGTCTGAGCTATGTTTGGACGGCTATTAGACATCTTTTAAATGCAAAATTGCTTGCTGGGACACTTCCTAGCACCATCGCTCTTAAGAGTAAACATATATAAAATTCCTAATTTGTACGCAAGACATGCAACATGGATTTTCAGTACTGTGCAGGATATGTACTGAAATAACTCCAGCACAAGGAAATAACTAGAAGCAGAATCCATTACCGAAGAGCTCCGGTGATGGAAATGACTAAGTGAAAATGGCTTTCTGGCGGTCTTGTTGTTTACAGCGAGTTGCTCCGTCCAGCTGTCTTCCCTCTTCAGGGTGAAAAAGTTTGAGTTAAGCCCCAGTTCTGCTCAAGCTCAGAGGACACACTGCAGGCGCAGACTTACACACATACACGCCAACTAATGCCAGGTGGCATCCTGCTACTTTAACACAGCCCAGAGACACGTACAAGCAGGTGGCATTTAATATCTGCACAGAGAAAAGATCAGAGGAACCTTGGAGAGGTGAGAAAGAAAAGGAGAATTGATGTAAAAGGCCATCGTGACTCTTGTAATCTAGTCATCTCTGTGTGCTGAACCCAAAGACCTTATTTATATATATGATGTGCCTTATAAAATAATAAGATTTCTACAAATAAAATATTAATTTATATATACATTTGAATTGATTTAATGATATCCTAGATTCTAAATAAATGATGGTTTATTTTCAACCCAACATTGACTCAAAAAGGGACAAATCCAGTCGTTGGGTTAAATCGGCACCTATGATCCGATTTACGATTTTAAATTTTCTTTGGTGTGTAAGTGTGTATTAGTACATGTTAACAGTATGCAAAAGCTACAAACCCCACTTTAAACAGTTAAGCGAGTTATCGTCTCCAACGTAATGCTCTTTTCTTGGACTACAAGAAACACACGGATTGTAGGCAACAGTTTACTTCCTGGGATTGGTGATGTAGACCAACATTATCATAATTCCTCCCGCTTTGGACTCACAGCCTGTAAGTTAAATCCTGTTAGCCACAGAATCTTTCAAACATAGTAGGGAGCGTCACATTTCCGGCTGACGTCAGAGATATTAAGGCCAATCACAACGTACAGATTAGCTGGCCAATCAGGGACACAGTGCCTTTCAAAGTTTTGTACAAAATCAGTGCATTTCAGGAAGAGAGTAGAAGACATTTTATTTTATTTTATTAAATGTTCTGCATGTTTCTTATTTACTGTAGTTACAGTGAGGAAATAAGTATTTGAACACCCTGCTATTTTGCAAGTTCTCCCAATTAGAAATCATGGAGGGGTCTGAAATTGTCATCGTAGGTGCATGTCCGTGAGAGACATAATCTAAAAAAACCCAGAAATCACAATGTATGATTATTTTACTTATTTATTTGTATGATACAGCTGCAAATAAGTATTTGAACACCTGAGAAAGTCAATGGTAATATTTTGTACAGTAGCCTTTGTTTGCAATTACAGAGGTCAAACGTTTTCCATAGTTTTTAACCAGGTTTGCAGACACTGCAGGAGGGATTTTGGCCCACTCCTCCTCCACTCCAAACACGTTTAGTGTAATTATGACCATGAAAAGTTCTATTTTGGTCTAATTTGACTACATGACTTTCTCCCATAACTCCTCTGATCATCCAAATGGTCATTGGCAAACTTAAGACGGGCCTGGACATGTGCTGGTTTAAGCAGGGGAACCTTCCGTGCCATGCATGATTTCAAACCATGACGTCTTAGTGTATTACCAACAGTAACCTTGAAAATTGGGGCCCCAGCTCTTGTCAGGTCCTTGACCAGCTCCTCCCGTGTAGTTCTGGGCTGATTTCTCAACTTTCATAGTATCATTGAGACCCCACGAGGTGAGATCTTGCATGGAGCCCCAGTCCGAGAGAGATTGACAGTCATGTTTCGCTTCTTCCATTTTCTAATGATTGCCCCAACAGTGGACCTTTTTTCACCAAGCTGCTTGCCAATATTCCCATAGCCCTTTCTAGCCTTGTGGAGGTGTACAATTTTGTCTCTAGTAGTGATGGGACATCTGAAGCGAGGCTCCGGAGCTTGTGTCGAGCAAAAAGGGGCGTTCCAGATGAAGCCCCGATTCGAGGCTTGTATCGTTTCCGTGAAAATCACGTGACGATGACAAACGAGGCCTCGTTTTCTGTTGAATACGTCATTGCTTCATTCTGAGTTTCGCTTACGGTTCGAAACTCGCGCCTCTCGTGGGTTTTGCAGTACGTTTGCATTGATGTTAAAGTGTTGGTTGTAGCGAGTAGTGGCGAGGTTGTAGTGAGTTTCTAGTATAGTTATCATTATATATCATAGCCTGTATTATATATTACACTTAGTTTAGTAGATTATTAGAGTAAATTATACATAGCCTAGTTCAGTAAATCATTAGAGTAAATTAGCATATGTCTAGTTCTAATACCTATAATACGTAATTATATTATATAGCCTATATTAGTATTAGTGTTATTATTATATATATTATTGCTGCTGTATTAGGGATAACCTAGAAGGACTGCGGATCCATTGGGATATTAGAACAAACAGAAGGTCCAATATCCCAATTTATATAAGCTGGCACTGATCTTCTTATGTTGTCCAGCATCATCAGTGCCCTGTGATATGTTTTTTTCTAAAAACAGAAACCGCCTCAATCCAAATACTGTTAAAAAACTTTTGTTTCTAAATAAAAACCAGTAAACCCTTTTCCGTGTTGCAGTTTGCTGTTCCACACTTCCAGTCCCATAAGCATTGCACTATTGCAGCCCCAGTTCAATAAGCACTGCACTCACGATAATTTGAAGAGTTTCGTTGCAAAACGAGATAACCACCGTTTTTTAATTGTTCAGAAATCTTGTTTTTTGGTTGTGCATTCCAATTAATTTCAATGCAACTGCAGTTGGTTTGTTTTGATTTAAACCTTCATAACTTAAAAAATACAGCTAAGTAGCACCATAAAACAAAATAATAACATGATAACGTAATAATAAACATGTTTTGACAAAAATGTTAAAAAATGGATTTATCTCGTTTTGCAACGAAACTCTTCATTTCTTTATTTTGTGCATTCACTGTTATCACTAACTCAAGAACTACTGTATAGTTGAACACAAAGTTGTGTATGTGTGAGTTGTGTGTACATAGGTTAACACAAGCAGAGTAAAATACTTTCTTTAATATACTTTATTCAAAAGCCCACACCATGACAGTTTGGTTGCTCAAAATGAATAGATTTGTGTGCGTGTGCGATACATTGCTTTGCACAGCAGGTGTCACTAGAGAGCACAGTGTTTCATGAGGCTTCGGGAAAATGAACCTTTTGGCGAACCAATGGGCTGGAAAGCCTCATTGGTTCAGGAAGCCTCGTTTGGCCATCACTAGTCTCTAGTGTCTTTGGACAGCTCTTTGGTCTCGGCCATGTTAGTAGTTGGATTCTTACTGATTGTATGGGATGGACAGGTGTCTTTATGCAGCTAACGACCTCAAACAGGTGCATCTAATTTAGGATAATAAATGGAGTGGAGGTGGACATTTTAAAGGCAGACTAACAGGTTTTGAGGGTCAGAATTCTAGCTGATAGACAGGTGTTCCAATACTTATTTGCAGCTGTATCATACAAATAAACAGTTAAAAATCATATATTGTGATTTTTTTAGATTATGTCTCTCGCAGTGGACATGTACTGTACTTACGATGACAATTTCAGACCCCTCCATGATTTCTAAGTGGGCAAAATAGCAGGATGTTCAAATACTTATTTTCCTCACTGTATATTTGTGTTGTATCAGCCTAATATAACCCACTAACTATTATATGCACTGATCATTAAAACAAAAAATGTATCAGTGAACCACTACCAAAGATAAAATACAATTTCTAAGAATATAACCGTTAACAAAAATGATTATTTGAATGGCTTTGCAATTTAACCGGCATAACAAAGTATGTTAAAATAATACACTACCACGCTCATGTTATTGTTAGCCAGGCTTAAAATTCAAAAGTTAATTTAATACATTACAGAACACGGGGGTCCATTTCTCCATCCACCATGGGGTCTTTGGTCCCGTCTGTAGCCTATTCAACTTTATCACATAAATTAAAATCCGATCAAGGATATGAAAGTCTTTGATTTCAAAGAGCAGAACATATCCCAAACTGATGAAATCTAAAGGCCATTTTCCACTCTGATAACCATTTGAAAGGTTTACCTCTATTGTCCCCCTGAATAAATTACCAGAGTCAATCTACTACGCCTCAATGTTCCATACCGTTCAACAGAAATACATTCTGAGTTTAATCTGTTCTGCATGGCCAATGAATGGATGTAAAGAGCATGGAGAAATATATGGGTCCTGCCCTCATTTGCTGTGAAGGCAAAATAATAATAGCATTTGACTAAATATGCAGTTGTGTTTATTTGCCTTAAGCTAATAGAGAATTCACTTCAGTAAATCACTTTGTTTAAACAGACTGCATCTCTGCTGGATATTACAGGTTTATATTGAAAATAACCAAGAAACATCCTTATCATTAGTTCTCTATTGATGTCTTGCCTCTAACTGGTGCACAAGGCGTGCTTATGGGAATGAGATCATGTTTAGCACTATAATGGTGCATTACATCTATATGCATATAACCTTTGTGTTCACTCAAAACAACCTGCACTGCATTCAAGCTAATACACACATTTTACAAGCATGTGCCTTCTCGAACCTATGACCTTGACCGTGCTTTTTCGAACTGGGCATTAAAAAGATTTACATCGTTACAGAAATCCTTACTTAGAAACACTTTTACATCTCTCAGATTAGAAAAAAAAATCTATATTTACTGTATATTAGGCTACATTTATACTGTAGTGGGACCATTTTTTCCAGAAACTAAATGTTTTTCTTGCACTACGGATCTTGGGAACCATATTATGGTCAAGCATCAATAATTCAGTCGCAGGCCCCATGTGTGCTGTTTGTGAAAGGGTGACGACTTCACATTTTCCACTGGGAATGAGAAACTCATATCCTAGCTATATGTCAAACGCTTTCGATCCTGAAGAGGTCATGAGGTTCTGCAGAAATGTTGTCAGTTTGTAAAGTTAAGACCTTCTGCTGAACTTAAACCGCTTTCTATGGTTTTAAAGTTGTACAATGTGTAATAAATAATAAAGGCCTGAGTATACTCTTAAAATTCACAAAATACCACGAAAGCGACATCTGCAAACAAATTATTGCACCTGAAGAGGCTTTCTCACTTTGCCTCAAGGTAATACTGGATTTTAGCATATCCCATTCGCACAGGTGCAGATCACAACATATAAAACGTAATAGTTTTACGTTATATTACCTTTGTTTTATTTCAAACAATTTATGCATTGACACTGATTATAAAACTTAGTTTTTTTATATAGTAAAAGTGTTGCTTTTGGCATTTGCAATGTCATTCAAACATTAACTTAAAGGGATAGTTCAGCTAAAAATGATATTAAACCCATGATTTACTGACCCTAAATCCGTCTGAGGTGCATATGTCCATCATTTTACAGACGAACACATTTTCAGTTATTTTAGAAAATGTTTAAGATCTTTAAGTTAATCAAATGTGAAGTTATGGGGTCCACAACCTTCAAGTCCAAAAAATGTGCATCTGTCCTTCACAAAATAAATCCAAACGGCTTCGTGATGATAAACGGAGGCCTTCTGAGGGTAATCCGCGCAGTTTCGTTGTGGAAATATCCACAGTTGGAACTTTGTAGACGGAAATGGCTTGCTTCCGGTAATGCCGCCATCTTGGTCGCGTCAGCATTCAAGATGAGAGCTTACGCATCTTACAGAGGTTTCTCTGGTGCTGCTCTGTGCCCTCCGAATTTGTCATACGTCACTAAGAAAAGTGCGTACACTACGCTAATACTCTCTCCTGAATACAGAGAAATCTAAGATGGCGGCGCTACCGGAAGGTAGTTATTTTCGTTTATAAAGTTTTAAATATGGATATTTCTACAACAACACCGTGCGGATTACCCTCAGAAGACCTTTGTTTAACATCCTGAAGCCGTTTGGAATTCTTTGGGGAAGGATATATGCACATTTTTTGACTTGAAGGACGTGGCCTCGTAATTTTACTGTTTAGCAGCTGAAAGATATAAGACATTTTCTAAAATAACTGAAAATGTGTTGGTCTGAAAAATGATGGACGTATGCATCTCGGACAGCTTTGCGGTGAGTAAATCATGGGTTTAATATCATTTTTGGCCGAACTATCCCTTTAAAGTGACAGTTCCCAAAAAATCTAAATTCGATTATCACTTCCTCTTCATGTTCTTTACAATTCACTTTCATTGCATTTTTCCCCACATGGTGACTGAGGCTTAAAATGAGTAAGTTATGACAATTTTCATTTTTGTGTGAACTTTCACTTTAAGTGAACTGCTGTATATAAAACAGATTTGATTTACTGGATTAGCTGTCTTGTCTAAAAGCGACAGTTTCGGCATTCACAGGCAAAGACACTAAAGTGAAGGGTGGCTGTCCCTGCCAAGAACAGCCATCCATTTATTTGATGAACTACTCCAGTCCACTTTCAGCACTGAGCTGCACAGCATACTAACAAAATGATCAAATCGCTGCATAAGCAGACCCGATTGCTTTTTACAGTTCTCTCAAAATTTGTATTTTATTACTAATGTTTACCAAGCAATGTTACAATCCCTTGGATTTAAACAACCACTTTACCCTAAAGCCCAGAGTATGTTTTTATGTGTACGTGAATGTACACACACAGTCGAATGCACAGCATTGCCAAGCATAGTTTATTTGACTCGTGCATGCATACAGACGTTTGACGTATGCGCATTGCGACAAAATGTAATGCATATCCTGAACTACATTCTCCTTTATTCGCATACGCGGACAAAGTACATGCAGTTACAAAAATCTGGCGGTGCGTGTACACTGCACGCGTATTATTCTGATAACGAAATTTGTGGCACGTGCACTGTATGCATGAAAATGGGACTTCTAGCTTAAAGGAAAACACCACCATTTTTAATATTTTACTATGTTCTTCCCTCAAATTAGACTAACTAATACATACCTCTTTTTTCTCCATGCGTGCACTTAATCGTTGTACAGTGTGTCGTGAATATGTTAGCATTTAGCCTAGCCCCATTCATTCCTTAGGATTCAAAAAGGGATGAATTTAGAAGCCACCAAACACTTGCATGTTTTCCCAATTTAAAGACTGTTACACGAGTAGTTACACGAGTAAGCATAGTGGCACAAAATAAAACGTGTCAATTTTTAAAGCGATAAAAAATGAAAACTATATTGTATGGCGAATGAGCACTTGGTTTGCAACAGTTCACCTTGGGCAAAAAAAAAAATCATCACGTTTTATTATGTGCCACCATACTTACTGGTGTAACTACTCATGTAACAGTCTTTAAATAGGGAAAACATGGAAGTGTTTTGTGGCTTCTAAATTCATCCCTGTTTGGATCCTAAGGAATGAATGGGGAAAGGCTAAATGCTAACACATTCACGACGCGCTATACAACGATTAAGTGCACGCATTGAGAAAAGAGAGGTATGTATTAATTTGTCTAAATTGAGGGAAGAACATAGTAAAATATTGAAAAACGGTGGTGTTTTCCTTTAAGTATAAAACTTTGACACAAGTTTTATTTCTGTTACTATTACAAGCGATAACTAAAGCAAAAATCCACAATCTGAGCCATGTCATAACAAAAACTTCATAAAGACTTCTTTTGACTTGGGAAAGTAAGCAACATTTTACTTTACATTAGCAAATGTTTTTATCCAAAGCTACATACAACAATAAGGAATCCCCTTGCAAACAATTTTCTGATTGGCTGTGTTTCGTGATTGATTGCGTTGCACTACGCCCCTTTCGCCCACATTCAGTATGGACAGACAAATTGCCTATCGCTGGAATAAAACAGCGTTGCATATGGTTACAACACGTAACATGACAGATCTGAGGAACAGACCCTTAAAATTTATAGCTTTCTCCCTTGATGGTTCGGGCATTTAAACAAGGCAGGTAATTCCACAGATGTATTAGCACCTGTCCCTACGGAGATCTGGCTGGATGCTCATTATTTCTGCACACAATACATACTCCACTGTGTGCAACACTTTCAGTTATCTGACACAAAACCCAAGTGAGACAGCGGCAGATGTTCCCTGGCTGTCAGCAACGTCACCTGACCACAGCCTGCCAGAGATCAGGAGCACACAGACCACACACGCATTCACTCACACAGGTGCACAAAAAGCACAATGAGAGACAAAACTGTAGTGGACCGCGCATACCTATAGACTACACATGAAGGTGTTTCCAGACAGCAGGTGATAAAATATCTTGCTATGGCTTTAATGTAATGCAACATTACATATTCTTCACAGAAAAACATTCCCAGAATGCATTGCAGCGCGCTTTGTTTTATCCATGCGGCAAAGAAAAGTCAGTTTTTATTATTACTATATTACTGTTTAAATGTGTCAGTAGAGTCCCATCAAACCAAGAGAAAAGAAATGAATTCACATAATACTCACTTATTGCAGTATTGAGTCGTAAGCTTTTAAGGTCAAAACATTTTTTAAAGTGTGCGTGTCTGTTAAATTAAACTCGAATCGCTTGTAGATAACAATATTAAAGGACAAGAAGTCCAAGAAAAGACAACTGCATTTTAAAGGGCCACTTGGGAACAAAATCTACCCGATAATTTGCGCTGCTCTGGAGCGATGACATTGCCCTCCTCTCGTTTCTCTTGTCTTGGACTCAGACAGAACATTGCGTCTGACAGACCTCATACCGGCCCCCAATTGTGCTGCTTATCAGCGAGTCACGCTTTTCAATTTCTGTACTGCCACAGAGGAACTGTTACCAAAGACCCATGAAGGGAGAGACGGAGAGAGAGAGAGACCGACCGAAAACTAAAAGTCAAAGTGAAAAACTGCACACGCTGACCTCTCCTGCTCCTGAGTGCCATAAAACACTTCAGCTCGATGCTTTTCATCCATCAACGTTTACAGAAAATGCTGGAAGGAGTAGCAGCTGTAGTTTGCAGTTAGCCACTCTCTAACTTTATCAAACATCGAGGGGAAATAACATGAGTTCATATGGGGGCGAAAAGTAACAAAACTTTTTGTGAAAAGAGGTCTTAATACATTAGATAAATGAAATTAACCCTTTGACTTCAGTCAGATTCATGAGGTCATCCCCCGTCAATGCAGAGATGCATTAATGGGGCCGTGAGCGGAAATCCGGATTTTTTTCAATCAATGTTGTGATATGTGACCGCTGCGATTTTGTGTCCATGCAATGACATCTAAAAAACAATCAATTGGGAAAGTCACCGGAAATTATTGTGTCATAGCCATGCTTAATAAATTACTCTCATCAATCCACTAATCACAAGCACTTAGCAACAAAGAGCCCAAGTCGCTCTGGATTAGAGATGGAAAACAGATTGATGGGTGTAGCGTTTGTGTGGAGGGTACCACTTCACTACACTGATACTACTTCTGGTTCATTCATCACACTAAAAGTATACAGAGGCGTCATGCCCATTCAAACTGAGGGCCCTATTTTAACGATCTGAAACGCAAGTGCGAAGCGCAAAGCGCAAGTGACTTTGTGGGCGGATCTTGTTGCTATTTTCCCGGCGGGAGAAATAACTCTTGCGCCAGGCGCAAATCAATAAGGGGTTGGTCTGAAGTAGGTTCATTATTCATAGGTGTGGTTTGGGCGTAACGTCAAATAAACCAAACAGAATGTCATCCAACATTCCCTTTAAACACAAGTGCGCAAGTTCCATGGCGGGTTGCTATTATTATGACAGATTTACCAGGCACACCCCAGGCAGAGGCGTGTTTACCCACCACGCAAACCACGCAATTGCATGGGGCCCCACGGGCTTGGGGGGCCCCCTACTGGCCACAAGGTGTGCGAAAGTATGTTACGTTTATTCAGACCCAAATCTAAGGTACGGATGAAGCATGCACGAGCACGATATGTGCGAGTCTGTACGCAGAATAATATATGCGCGCATCCTTGTGAGGGCACATATAGGCTACTTCATGAGCGAAACTCTACGGGAAAACGCACCTCTGCTCAGCACTCACAAATGCACCCACACAAGTGCTGGAATGAGCGCTCCCTCGACTCTCTCTGCTCTCGTAACTGCACAACATTCACTCTATGGTCAAGTTTACTTTAAAGACTTTGGGCTTCACACCTGTGATTGGTGACACGCATTTTTTGTTCCACGCTCGTACAGGTATAAACATGATAAAGACACCACGCAGGGGTTTTAATCATGTCGAAAATAGATTAATCATATTCTGTATCTCATTATTGTCATCAAATCTCATCTTTAATGTTTGTCTAGTCTATATGCTTGTTGTATCTCACAGTAAGTTTGGTTTTACAATATGAACATGAGAGTTATGTGATTCCCATCCATAAATTCAAGCAATAACCAACTTACAATGTTGTTTGCTGGTGTTTGTAAGTTCAGCTTGTTAGATCAGTCTGAATCATAATCTAAAGCTTCGTCTTTTTCCTCATTTAGTTTTTTTAGTAAGATGTCAGACATTGAAGTTGCAGTATTAATTACATTGTTTGAAATACATCCTGTAAGACATTTGCGAGCAAAAAATATATTTGAGAGGGGCGTGAAACATTTTTTTAAACCAAGAATTTTTGTCATACCAAACTGTAACAATTTAGTGTTATTTTAAGCAGTGTAAAACAAAATAAATCCGCTTTATATATATCTCACTTAATTCTATATACTGAATATTATTGTTGTGCAATTCAAATGAAAAACCTTGGGCAATGCTGGGGCATGGGGGGCCCGGTTCTTGGACTTTGCTTAGGGCCCCCAAAATGGTAAACACGCCACTGACCCCAGGAGCGGTTCACAGCTGAGGAGACCCACGTTCTTGTAAGAGCAGTCAAAGACAGAGAAGTTGTTTTGTATGGAGATGGGAGAAACCCGCCCAAATCAGCGTCGGTTAAACAGGCGTGGGAGGAAATAGCCACAATTGTCTCATCAGCTGGCATCCCCAGGACATTGCGCCGCAAGCGCTACAATGATGTCAGGAGACGGGGGAATCCCAAGCTTGCCAGCATAAATCGGGCACGCCGTGTAACGGGAGGTGGATCCGCCTCTACACAGGACCTGACGCCAGCAGAGGACATCGCTGCGTCCGCCCTCACCGCTGAAAGCCAAGAAACGCAGTCCAACCCCAAAGTACACGTACAAATCAAGTTCACATACATTAAGGTTTCTTATGAAAACATTTTAATCGTTATTTGCATGAGTATTTTAATGCAGCCACACAATAAATAAAAACTCTCACCACAATGCTCACCACAATTATTTCCCTCATCTCATGTGTTAATATTTTTCATTGTAACAATTTATGATTTGCAAAAATAACTGTTGCATCTGTGTAGATTAGATAAGCAAAGTGTGTGCGCGTTGTGCACGCTATACATTATGGTCAAGCATGCGCCCTTAAAATAGCATAATGAACAACGCGCAACTGACTTTAGACTAGTTTTTTCTGGTCAGTGGCGCTTTTTGAAACTGCAAAATAGCATCGGTGATGGTTTGCGCCGGAACACGCCTCCTTTTTTGCACTGAACCGCCCAGGGAGCGCAAGTTCATTCCCTAGTTTGCCGACGTGCGTCTGTGGAGTGAAAAACCCGCTGTGCGCCGGTGCAAAATGCGAATGATACATGCGTCACTGACAAAGTCAATTGCGCTGGGTGAAAGATAGGGCCCTGAGTGTTTTTGTGCCAAATGGATTTTGCATGCAACCTCAAAATCATAGAAGCGTCCATGAATCTGTTATTTGACTTTTAATCTGTTTAATATGCACAATATTATCAATTCTGTGCTCCAGCCTTGTCACTTTTTGGAGATTTTCACCGTTTTGATAGTGTTTTGATCGTGTTACATTACTTTATTCTGGCGGCAGGCGTTGCAGACAGCGCAGTCACAGACGTCATAGGGTCTGAGCGCGCTCACAAGCTTTGCTGTTGCTGCTGCATTTTGCTATCTGAGGAATTAAACCAGGGCTCTCAAGTGTCACGCATTGAGCGTGACAGTCACTCATTTCGGTCTTTTGTCACGCACTCCCGCCACACATTGTATTTCTCACGCAGAAAGACTATTTATAATATATTTAATATATGCCGCAGCGCACAAAAGTTATCTGGTCGCGCCGCTCTCACTATGGAAACCGGCAGGAATCAAGCGCGTATCCCCTAGAGCCTGCCACTTATCAGCCAATCAAAAAAAAAAGAAATAGGCTACACAATAGCCAATCAGAAAATAGCACTATTGTATCTGGGTAAGATTTAACGCAACAACCAATGAAAGGCGGCATGCTGCGTCAAGTTTCGTCTCCTCCCCTGATCTGAGTCAGCAGCATGGATTTAGCGCGTTTATCAATCCGCAGGGGGCCGAGCAGAGCGAACATCAGTAGTACAAGGTGTGTGCAGGGCGGACTGGCTATGTTGACCTGGCGGCTGTTCTGACCCGCCGTGCAGTCATCTCAGGTTGACATGTGAAAGAGAGAGAGAGACAGACGCAGCGAGATGCTGCAAAATCAATCACAGAAATATTCTCCAGGAAGGGAGCAGGTCAGTCACCAGTAAAAGCACGCGTCTATATATTGCTTATTAACGTAACAGGTTTTAAAGTCATGTGCTGGCGTGATGCATTGCATTATGTACAGTTGTTGTACTGAACGCATCAGGCAGATCATTTCATGCAGCGAAACACCAGGTGATTGTGAAGTGTATCCTTTTATAAAACTAGTTTTTTTTTTTTGTGGAAAAACTGGATCAAACGTGCAAATTGAGCTTTTAATGGGCATTTCACCTTATATTTGCAGTAAAATAACTTTTTTAAAATCTAATAATATAATTAAATTATAGCTTATTAAATATGTTTGTTTCATTTCATTTAAAATATTAATATTTTAACATTTGAACTCCTTCCTTTTAAAAAGTGTAAGGCACCTGTGTATTTGTCTTTGGTATGGTAGTATAATGTGTATTCCTAGTAAGTTTTTGAGGGTTCAACATGGTATTTTTAATATTAGCTTGGCTTGGTTTACCTATCTTAACATTTTAAACAATACTAAAACGTATCAACAAGTAAAGTAAAATAAAACAACAAGTAAAAGAAAAACGTTTTGATTAAACTATATCAGAAAGTAGTAAGTACCCATCCAGATAGTTTTATCCATTGTGGTAGCCCTTGCTTATAAAAAGGTTGGAGACCCCTGACCTACAGTATAGACATAGGGGCTGTTTCCCAAACAGGGCTTAAGTCTTGTTCAAGACTAAAATGCCTGTTTGAGTTTTAGTTCTTAACTAAAAGTAGCTTGCACTAACATATCTTAAAATACATCAGTCACGTTGTTTTGTCTCAAGATGCACACCTGTACTATTTTTGTGCTTGTAAAAACTACATAAACATCCTAATATAACTAAGGCCTTGTCCTGGCTTAATCTAAACCCTGTCCTGAAAACCACATCATAATGCATCTTGACAACTCAGTATTAAGGTAGATCACTTGTTGGTCAGTCCCCTTTTCTAAATTTTAGATCTGTATAATTTCCAGATTAACACAGTGGCTATCAACTAATAATATTAACCTATAAGATTAGCAAATCCGGTTTATGTTTACATTTATGTGAACACACACATTTATCTTATTTTCTGGTTAAAAGTTTATTTTGTCAAAAAAAATCCTTGGCTAAGGTTTCTATGTGAGCATAGAAATGCAAACAGTAAAATGATGTGTTTGTACTGGAAATGTGTACGTGTATTTACACAGTGAATAATGAATCAGGAAGTCTTCATTGTAAAAAAATCTCCATTCCCAAATGAAAATTAGTCCCATATATGACACACAGGGAATACAATGGAATAGTGGATTGCAATAAGGTTAGTAGTATACAACCTAATAGTTAAATAATATTTGGGGTGGTGGGGGGGGGGGTATTTGGAGGGGTGTCACTCTTGCCTGTCTTCAAAACTTGAGAGCCCTGTTAAAATGTGTAAGAAACGCTCACAAAAAATTCTAAACCCCAGTACAGAAATGTGCAGTTAACCTCCTTTGTGTAGAAAATGTATGGTTTAAAATGTGACAGTCTCCATGTTATATTAGTAGATTTTTTAGATTCATCTTGGTACAACGCCAAAGATCGCCAGAGTTCACAGGGGCGCAGAATCCCACGTGTTCACATTTAAAATATAAAATATAATGCAATAATGCGTTCCTCTAATAATTTTATCTACAATTTTTTTTTATCATTATTGAACATTAAAATCAATCATGTGGCTATAGCTTATGTCATTTTCGTTGTTTATATACTTTATGGAATAAAAATTACATTAATTTTATAGGATAACACAGTTGTTGTGCAAAATGCATTAATGACACAATTAAACAATTAATTTATTAAAACTTAAATAAATAAAACATGCTGTTTCAGATGTAAATATGATATCAATATCTCATTATTCCGATTGAATAGTATTTGATATGAAACTTAGTCAACACTTTTATTTTGGAGGTTTTTGCATGAAAGCAGGTGTGTTCAGATTGTTAGAAATGTAAGTGCCATGGAAAAGCTCTGTAATATTTTGTTTGATGTCTGTTTATGCACACATTTCTGTGAGCTGTGCACAGAGTTTTAAAGCTGCAGTTCGTAATGGTTAATTCACAACGGTAAGCTTATTATTTTTTAGAAAATAATGATATGATGATCGCAAAACGATCGTCATTTTCGGCACCTTAAACCAGTGGTTCTCAAACTTTTTCCGCGTGTGGCCCCCTTGTGTAGGGTGCATTCCTTTGTGGCCCCCCCAAAGAAAATTTATGACAAAAACTGTTCTTAAATGTAACATTTTAATTAAACAAAACATATTAAGTTATACAAAGTAGTGCTGTTGGTTAGTAGCCTTATTTTTTTAGATTTAATTACAGAATTCATGATAATTGAATGTATTTTATAAAATGTCTTAAAAACTGGTGCCCCCTGGCACCATCTCGCGGCCCCAAGTTTGAGAACAACTGCATTAAACCACAACTTTTCGTCTTGCACTAGCCGTGTGATGCGCCAGCGTGACCTTACGTATTGTGTAATCACGTCAAAAGGTCACATATTAGATATGTGAAACGCACACTTGCGGACCATTTTAAACTATAAACTGACACAAAGACATGAATAAGTATCATTTCACAAACAACAATGTTGGAACGGTCCTCTTTCTCCACACTTGTAAACACTGGAGAGGTCATTTCGCATACGTCATGCGTGACCGTTCGACATGATTACGTAATATGTAAGGTCACGCTGCCGCATCACATGACTAGTGCAAGACAAGAAGTTTTGGTTTCAATTTTTTGAAGGACATGATGATCGTTTTGCTATATAAGACCCTTATACCTCATTTGGGATTATTTAGAGCCTTTTAAAGCTGCATTGAAACTCTAAACTGTTGAGTTCACTATATGGAGAAAAATCCTGGAATGTTTTCCTCAAAAAACTACATTTTTTCTTGACTGAACAAAGAAAGACAAATACATCTTGGATGACATGAGGTGACTAAATTATCAGAATATATATTTATATATTTTTATGAAACCCCTTTAAGAGAATAGGTAGTTTCTCAAAACACAAAGGTAAGTGCATAATCTTGCAATTCCATGATTTAAACAGAGATGGTGATAGAGAGGCAAACTTTGCAGATTGTAGCTTTAACGCTCCCCTTCCTTTTATTCAGATTTTTAAAAGTCAAGATTTTTTTACACAATAATAATTCTCATTTTAGATAACAGAATGCCACTCGGTGAATGAAGCAGGCACGTATTGATTTCAAATAGGGGACCTGTGACCCACACACCTCATCAGCAGACAGTAATACTCTCAGGTGAAAGCATATGAAAGAGGTAAACAGATGAGGTGCACATTATTGATGAGGTCATCTTCAAACAGTGTTATTTTGAAACTCTATAGACTGAATAGCATCCTTGATTACCTGCGCACAAGCGCTGATGGTGCAGAGAGACCTTTAGTACTCACCCGCTGATTCACTGAACATGATGGGTGGACATCAGAGTGACAGAGGTGAAGGTACCACATCTCATCTGTGTCTAGACAGACAGCACTATGATGACAATGAACGCAATATAATTAGAGACATTGTTAAGGCCGTGGCATTCAGAAGTGCCTGCGGATCTATGCGAGACTCATCAGGTGGTTTGTAAGATGACAGGATCATTTCTAGTCATGTGTTAAAATTATTACACAGACACTTCGGGCTAATCGTGAAGTAATTCTCATTTACCATGATTCACCATGGTAAGCTTATGATAGAATTTTGAACACTGATTTTTGTATAAGCTTGGGGGAGAGGGGATAAGATGTGACACTATAACACTGTCTAACATTTACTGAGCATCATATATCAAGTTTCAAAGGACAATAAACAATCCCAAACGAAGCATAAGGGTCTTATCTACCAAAACGATTGTCATTTTTGACAATAAAAATAACAAATATACACTTAAAGCACAACTTCTCGTTTAGATCCAGTCGTCATGCGCTAGCGTGACCCCACGCAATACGTCATCACGTCAAGAGGTCACAGAGGACGAACGCGAAACTCCGCCCCAGTGTTTACAAGTGTGGTGAAAGAGGACCGTTCTTACGTTGTTGTATGTAAACTGATACTAATTAATGTCTTTGTGTCAGTTTATTGTTTAAAATGGTCCGCAAATGTGCGTTTTATATATGTAACACGTGACCTCCCTACGTCACTACGCACTTACGTTAGGTCGCGCTGGACCGGACCCAGACGAAAAGCTGTGCTTTAAAAGAGCATATTTGTTATTTTTATTGTCAAAAATGACAATCGTTTTGCTAGATAAGACCCTTATGCCTCGTTTGGGATCGTTTATAGTCCTTTGAAACTCAGTTGAAAAAAACTGTTAAGTGTTAAGTATTAATTGTTGGTGTTTATTAAAGTCCATCAAAACGAGAAAAATCCTGCAATGTTTTTCCTCAAAAAACATAATTTCTTCTCGACTGAACAAAGAAAGACATCAACATTTTGGATGACATTGTGGTGAGTAAATTATCTGGATTTTTCTTTTAAGAAAATGGAATATTCCTTTAAGCCAACACACAAACGCAGAAAGCTTTTACAACGTTTGAAGACTCCATATTAATGTATGATTCTAAAACTGTACAAATAATGGTAACTGTAGTATTTTGTTGGAATATAGAGTAGTTAATCTATTTTTCACAGGAGATGTTTAGAAGAATAAGATTTAAGTGACATTTTTTGAAGAAAGCATTAGAATTAAAGTTGAACACATATCTTGTGTATACATCTTATGTTGCCTATACCAAAACAATAAGAATATAAAGTAGAAAGAAACTATACACAGAAGGAACCCACAGACAATTTTTAAGTACCATGTGATGATCCATCTAGGAGCTCCAATAGCTGCAACATCTGACGCAACACTCTTCTATTTGTATTAAATGGTGGATAAAACACACTGTGGGAAGTGCTAAAATTCTTTATGGCTGTAATACAGATTTTATGTTGCTCCAAAGAGCAATGAATCCCATCCTGAATTACAGAGATGGGATCTGCAGCTGTCTGCCAGGGAACGTATGAGGAGCACAAAGCCTCAGGCAGGGAATCTCGGATGTTTGTGTGGAGACTCCTAAATAAAAACATATCCCATCCCTCGAGCACATACTGTAGGCTAAAAGTAAAGTTTTAGGACAAACATTTGTTTTCTAAGCTTTCCAATAAAGTTTTAAGGGGGAACGTAAATCAGTTTGATGCAAGGATTCAAGGTTTGTCTAGTCAGTACCTCATTGTAGTATAATGCTGTTCACATGGCTTCTTACACAACAAATATTGAAACGCAGGGGTAATAGAAGTGTAAAAACTACTTACGGTATGTGAAAGAAAAACAAGAAAGTTTCAAATACAAGTGAAACTGAATCAAGCGCTTACATTTTGAATACATATCCCACCCTGTCATAATGACAAAATGTGAACAGAAACTCTACTGACACGATAATCAATCAATCGCAACAGAGAGCGATTCCTGTCAACCACTCACACAATCCAAACTGAAAGTGTGTATCAATCATAAAGTAGAAAACTACGGGAAATTAACCCATTAAATCTTAGTTCTATGTATATGCTGCACCAAAGGAGGTCTATGATACTTTGGGAAGCTATTGGTTAGTAGCACCATTCATCTTAATGGCAGCTGCTTGGCAAGCGCATATATGCCATCTTTGCATATTGGCAAACAGTGCTGGGCACTGAAGCCTTTGAGCCAATCAGATGAGTCATTTGACGCATAAAGATGCTGATTGACAGATGGCAACACACGTACAGATGCAGATGCTTTTCCCAATGGCGCTTTTCCATTGCATAGTACCCCACGGTTTGGTTTGGGTCAGGTCGGGTCAGCTCACCTCACCTCACCTCAATTTGGCTTGGTTAGCCTTTCCATCGAGTTTAGTAACACTTCGGAGTGGGAAGGATTATAGGCGTGTCATTATATTTGTGCCGCCTACTACTGTGACATCGTTGTACATTCCCATACATTCATTTATTTCCCAGTCCGCCAACCACAAATAGATGTTTGCACATCGCATTTATCACTACATCTGTATCACATGACAGTTTATGTACAAACACCCGTGGCGTCAGTCGACGCGCTCCGCTGAGCCTCATTTAAATAAGCAATAAGGTACGAGAGGCTGTGCTGTATCGTGAATAAGTAACGGCTGAAGGGCGTTGTTAGGCACGACGCGAAGCGGAGTGCCTGCAACCCCTTCAGCCGTTACTTATTCACGATACAGCACTTGCCTCGAGTACCTTATTGC
Source organism: Misgurnus anguillicaudatus (assembly GCF_027580225.2). Lineage (NCBI taxonomy): Eukaryota > Metazoa > Chordata > Actinopteri > Cypriniformes > Cobitidae > Misgurnus > Misgurnus anguillicaudatus. The sequence goes on from NC_073349.2 coordinate 24,221,051, forward strand.
TTTTATAAAACGGTTATCACACAATATTAAAGTAAAAAAAATATTAGTGCAACTTTCATGAAGTTAAATTAATAAAAGCATTCCTTCCGCTAGAAAAAATAGTCCCTGACTGCGAAAAACAACATGAAAGTTCAAATAAAAACAACAAACTGTTCTCAGACTTTGTCTCATTATATGTTTATGTGTTGCTAAGGGCGTTGCTAAGGGCGCAGTGATATTAAATAGAACCGTTGGGTGAAGCGGTCATAGCAGTGTTTTATTGCGAATAAAGCACACCTATTGACCAATCAGAATCAAGGATTGGAACTAACCGTTTTATAAGTTGCATTTAAGCATATATGTGGACGTGCGTGTCGCGAATGTGCCGCCACAAACTGCAACTCTGGAAAAAAACTTTTGGTTTTCCTGATTCTCAACCTGTGGATGTTTTTCATCGCCAAAAGGGTGTTTGGGAACTTATAGCAGAGCACAGATGACAACACGTTTACTCGAGACACCGCAAGCTAGCATGAAGGTAAAGCTAATCTTTTAAATTATAGTGATGATGACGATTCTCTCAGACCAATCAGTGATCTACAGTGTTTTCTTGTCACGTTTTGGTATCAGCTCGGGTCGCTTGGAACCCCAACCGAGGTGGTACTAAAAAATCATTGGGTACTTCGTACTGCACCCAGTGGAAAAGCCCCCAAAAGTAAGCTGACCCGACCTGACCCAATGCAATGGAAAAGCGCCACAAAGCTACTTACGGTACATACAAGACATGCATTTATATGTGCTCCTGGGAATCAAAACCTTGACCTCTACCCGTTGAGCTCCAGGAACACTAGATGAAAAGTTTAAAACCCTTTCACACTTTAAAGAGTCAGAACATGGTATTTAGAAGTACATTTAAATATTTGTATCTTTTATTATAGCTTTTTCTGAATTGCCACCAATAGAGAAAGATGCTCTAACCAGACAAAGACATTTTGACTTGAAAAACATAAGTGAAGAAGGCAATTATTATTTGTAATTTTACCATTCAGAATTTTGGCATAGCAAATGTAAACATTGTAGACAACTAATACAAGATTTTGTATATTAACTTTATATTCCGATTGTAACTGATGACAGAAGAGGTGCTTATCGTCCCATATTAAAGAGCGCACTTCATTTTCCAATTTGCATTGCCTAATGAACTATCTACTTCAAATGATGTTGAGATTGACTCTGCTGAACTCAAGAGGAACAGAGAGAGAGCGAGAGAGAGAGAGAGAGAGAGAGAGAGAGAGGGAGAGAGAGAGAGAGAGACCATTGCAAAGAGAATAAATGAGAAAATCTCTCCAAATGCTGAAATCAGCTAATGGGTTTTAGGAAATGACAGATCAGCAAGTTCAGACCTTAAGGAAAGCAGGTGCTGCTGGTTTTGTGTTGTTTATTATCTGTGTGTAGTGAAATCTGTGCTGTCATTTCAGTAATTACCGGAGAGAAATAAATACATCCTGATTCTTGCTCGCCTTCACTGAACCAGATGAAATAATCACAGTCAAACAGACACCAGACAATCAACACTATTCTGATAGCAGCCAACGATCCAGACCACATAAATTACACGTTCACGAGGATGTTCATACGGTTCTTGGGACGCACCATTAAGCAATTCAATGAAATTTAGCAACATTTTCCAATGGACTACAGCATGTTTGGGAAGGGAGGAGAGTGTCCTACCAACATGGAAATATAGACACATTTATTAAAGGCAGGGTACATGATTTTTTTTTAAACGCGTTTTGGAAAAGGGAGTCATGCTGAGTACCAAAACACACTTGTAGCCAATCAGCAGTAAGGGGTGTGTCTACTAACCGTCATAGTTTCCTGGGTTGCGAATGTGTGGGGCGGGTCTATTAAAAGAATGTCCAGATTCTATTGGGGTAGGGGTGATTTCAAATGTCAACATTGGCTTTCAGAGATTGTGCACCCCGCCTTTAAGTAATGATTTTCGATTGATTTTTATTTCTTTTTTTGCGATCTTTTTGCTTTGTCAAGAGCTCAAGACACTACAGTCACCCATGGCCTTGGTGTGTGATTTTACTGGGATGCCCATGATATTAAAGATTAATCTAAACCAGTGTTAACTGACTCAACACATGATGTGACTTTGGGTCAGAATTATCTGTTTGTCCAACCAATAAGAGACAACCGTAAAAAGTATTATTAAAGGGACACTCCACTTTTTTTGAAAATAGGCAAATTTTCCAGATCCACTAGAGTGAAACGTTTGATTTTTACCGTTTTGGAATCCATTCAGACGATCTCTGGGTCTGGTGGGACCACATTTAACATAGCCTAGCATAATCTATTGAATCTGATTAGACCATTGGCATCGCGCTCAAAAAAATAACCAAAGAATTTCGATATTTTTTCCTATTTTAAACTTGACTCTTCTGTAGTTACAACATGTACTAAGACCGACAGAAAATTAAAAGTTGTGATTTTCTAGGCAGATATGGCTCCTCTCATTCTGGCGTAATAATCAAGGACTTTGGTGCCGTAACATGACTGCAGGAGGCACAACGATATTATGCAGTCCCGGAAAATAGTCCCCTGCTATTGGAAGTTACTAGGGGACTATTTTCGGCTGCTGCGTACGACAGCAAAGTCCTTGATTATTACGCCAGTTTGAGAGTATAGTTCCTTCATCATTTAAAACAGCTGCTATTACACCAACTCTCAAGAAACTTGGTGCTGACCCTAACAATTTAGATAATTTTCGTCCCATCTCAAATCTTCCATTTATTACAAAAATTCTTGAAAAAGCAGTGGCAGCACAGGTCCATGCACATCTTAGTAACAATAACCTGTATGAGTGTTTCCAGTCAGGGTTTCGTTCTCAGCATAGTACGGAAACTTCACTAGTAAGAGTAACAAATGGTTTGTTAATGGCTGCTGATGGCGGACTCTTATCTATTCTTGTTTTACTTGACTTGAGTGCAGCTTTCGACACAATTTCACATAGTATTCTTTTAAACCGTTTAACTGACATTGGTATCACTGGTGTTCCTTATGCCTGGTTTTTATCATACCTTTCTGATCGCACACAGTTCGTACAACTGAAAAAATTTAACTCCCAACCTTCTCCTGTTAGCTGTGGTGTTCCCCAAGGCTCTGTCCTAGGACCCCTATTTTTCCTAATTTACCTTCTCCCACTCGGCAATATTTTTTCAAAATTCGGTATTAAATTCCACTGTTATGCTGATGATAAGCAGCTTTATATATCCATCAACCCTGACTCCCCCTCCCTGTCTTACCAACTGCCTTCATGAAATAAATGTCTGGTTTTCTGCAAATTTCCTCAAACTTAATGGCAGTAAGAATGAAGTCCTTCTCATTGGCACTAATTCTACTCTTTCCAAGTCAAGCAGTTTTTCTTTACCTATTGACGGTTCCTTTATTTCTCCTTCTCACCAGACTAGGAACTTGGGGGTTATCTTTGACAGCACCCTTTCATTTGAAGCCCATATTAATAATATAACCAGGTCTTGTTATTTCCATCTCCGCAATATCACTCGTCTCCGGCCATTTCTCACTTCACATAGCTCTTCTATTCTTGTTCAATCGCTTGTAACCTCTCGTATTGATTACTGTAATTCTTTATTATTTGGTTTACCACACAAATTTCTTCGTAAACTTCAGTTGATTCAGAATTCTGCAGCTCGCATTATAACCCGGACCTCACTTACTTAACATATTACCCCATCACTCCAACAATTACACTGGCTTCCAATCAAATCCTGAATTGAATTTAAAATTCTCCTCCTCACATACAAATCTCTTCATAGCCTCGCTCCACCTTTCCAACCTTTTACAGCCCCACACCCCCTCCCGAACTCTTCGCTCCTCTTCATTGGGTCTCCTTCATACTCCTTCTGCTCGCCTAACCACCATGGGCCATAGGGCCTTTAGCCGTGTTTCTCCTCGTCTTTGGAATTCTCTCCCAGCCAGGGGCGATTCTAGGATTTTCCTTTTAGGGGGGCTCAGCCCCCAGTAAGGGTATGATTTAAAAAAATATTATTTTACTATTACGGTAGGGTTGTATACTACCAACCTTATTGCAATCCACTATTACATTGTATTCCCTGTGTTTCATAAATGGGACAAGAAATTTTTCAGTTGGGAATGGAGAATGGAGAATGGTAATTTATCTTAAAGGTTAATATTAATTGTTGATATAGACACTGTGTTAATCTTGGAACAAATTTATACAGATCTAAAATATAGAAAAGGGGACTGACCAACAAGTGATCTACTGAGTTGTCAAGATGCAGTATGATGTGGTTTTCAGGACAGGGTTTAGATTAAGCCAGGACTAGGCCTTAGTTATATTATGATGTTTATGTAGTTTTTACAAGCATATCTTACAAAAAAATTACAGGTGTGCATCTTGAGACAAAACAATGTGACTGATGTATTTTAAGATATGTTAGTGCAAGCTACTTTTAGTTAAGAACTAAAACTTAAACAGGCATTTTAGTCTTGAACTAGACTTAAGCCCTGTCTGGGAAACAGCCCCTATGTCTAGTAGGTGAACCCTCAAAAACTTACTAGTAATACACAATGTAGTCTACCATACCACAGACAAATATGTGGCATACACTTTTTAAAAGGAAGGAGTTCAAATGTTGAAATATTAATATTTTAAATGAAACAAACATATTTAATAACCTATACTTACTTATATTATTAGATTTAAAAAAGTTATTTTAAAGAACTGCAAATATAAGGTGAAATTGCCATAAAAAGCTTGATTTGCACTTTTGATCCAGTTTTTCCACAAAAAAACAAGTTTTATAAAATGATAAACTTCACAATCACCTGGTGTTTGTTTTGCTGCATGAAATTATCTGCTTGATGCGTTAAGAGCAACTGTACATAAAGCAATGCATCACGCCAGCACCTGACTTTAAAACCTGTAACGTTAATCAGCAATAATAATATATAGATGTGTGCGTTTACTGGTAACTTGACTGACCTGCTCCCTTCTTGGCGAATATTTCTGTGATTTTGCAGCATCTCGCTGCGTCTGTCTCTCTCTCTCTGCTTCTCCTTTGCGCTGCATATTTGTTAGATAAAGCCAAAAAGGCAGTGGGTTGCCGCCGTTAGTTCATTTGCTGGCATTTTCGCACCGCGATTGCCTGATTTGTAGATTTTAAGAGGTCCGTCATTCATTCATGTCATATTATTTTCACATGTCAACCTGCGCTGACTGCACGGCGGGCCAGAACAGCCGCCAGTCCGCCTTGCACACACCTTGTTCTACTGATGTGTTCGCTCTGCTCGGCCCCCCTGCGGATTGAAAAACGCGCTAAATCCACGCTGACTCAGATCAGGGGAGGAGCCGAAACTTGACGCAGCAAGCTGCCTTTTCTAAAGAGTTTATATAGGTGACTGACGCGATCACAAATTAATGAATCAAATAATTTTTAGGGGGGCTGGGCTGAATTTTAGGGGGGCTGAAGCCCCCCTAAAAAGTAGTGACGCCCCTGCTCCCAGCTAACATCCGTATATCAGATTCAGTAGACCAATTCAAAGACAAACTTAAAACTCATTTATTTAGAATTGCTTATCTTCCTTGATTACTTTGTACACTTAAGTCTAGTAGTTTTTTTTATTTGTTTTTTATTGATACTTTGGTTTGTTGTTACTTCTGATATTGCTTCTTGTTGTACGGTGACCTTGAGTGGTTTGAAAGGCGCCTTAAATAAAATGCATTATTATTATTATTATTATGCTAAGCTATGCTAAAAGTGCTACAGCCAGACCCAGAGATCGTCTGAATGGATTCCAAAACTGTAAAAATCAAATGTTTAATATTGGGGAGCTGGAAAATGAGCCTATTTTCAAAAAAGTGGAATGTCCCTTTAAGATTATGAATAAAGTGGGCCATTCATCTTTCCCACAGACTTTAGGATTTTTGCAAAAATACGCTCTGTGTTTAACAAGTTTATGACACTTACACATTTTGTCCAACAAGTTAGTCTTCACAAATGAACATTTATGAATTTTGAAGTCAAAATTACTATTTTATGTTTCTAGTAAACCCATTTAGACTTAAAAATACATACACATTGTTTTCATCTGCTTCTATTGAAATGAACAAAAATAAAAATAAATAGGGCAATGTTGCTAATTGTGATCTTTTCCTGGGCAGAAACAAGTCTCCGATAGCTCCGCCCTCACAGCATTCCTCATGACAGGAAGTGAGGAAAGGTCGTTTTAGAGGTTAATGTTTTTGCTTAAAGATTATGAGGGCACATTCATTTAAAAAAAATAATGAAGCGCACAGATAAGTAATTTATAAAAACACTAAAATATTCCACAAAAAAAAGTTTTTAATTTTTTAATTACATGGTGAATTTAACCTCTTCCCTAACCCTACGTTTAACCTTCTGCTAATACTCTAATGACAGTTAGTTGATGCGTAGTTGCAAATAAATTTAGTATGTGGGTATCAAAATAAAGTGTAACAACCTAACCTTTAAAACAATTGAGCTTGCTTAGATTCTCTAAACAAGATGCGGTATGAAGGCAAACACTTTCTTTCTAATACAGGTGATAATCTGGCAACTGAGGTGATGAAATGCATGCCGCCGTAAAACCGAGTGCGTGACATTTACAAGCTATTTACACAGACAGTAGAATTTATCTATTATTAACGTATAACCTATTGAATAATTCACAATATAGATCACCACGAGGGAATTGTTTATGTTTTGTAATGTGTAAACCTCAACCATTGAACTGATGAATAAATCACATTTGTTCTTGCAGGTGTGTGGGCATGCTGGGACTGGCAATTACGCCAAAACAAGGATATTAAAAACAAACATAATTACCCGCAGTCTTCAGCAGTGCATTGCTCTTACCTGCCGAGACGTCACAATACAACCACACACCCGCAGCTGCGATTAATTCACAAACTAATTCAATTTGTAATGCACATTTTGCGTTTTTAGATATCTAGATATGTTTCGGTCAGAAGAGAGTGAAATATATAAATATGCAGTCATTCTCACCAGAGGTCAATGATGCTAATAACCATTAAAAATAGTGAATCTAGCACAGATGGTTAAATATGCATGCACGGGAGGGCTTCTTAGGAAAGACCTGCTCACAAACCATCAGCTATATAAGCGAGGTCAAACGAAACATTGTCCTCTTTTCATGGAGGTTAATAATTTAGAAAGCAATTAGGCAAGGAGTGAGTTGGTTTCATGTACCGGAGGTGGAGTAAGGGGGGTCAGTGGTCTAGGGGCTGTCCCCGCTCCCCAAGCCTTGATCTTAGGGCCCGGGGATCCGCGTTGTGGCAGTGACATTAACAAGCTTTCACAATGAGCACAAGACCGGCTCTGTGCCCATTAGCGAGCTCCCATCAGAGTAATTAGAGGACATATGCTGAAGATCAGCGTTTGAGGAACGCCGTGCCAATGAGGGATTGATTTCTGGAGGTTTTTTCCTGCTGTGGCCCCCTACCTGAGTGCACATAATCTAATCTGGCAGTCTGTAGAGTAAACACACGTCGAAAACTGCCGACGCAATTGATCTGACTGGAGTGGCTTGTGAAATCGATGCCTTTATTGTGACAAAATGTGAAATGTGCCCTGTTTCTTTACATTTCTTAGGTACGGCTATAGTGACATAATGTAAATGCTATCTTAATAGCTTAATCTTCTTATCAACAAAAACAGCAATTGCAATGAGTTAAGGTCTCTACTATTACAATGCTTTTAAGAACACGGAATCAGTGCACAGCATTGGATCTTATACGGTTGTTAAAGGGATATTTCAAACAAAAATGAAAATTTTGTCATCATTGACTAACCCACATGTTGTACTAAACCTGTATTAGTTTCTTTATTCTGTTGAACATATAAAAAGATACGAAGAGTTTGGTTCCAAAACGCAATAAACGCCATTTAAAAAAAATAGTTACCGCCAAAATCAGTATTGTATCAGGTTAGTATTAAAAAGTAAATTCTTCATTTTACGCAAAATCTGATATCCGCCATGTTATTCGGTCATCTTTTCTCCCTTTTTACCAAAACGCAATAAACAGCAGTCCCCCTTCTCTGCAGAATGCAATAAATCCGTTCAACCAATCACAACGCACCATTCCACGCATTGTAAACAACAATGGTGGCGTGTTGAATACACACGGAATCCTAGTTTTCCTCATCTACGTTGTACTTAGTGTACAACAAACAAACAAAAACAAAGTAATACTTTTGATGGCATTGATAAACCTGTGGTGGTTTTCTGTGGTGAAGAAAAAATGTAAATCGAATAATTTACGTGAGAGGCACTCTGGCGAAGGAAAAATGCCGGCTGTTGCTTGTTCTCCCGACAGCATCAAGCTTCTGTCATGCTAACACATTGACCACTGGGAGTCTTATGAAAAACTTTCCATTATTTTACACAAACTCAATGAAAATCAAGCAGGACCAAAACATTTTACAGCTGATCGCTGTCAAAAAGGTTCAGCGACGACGTCCCAATGATGACAGCAGCTATGACAGTGTTGTAAATATAACAAAGTAAGTGTTTTGATTAATGCTTTTAATGTTTATAATGTTTTTAATCAGTGTATACCACTAGTCAACTAAATGAATATAACATGGCAAATATGAATGCACATTTATATATTGATTTAATAGATTTATAGCATTTTGGAAAAAAAAACGTAAAACGTTTTTATAATAAATCTTTGAAAATCAAATTATTGATTAGAATTTTTTATTTTTTATAACCTAAAGATGCTATGCGAAAGTTTGTTACAGAAAAAAGTGGTTTTCATATTGTCACTTCCTTGGTATAGAAGCTGTTACCGAAATTAGTCAAAATGCATTTATTGCGTTTTTGAACCAAACTCTTCTATTTTGATAAATTACACTTACCATACAGCTGACAGTACCCGCTGACCTCCATAGTAGAAAATAAATAAATACTACGGAAGTCAAGGGGTACCATCAACTGTGTTTACCATTATTGATTAAAATCTTATTTTCATTTTTACGTGAAGGATCCCTTTAATCATATGTTTTAGTATCACTTTAAAATGTGTAAAATACGTACGAATTCCCGTGAGATCAGTTTGGGTTAAAAACAACCTGGTATTTTCAGAGTGTAACAAACAAACTTTTACCACTTAAGTCCAATTTATAGTCATGCGTAAGGTCTTTGCCATAGTTACACTATAGTTTATCCGTAACCTCTGCATAGCCGTGCACCTCGCCAAATTTTTAACAGCGCGTCAGTTCTATGCAGACCGCAAGCGCTGTGATTGGTCCACTAGAACCTCTCCCAACAGGTAAAAAAACTGTGTCATAGGTATTTCCAACCTTAGCTTTGCCAAGTTGTGGTTATACGCGTGTATACTGCCTACTAGCGGTCTGCATGTGTGTTTGCACGTCAATGCGGTATCCTACGCTGTTGAGGCTACGCCGTAGGAGGTATGCACAACTTTAATGAGCCTTTTACGGTTTTAATAAAAATACAAGTAAAATACACACGGTAAAAAAGACAGAATTGGATTTTTCTGGGTGAACGATCCCATTAACTATGAATGACGATGAGAGGAACACGTTCTCCTCAATTTTCAGAAAGGTGACTAATATTTAAATTATTACATTCTTGCCCAATCTGTATTTGAATTTGTTTAACCAATTTAACCAAAAGAGGTAAATGTTTGAAAACTCAACAGGGCCACGATGTTTACATTACAAAAATGCTTATTTAAAGCGCAATCTCTGCATATTAAACTGAGAAGGACATTGGACACAATTCACATTTAAAGCCTTCTTAGCATGGTTTTCTCTTTAAGCCCCAATGTTGGAAAAAATGAAAGTTTAGGTGGGTCAAACAAAGGTTAACGCTGTGATACAAAGCCTCAAACATTATTAAAAATGATTGCACTACATACACACTTTTAAAATGCTAGGTTATTTTCAGCCCAGCGTTGGGTCAAAAAGGGACAAACACAAACATTTGGGTTGTAATTTAACCTATGCTGGGTTGTTTTAACCCATTGTTGGGTCAAATATAAACATTTCAGGGGTAATTTAACCCAAATGGCTGGGTTTTTGATCAAACATTGTGTTGAAAATATAAACCAAATGAACAAACAGTACATGTGTTTAAATAATGCCTGCCAAACCCTTTTATTCTGAATTTAAGAGACAACATGCTACTTTAGCATTTACTGACCTTAGATTTTTGTTTTTCTCCATGTTTATTTTGTTCACTGATGACAGAGGTCGATACTGTTGCTTATTTCCACCCAAAATGCTCGAATCAATACCACCGTGCATCCCTCTGCCCTGTGCACCATTTCAAAGCCTTGAGACAGACTCTGCTATTTTAAAAAGACAACTCTTTCTCGCTCTCCAAATATATCAATCTATCCTGAAAGAGCAGGCAAACATCTGCATTCAAAGCAACCCTAGTTTCTGTCTCTATTTCACGCAACACTGCATGTATAGACGACATGCACGTCTATTTAGTCTCCTGCGACTATTTTCAGATTGAATGAATAACAGAAAAGAGTGGGTCAGGTTTGACTACAAGCTTGAACCGAATTGTAAAGCACTGCCTGGTCCGTCAGCAAATAAGCACAAAATGACATCTTTCATATACCATCGATTTAAAATCCGCCATCCCGTCTTGATCAATAAACACGTGTATGGGGTTGATTGCCACGAAGCGCGAGTTTAAAACTGTAACATATGGGCTATCCAGGTTTAATCTGTTTCCACATTAACCCCTCGAACCCCAAATCCGACCCCTATAAACAACAATATAGGTATTCGTGCCAGACAAATCCATTACTGTCAACAGCAGCCAGTGAGGTAGAATGCAGCAGATGATTATAGCTGGATTTACATTCATAGCTAAACAGTCACACTTTACAATAAGTTTGTATTTGTTAACATTCATAAATGAGCTAACGTGTACAATGCTTTTCTGCATTGATTAAACTTTGTTAATGCCAAAACAAAGCTGGAACGCATTAATGCATTAACTAACATTAACAAATACAAACTTATTTGTAAAGTGTAAAAACTTTAAAATGTGCTGCACAACCAGTTTAATACTTATACATATATAGAAAACATAATTTTAATGTTCACCTAAGTACCACTATAAAAATGTCTGACTCAACTGCTGACAATCTTAAACCTATTCAACCTTTCAAAATTGAAGGTAATCGACATCATCACTCCCAAATGTCAGCGTCTCTATGGTCTTCATGAATCCCACTTGGAAAGGTCCATGCACAAATAGAACACAGATTCAGCACACTCGGGGTTAAGGGAAGGGGGGCTATGGGCAGGGTGAATGGTGGACCGCTGGGTCCTGGAAAAGGCGTGACGTTAATGGCCCTTGGCGAATGGGCCGGGCCCGGAGCCGTGAACCAGAGCCGGGTCCATTTCACGGTGTCTGCCCGAGATCCAGCCGCACTCAGTCTCCCTGATGAAGAGTTCCTGGAGATACAACAGCCTGTGAGCAGGAATGACTGGCCACATCTCAAAAAACGATGTCTTGCTTCGTTCTTCAAGATGGAATTTGTTGTACTACGTGTAGAGGACATTTCTCCCGTGTGACATGCAGCATACTTAACGTTCAAGTCTGGCGCAATGTTGTTAGATGATGTCGTAACACACACACCTACACATCACACACTTTCAGTTTATTACGGTTACAAAACTACATCTATAAGAATAACCAGCCTGATCTCATGAGAATAAATACGTATTTTACAAAATTGGCTAATTCATATTTATTCGTACAAAGTGAATCATACAAAAAACATACAATTATTATAAAAAACAACAACGAAACCCCATCCCTAAGCCCAATGTCACAGGGGCAAAAGCAAATCATACAAAATGTACGAATGGAGTCGTACGAGTTAATACCTCATAAAATACGTACAAATTGCCACAAGTTAGTTTTAAGATTACGTCATTAAAGATACGAGGAAATCTTGTAGATTTAAATTAACCTATGCTGGTTGTTTCAAACCATGGGTGGGTCAAATATTCTGTATATATATTCTCTAGGTTAATTTAAACCAATTGTTGGGTTTGTCCATATATTACCCAACCACGAGTCGAAACAACACAATCTCATGGTAATTCGTACGTATTATATGTGGTGGCTAATTCCCATTAACTCGTTCATCCACATTCATACATTTTTGTACGATTTGCTATCTCCCCTGTAATGGTGGGGTATAAGGACAGGGTTAGGGGTGAGTTTCACTATTGTCTGTTTTTTTTTGTTTTTGTTTTAGTATGATTCACTTTTTTTATGAATTCATGCGAAATAGACAACTCGTAAAATACGTATGAATTCCCGTAAGAGCAGTTTAGGTTAAAAACAACCTGGTATATTTAGAATGTAACAAATGACCTTTTACCGCCTAAGTCTAATTTATAGTCGTGCGTAAGGTCTACGCCATAGCTACGCTGTAGGTTACCCGTAGCCTCTGCGTAGCCTGATGTGCACCTCACCAAAAATTGTTTATCTTTCTAATCTTCCTTACTAATCAGTGGTGTAACAATGCGTTATACGAGTATAGAATACAAATACAGCTGCATATTTTTACATTTTAACCACAGCTCAAAATGAGCCATTTACACAGCAGGATCAAAATAATGCACAGCATGTGGTACAGGTGTATCTCAAAAATGTCATCTTAGCACAACTTACAAGCAACATTTTAAATATTATAAGGATAGGCAGAGTTTTTTTGGGGGGGGGACCTACTGGCAAACAAGGGTACTGCATGCTTTGAGATTAGCGAGAGAGCGCAGCTTCATGGTTTTAAAATCTTATTTAAATGAATTAAAACTATTTGCTGTAAGTAAGTTACTCTGTCTACCCATTGACATATTAAGGTTAGACAAATAAAATATGAATTCAATTCTCATATTTCTATTTCATTAATAGCACATACAAAATCATAACTGACTCTGGTCTGGGGGCAGTGCCCCCCTCTGCCCCCCCCCCAAACCCTGCCAATAATTATTAGGCCTTTATACCACACTTTAATCTTACATAACAAAGCAATTGGGATACAAGTCACCCATTGACTTGATTTGCCAAAGGCAGTGTGGCCTGACCCTGACCTTGTATACCAACCAGATGAACGAGACCAAACTAGGCCAATGGAAATGGAGGCTTGTAGGGGTAAAGATCATTTGTAGAATCCAAGATGGGTAAACTCTCTCTGACACTTTCAGCAAATTAGAGCTTTAACTAAGTGCCCTTGTAGCTCAGCTAGTAGAGAATAATGCCAGGTTAGGGTTTGATTCCTAGGTAACACAAAAATCAATCAATCAATCACATTCACCAATGCAATGCATTTAACTATTCACAATTTAAAGTATGTAAAGTATATATAGTAGCTATTCAACTACAATTTTATAAATGCATAAGTAGAGAGTTCTGCATACTACTACATAGACATACTCTAATTCACTTTATAACAAATATACAGAAATGGGCTATTTAGAAATGCCAATACCAATGACATCACAACAACCATGAGCACATTAACATAGCATCGCCCTTGTTAGAATTCAGCAATTTGGCAGAACGGATGAGAACTCCAGTATACATAGAGTACAGAGGTCTTCAAGGTACAATTTTGAAAAAAAAATAGAACAATTATAATAAAATTAAAATAATAATAAAATCTTTAATAATTTCAGATTACCCTTTTTTTTTAAAGAATACCTATATTTCAGAAGTGTAGAATACACCTACTTTAATGCAATTGTGATGGGAAATAATAACATACAGGCCAACATCTGTTTCAAAGACTCCAGCAGTGAGTGTGACAGACTGATTGCCAATCAAATCATGCTGCCCAACAGCTAAAGGGCAGCACAAGAGCCCTTATATGACAAATATCAATGTAAGGAAAACAAATGTACAATGAAACATGAAGTTATTGCACCGTGAAGTCCATAAATCTATTAGAAAGGGCAGAGGGGTCTTATGGATTTCATAAATCATAAAGAGAGAAGCTCACAACAGATAACAGGGCCAGAAGCCACTGTGAGGGGTAGTTTTACTTCTTTGCACCTAAAGTATGCACATCTGACCATGATTTTTCCATAAATAGTCTACTGAAGGTATTTAAAATATTTGAAAAAAGTCAGGACAATACAGACGGTAAACAATTGCCTTTGCATATATATGGGCCTGTAGAAATGAACATTAACCTTAACAAAGTGTTCAGCTTAAACAAGCTGTATTTGAAAGATACACACAAAGATACACTTTTAAAAATGCTGCATGGGTCATTTTCAACCTAGAGTTGGGTAAAAAAGGTACACGTGTGAACCATGTGCATCATGCGTCATGTTAAAATACGTGCCTGCTGCACATGCGTCAAACAGGTTTATGATAAAATAGACACTCGCGTTCACAAAATACTCACAAGACACTCACTAAACTTTGATTACGCATGAGATAAAGTGAGTATCTGGCAAACGCGAGCATCTGTTTTATCATAAACCCCTTTGAAGGCATGCATTTTGACATGACACCTGATGCACATAGGTTCACATGACGCACCGAACACATATTTTGACAAGACGAGCCACACACAAAATGGGTTAAATACATGTTTTGACGAGCTTCGCATCGCGCGCCTTCGAAAAAGAAGTCGCTGGACACCACTGCTGTAAGTGTTAACTTTGCAACACAATCTCATTGCAATACGTACATAATTTACAAGGTCCCTTATTTGTAAGAATTCTGAAGTTTTAGTGTGATCTGCATTTGCCCCTGTGACATTGGTGGGGTTAGGGGTGTTTTATTCTGATAAGTGAAAGTGACAAGCTTGTCAAGTATGCTACGCATACTCGAAATGTGATCTCTGCCCATTCAACCCATCCCAGTGAGTAGTGAACACACAGCTATTCCAGCACCCGGGGAGCAATTAGGGTAAGGTGACTTGCTCAAGGACACCAGAATCGCAACCTGCCACAATACAAGCCCGACTCTCTAACCACTAAGCTACAGAGATATTTTCATACAACATTTTGAGCCCTATTTTAACGATCTAAGCACATTGTCTAAAGTGCACGGCGCACTGTCTAAATAGGGGTGTCCGATTCCACTTTTGCCAATTTAACGACAAATGTTATGTGCCAAACGCATGGTCTAAAAGGGTTGTTCCTATTTTTGTAATGAGTGATGGGTGTGTTTTGGGCGTTACGTGCAATAAACCATTGAGAGTCTTAGCTCTCATTCCCTTTAAAAGCCAGTTTGGTCCTCAAAAAAAGAATGTATGCAAGTAATCTGACATTTTAACCCTTTTGTATTTAATTGAACCATACGGACACAAAATAATTAACGTCACGTCACTGACCCATTTACTAATGTTAACAAATGTCCCAAAGTCTAATCCTGGCTTAAACCACTAGTTTAAGATTGATAATAAAAATGCATTGTTTTCATTTGTATTTACATTTGTATTTTTTGTTATTAAAACCATTAAAAGTGGTTTTCTTCAAGTCATGAAGTAAAAATAGCAGGCTTTTAATTGCTGTAAATGTATAGATAGCCTACATGATCTTTGTTGTCTCAAAACATTTTTTAAACAAATATGCAAGAAAATGTTTGTACTCTAAAAATACTTTATTTGTAACAAACGGGAGATAAAGTGCTTTGAAAAGCATTACATAAAAATGGTTCTCATCTCAGCATATCCACACAGGTACAAAGTCATCATATTCAATAAATCCGTGGGGTAGCATTAAAAAAAAAATCAAAATAGATGCAATATTTGCATTTATTTAAAGTAGGGCCGGGACTTTAACGCGTTAATTAAGATTAATTAATTACACAAAAATAACGCGTTAAACATTTTTAACGCATTTTAATCGCACTTATTTTTGCACCGCGGAACATTTCTCATGAGTTTCGGCGGACCGATTATACTGGAGCACCAACTAGCGTTCATGACTTCACAACAAACCACAGTGAACATGAACCAAGAGGCTGATGAGATCGCTTTGGTTGGCCCCGTGGATGGGAATTTTTTTTATAAAAAACGAACGGATGTAAGCGTCGATAAAAGCATGGTTGTGTGTAAGCTATGCAACAAGGAATTCACATATCACCGCAGCACATCGAGCATCTCAATGCAAAACATACAGCAGCTAGCGTGGACATTAGCCCGACTCCGGGCACAACGACTTATTCGGACGGGATTAGTTTTACATAGGGATGTGGGGTAAAGCAAGTTTTTATCAGAGCTTCTCGGTGATTTTAGTCCAGTCCGAATGCTCCATGTCAGTAATCATTACGGACAATGTCAGTAAAGATTACGGCGTCTTTTACCTTCTGTAAAAAGGTCCGGAGAAATTACCTCAGGTAAGTTAATACAAATCCAGTGCGAATAGACCAGCTGTAAACATACACGTAAATCGCGTCATTTCCTTTTAATTTGCGGGTTTCTTTTAAATATAAAAGCGCTTAAAGAAGCATTTACTTGCGTTCTAGACGGAGAAACAAGTCAGTTACAAGTCAGTTTCTAAACAAAACACGACACAAACTTTTAAAAAAAAGTCAAATTTACTTCTCAGAGGAATGGAACTGTTTATGAAACTGACGTTCTCCCCTAACTGAAATTAAACACAGTGTTTCGCGTTTTCCTTGTCTGTGTCATGTTGTTTGCACATCTGATATCTGGAAGCAAGGTAACGTGCACGTGAAGACGAGAGATGACGCGCTGCGCCAACGAGTTACCCCTCCCACTTCTGAATGTTTTACAGAGATTTCTAATCCCGTCCGAATTGACCATTAATATTACCGACGTCCTGTGGTAAAATTACATTACGCCATCTACCCCTGTAAAACTAATCCTGTCCGAATAGGGCTCAATAAACATTTTTTTGTTGCTTAAGCAACATGTATTCAGTCATTATTCATGGTACACTCTAAGAACGAATGTGTTAAAAACAACACATTAGTGTTGATTCTGGGACAACACACTAACTGCGTCGTCCTGGAATCCACCCATCTCTGTGTTATTATTGAAACAACACATTTTGTGTTACTTTTGGCACAACATGTGTTATACTTGAACACAAAATCAAGACAAAATGACTCATGGTGTGTTAAAATTACACATGATGTGTTAAAAGCTTACAGCACAATGATGTGTATAAAATTAACACATCCTTTCTAAGAGTGTATACTAAAATCCATGTAAAAAATTACTTCTTAATGTTCTCAGGTCAAATATTTATATGCGATTAAAATGCGATTAATTTAGATTAATTAATTACAAAGCCTCTAATTAATTAGATTAATTTTTTTAATCGAGTCCCGGCCCTAATTTAAAGCAAAACATTTAATTACTTACCAGGCTACAGGTGAAGCAGCTCTTTACACCTTCTAACATCTCAAAACCGGCCCTCATTTATGTCCAAGAGACTCAATAATCTTTTACATTTTATAACTTTGATTTTTCATATTTGAAAACGTTTATGCGCTACTGCGCATCCGTGATAAGCAAACGCGCATTGTCGTCCTATTTATAGGCGCATATTACTAACGCGCTCATTAAATAACAAAAACAATATTACGCCATTAACTTTAGACCAGGTTTTAGTTGATCAATGGCGTAGTCTATTTTAGTTGCCTTAAAATAGCAAGGCGCCAACAATGCGCCTGAACACACCCACTTTTCAGACCAAGTTGGGCAAAAATGAATTTGCTATTTAAACAACGTGGCGCTAAACGTGAAAATGATAATTGCGCCGAGTTGAAACTAGCAATAGAGACACTTGCGTCGTGCATTGCGCTGCATTGCACCGAGTTTATGATAGGGCCCTTTATCTCTTCAAACGATTCATATCATACGAATTCGCAAAACAGAAACATTTTCCTGTGTGACCAGGCTGTAAATTAGATTTCTACCTTTTTGTGGTCAATAACGTAATCAAATCAAATGCCAGCACTTTAACTGAGAATTGTCTGCAATATCCCCAGCAGTAGTCCCCTGAGTTTTACACCATGTGGGTGGTAAACTAAAACATTTCAAAGGGAACATTGTGTCTGTCAGCATGACATGTTTGGCTACAGATTCATCCTTTATAAACAGAAAGTGACAGACGGTGAGAGAGTCAGACACTCAGCAGGTTAGAGAAACAGCATCAGGCCGAGAGAGCCGTTCGCTCTCGACTGGGGATCTCCCGACAAAGCTGCATTGCTCACATTAATTTAGCCCATCGCTGGCTTTATAGAAAATGATTTTGGAAGCTGTTCAAACACACAGACTCCCAACGGCCCGGAGGAACCCCAAAAGAAAAAACACACACTCTGAATTATTAAAGTGAAGGCCTGGCCTCTGTGGATTGCTCTGTTTTTCCCCTCAGCTCTGATTGCAACGATGCTGTCTGTCTAGCCGAGCTTCGATTTGCTCTTAAGGAAGTGTAAACCTTACCAATTACAGCCCTGCGATCGTATGGCCACGTGTGAGGAGGAGGAAGGGAATGAAATGGAGGCGTTTGGATATTTGCAGGGCACTGGAGTGTGTCTAAAAATGGACCTACTGGGACACGCTGTAGACAGAACCACAAAAACATACTTGAGCAGAAGGCAAACACTTATTGGTATGTATTAAAGAGATTTTTTATGGAAGGGTTATAGTGCACAGTAACAGATATGTTTATGACAGTTTATGTGTGCACTGAACTGATACCTGTTTAAAATAAAAACTGTGGATGCTAAAGATCTTGGGTTTGATTCCCAGTGAACGCTCATACTGATCAAATGTTAACCTTTGTAATGGTCTGTAAGTCAGCCAATCACAACATTCTGGTTAGCTGGCCAATCGGAGGACACAGCGATTTTCAGAACGATGAGCTTTTTACAAATTCAGAGCATTTCAGGAAGACAGGGATTTATGTAGCAACAATAATGTACGATATGTGGAAAATAATGGGTTTTTTAACCATAAGACACGTTGTATTATACCAAATACAAAAAACAATGTTGTTTTTAGAAATGTAATAAGTGCTCTTTAAACAAACAGGAGGCTAAGACTTGCATTATTAGCTAAGCTAACGTCGCAGTTTCAGGCTGATCAAGATTTAAAAACAAACAGAGCAACATTCTGATAGCACCATATAGTTTTTACACTTTTTGTGGAAAAATAAACCTAAATATAACTACCTTCCCTACTGAAAAATCTGCTGGTGAGCTGGTTTTAGCTGGTCTCTAGCTTGGTTTTAGCTGGTTTTGCTGGTGTAGCAAGCTGTTTTGGTCACATTTTAAGCTGGTCTAGCTGGACTTACCTGGTCAGGCTGGAATACCAGCTGGCCCACCAGCATGACCAGCTTTGTCAGGCTGGGAGGACCAGCGTAAACCACCTTAAACCAGCTATGCTGGTTTTAGCTGGATTTTTCAGTAGGGTTATAGGCAACGTTTCACAGACAAGACTTAGATTAAGCCAGGATTAGACATTTGTTAACATTAGTAAATTGGTCAATGACGTGACGTTAATTATTTTGTGTCCGTTGAAAAAAATAAATGTAAAAGGGTTAAAATTTCAAAATAAATTTGCAGAGTACTTGCATACATTCTCTTTTCTGAGGACCAAGTCTAAAATTTCTGGTTTTATTTTATTTTGACAGAATATTTGGGGGATAATTGCATAAATGTCAATGTGGTGTTACCAGTCAGTGTCAATTAGTGTTACTATTATTTTTTTAAATGAAAATATACATATAATTATGAAAAATGTGGAATAAAATATAATTATCTAGTTTAGTGTAATATGATTTTTTTTACATACATTTTTACATCATTTGTCAAAGATTCTTTAGAAAACAGAGCTGTTTTCAGAACAGTCAGGAGTCAGGACAAATATAACAAAAACGCAGTAAATTTTACATTTAGAAATAACTAATAAAATATTTTTTTTAATTATTTTTTATGATTATGCTTATATGCCATCAAGGTGGATAAAATATTTAATATTTCTCATTCTTTGGCACAATTGGGGGTTACACCATTTGACATTTTCAGGTCCATTCAGTCTTAATGCACCGATAGGATGTTTTTGGGCCGATACCGATTTAAACAGACAACTTCTGGCCGATACCCATGCCGATAGCGATATTAAAACACTTGTATACAATACTATACAGTTGGTCTATTAGCTAGTTTATTTCTGCATCAAATTATTTTTACTGAACATGGATTGGATATAATTAACATTCAACTGACCAACATAATAAGAGAGGCACAAATTAAGCTAAAACAAATATAATAAGACAGCATGACAACCCTCAAAGGTGCTTTTTGCTATTCAGCATTTATTTTATTAACAACATTAACTCATTTTTTACATATAATGGATTTCTTTATGCAGTTAATTAATAAACAATCGGTATCGGCCTTTCGTGCTATTGCCGATATGCCGATAGTTTCAAATTCATCAAAAAACGGCCGATAAATATCGGCGGCCGATACATCGGTGCATCACTAGTCTTAACTTTCATAAAAATCATGCAAATGTATTTTTTAATGCATAAAATTAACACAAATACAACGTGCATTGAAATAAACCTGATGCATGCTTTTAAAACAAGTTTTTTTTTAAAAAGATACCAAACCATTTTTGTCACTGACCAAAATGCATTAGCTAACATGAACTAACAATTAGCAGTCTTGTTTTTGATTGATCTTTGTTAATGGTAATGTCAATACAATTGTTTATGTTCATTGTGCATTATGTTAACAACTTTTGATTTTAATATATATATATAGCAAATGCTGAACATAACATAAATAAATATTAATAAATGCTGTAGATGTATTGTTCATTGTTAGTTCGTGTTAGCTAATGCATTAAATTATGTTAACAAAATACACCCTTACTGTAAAGTGTTGCCAAATTACAGTAATTGGTGTACTATGAAAAGAACAACATGTTTTTTTATGATGCATTCATATTGGTTTATAAAATAACATCTTGACTATGGGGTCTTTGTATTGAGGCAGAGACGGAAAACATATTACAGCACAAAGTCACGATCCATCACGTGTTCTCTATTGCTTCCAGCAAATTTATGTCCCAACAGGCTTTTGAGGTAATTACATAAAGGCCATTATTAATCTTATCCTACAGCGGACACTGTAAAATGGATTGTGATGAACGCGCTGCATTGTCAGAGCAGCACACATAAAATTTGTTTGGCACATAATATTCATCTTCTCCAGCTCAAGACTCTCACAACCTACATCATTTGCACTCGTTTCCTTCTGAGTTAATCAGATTCAACAAAGCTCTCGACTCCAAGTTCTTCCGCCTCTGGTTTGGGGTGAAGGTTCATGAGAGAGACTGCATCGCATCAGTTCAAAAAAACAACCTTCGCACTCAAGTTTAGTTTTTTCTCGTTTTTGTTTGCCAAACTTAGGAATTCAAAACTGCATGTGTGAAAAGCTCTCTGAATTTAACTTCAGTGTGAAAAGGTTATATTTAAATTCATGTTAAATGTTCATCTCTACTAAAGGCCTAAGTATGGTCTTTTTTATGTGTACTTAAGGGTCCACATACAGTGTGCATGACTCAATTTTCGTCATCAGAAGAGTGCACACTTACTGTACCGCCGCATATTTGAAACTTCACGTACATTGTAGAAGAATGTAGTATCTCAGGGGATGCATTGCATTTTGTTGCAATGTGCATGTGTCGAACGCCTGTGTACAAATACGAGTCAAATAAACTATACTTTGCAAGGCCGTGCATTCGACTGTGCGCATATGTTCACGTACACGTAAAAACACACTATACTCAGAACTTCAAGGGCACCTATTATGACCTTTTTACAAGATAGGTCTCAGGTGTGCCCAGAATGAATCTGTGAAGTTTCCGCTCAAAATATCACACAGTTAATTTATTATAGCATGTCCAAAATGCCCCTATTTGTGTGGGAGCAAAAATGCGCTGTTTTAATGTCTGTACCTTTAAATGCAAATTAGCTACAGCTCCACACTTCCTTACAAACAAACAGTGAGCGCTTTCAGTTTAAATAGATCTGATTAATATAGTCTGAGACAATAGTATCTAGTGAACAGAGTACAACAGAGTAGTAATGCAGGACTGTAAGTGGGCGGGGCTTTATCAATGTGACCTCACATTGATGAGAGAATCAAAACGGCATGTCTAATCAGACTGTTTTGGTTTAATAGGGATTAAAAAACAAGGAGTGGGTGGGTTTTATCGTAGGGCGGTTGTGTTCATACACACACTACACACACAATATGTCCAAAAGTGGATTTTGCATAATAAATGCCCTTTAAAGCACACACAATTGTCAAAATACTGTATGTGTCCCAGCTGTCCCCTTTAAAAAGGTCTTAGTATGTACCATAAGGTACATATATGTATACATTTGGTACGAATATGTATTTTTGAGGAACTCTTTAGGTGCAAAACTGTACTTTTCATAAGGGTACAGCCCCAGTAATAGCTGGGGTACATATTTCGACCCTTTTCCTGACAGTCCTGTCATAATGTAGTCAACTACTGGAAACATTCATACCCACTTTCCTGCGGATTTAATGTCTGTTTTATAATGTATTGACATGGTTGTCACTCAAGCTTTAAAACCCTAATTTTATTCTGTATGCACATTTTAGTTATTTATAAAAAAATAAAATCTCAAATTCAGCCAACAGCAGGTTATTAAACCAGCATTATATGATTTAAGTCTTGTTTAAAACAGCATAACCCACTGTTAAAAGCAATCCATAATATATAGTGACAGCTGCTTTAGTGTCTCACTGTAGCATAAATGCCCATAAATTATCCAGTCCAGCTATTTTTTAATAAATGCTTAAAGAAGGTTAGCATTGGTATTGTGACGCTGCGACTAAAAGGCATTGCCAGTATACAGGTGTTAAACAAATCAGGTGCTTAAATACTCATTAAATTGGGCAATTTAAGGTTTATTTAAATATCAAGTCTATAGATGATTCCATTCTCACATAAACTATGCAATGAAATGTTAGTTTGTCAGTCGATCTTGTGACAACGAATCAAACTGACAGGTTCATTTTACTAACAGGTGCTTAGATATATATAGGCTTATGCACTGATTACATTCATTAAATTCCACTTTCAACATAAAGATGTGGCAAGCAATGCATTAACCAACACAGTCTGGCATAAGACTGCAGCAAATTGCGTGCTGAGCTCATTTGCAAAGCAATTTAGATATCTATCTACATTTGATAATAAAAGACAAAACAAGAGAATACAAGGCTTTAACTGATGAAGACATTACCGCAAATGAGAGTCTTAATAAATTAATTCTAATTAACATCTATGTTCACGAAAAACAAAGGTTTTGATTTGAGGTCCCTCTGAGGACACTTCTTGTCCTCTACGTAAGTCACTTTTAATGCCACGTTAAAAAACAGAGACGACATTTCCAATGAGAAAGCCGAACAAAAACACGGGTTGTATTTGAAAAACATCTCTTTGACCTTTCGAATCTGCCATTAATTGCTAATGCCAGACAAGCGAAGGATTTCGGTCTCTTGCGAAAACGAAATTAGAGACGAGAGTCGAAGCCCAGAGGTTGAACTATTACAGGACGCATGTGTGTGTGTGGTGATAAAAACCTGACATATCTTGGCCTTTCCAACAAAGCAGAAAAAGACAACAGACCCTCTCGCCAGGGAGTCGACACTCAAAGAATTTTAAAGTTTGCGAATTTTTGCATGCAATCAGATTTACTTCAGTTCATGATATATGATATTAATTAACGATTATATATTATCCAATTTTAAATTATCGAGTCAAATTATCAAATTTTTGATGTTTTCCTTTGTCTTTAGAGTGTTAAAAGCTGTTTATGCATATCAAGAACTTTACAGGTTACAAAGTTTAAGTCTGAAACCCAAAGAGATATTCTTTTTAAAAGTTAAAGGCGGAGTCCATGATGTTTGAAAGCCAATGTTGATATTTGAAATCACCTAAACAAACACGCCCCTACCCCAATAGAATCTGGACCTTCTGTTGATAGACCCGTCCCGAACATACGCAACCCGGCATTTGATTTGATTTGATTGACTATAAGTGTGTTTTGGTAGTCGGCCCATCTCCTTTTCCAACGCGTTTTTCAAACATCGTGGACTCCGCCTTTAAGGCTAATCCACGCCTCCTAAAACGCCATATTCAAACACGCCCCATAGTTGCACGTCATAGGCTTTTTCTCAATATTCGTTCTTCAGCGGTCTTGTTTCCTCGTGTTCTCGCTCTACGTCAACATTAACCGTCGAAGTTCAATTCCAATTCTCAAGAATGCAAGTACAGAGGGCGCATGAAAATACCTGGATGAGTTCTTGATATCGATGATGCATCGAGTGCAGACTTGTGCGCTGAAATTGTGTTACGTCCCAGAAGTCTTTGCGACAAAACAATGGTTCGCGACCTTCTGAGTTCGTTCTTCGCCTGGCAAGACCGATCTCCTTGAGAACGCAAGTCCGTTCTTTGCGTTCTTGGAATTGAGAAACAGCCACAGTGTAGGAACATTTGCATATCACTACCTAAATGTATACTCAAAGAAAGTTTATTTGTGCTGTAGTATTGTTGCCGCCCCTACCGTGCAGTATTGCTTTGGAAATAAATATTCCAAATATGGTAAGGACCGTAACATTTCCGTCAAACACTTTTTAACAGAGTTATTGGGCCAATCACAATGCACTGCATAGCTGGCAAATCAGAGCACACCTTGTTTTTTATCGTATGATCAGCTTTGTACAAATCGACATGTTTCAGTAGGGCGGGGCATAGAGGAGCAACAATAATGTACGTTATGTGACAAATAATCTGTGCAAATGCCACCAAATGCCAAGCAACGTTATTTGAGCCCTTTAAAGGGTATTTCATTGCTAAAAAACAACGTTATTTTGTGTATTTGGTATAATACAATGTGTTTGCATGGTTTATGCTTAAAAACATATTATTTTCCAGATACCTTACATTTCTGTATCTCCAGATATACTGATTTTGTACAAAACTCATCCATCTGGCCAGCTAATCTGTACGTTGTGATTGTCCTGAATACCTCTGACGTCAGCTGAAAATGTGACGCTCCTTACCATGTTTGAAAGATTCTCTTACAATGCAATGCTGACAGGAGTTAACTTACAGGCTGAGTCCAAAGTGGGAGGAATAATAATAATGTCAGTCTTGTCTACATAACCAATCCCAGGAAGTAAACTGTTGCCTACAATCCGTGTGTTTGTTGTAGTCCAAGAAAAGAGATTTACGTTGGAGACGCGTCATAGTTTACTTTGGGGTATGAACCTTTTGAATATCGTTAACATGTACTAATAAACACTTACACACTAGAATAATTTAACTTATAAAAATATATCAAAACAAGACGAATCAAATCACGTCATTAAAAGTTGAAATTTCACTGTTATGTTCTGACTACTCCTAGATAAAAAAATATATTTAAAAGTTTTCTGGTGGAATCCAGAGAAGAAGGGACCTCTGCACCTCTGTGCCTTTGGCATCCTGTTCTGGAGAGATTAAAAAGATATTTTTAATAGGCCTGCAATGCTCTCGGGCCTTATCAAGCTTGCACACTTGTACAGCAAGCTGCTTTGGGCAAATACAAATCACGCAGAGCTTCCAACTCATCACCAGTCCAACAGCTCTATCATCACAGGGTGGCAAATTCTGTACCAAAAAATAGACATGAGAATACAACCAAAAAAGGACAAATTCAACAGAGAACCAGTGCTGGACCTGACACAAAGATGAAGATTTCATTTAATCCTGTTGCTAGTATTGCACACAAACAGCCATACGGATTGATTTGCTACTTAAAAGATTTGTTGCCAATAAATCTATAATTTAACCTTTTTCCATTTCTTGTTTCAGTGACATTTATGTCTAATCTGAACTCACATGAACCTCAGTATTGTCATGCTGTATATGATGTTAGTAATCACTTAAGTTTGTAGTACAAATAAATCAATAAACTGGTATTTAGTATTTGAATTATTACTTTAAAGCCCAAAACTATCAATACACAAAAACCCTCTAAAGGTTCTAAATTCATGGATTGGTGGATAGACTTATTAGGTTTCATGAAACATTTTGATAAAAAAAGTAAATACTATCAAAATAAGAAGCATACAGTTACAAACATCTCTTCATGTACTATTTTGCACATGATTTCAAATAACATCATACAAACCAATTGTGTTGTTTTTTCCACATTTAAGGGGAAATTTTCATTACTGCAACGTGTCCATGACTGGATTTGGGTTATTTGACATGGAAATATTTATAATTAAAAAATCTAAAAATTAAAAGCTTCAGTGCATGTTATACTATAAACATTTACAGTTAAGAAACATGTGGTTTTTGGTGATCATTGGTAAACGTAGAGACAATAATAAGGAATATAAATGTGTTCAAGACCAATTTTCTCATCCTCCGCAACAATTTTCAATCTTGTTTAAGCCCTCAAGAAACTAACATTTTCAAAAAAATTGTTGGAAGGGACATAATTGAATGTGACACTCAAGATGGTAAGCAGTTCTTATTTTTTCTCTCCAGATAAAAGTTGAAATTTTGTTTGTCATAGTACCTAGACAACTTTTTAGTTCTCATTACTGAAACATGAGTTTGTAAATGCATATATTTAATGTAATATCATGTTGCGGTAATTATCATTTTTAATAATGATAATCTAAAAAATTTAAATAATTCTATAGAAAATATTTTTTAAATCCTCTAAAAATAATGATTATAGTAAGTTCAGAACTTAATCTTATATGTGCAACAAAAAAATAATAATAATTGGCCTCAAGGGCTTTTTAAAAATTCTGATGCTGGACAGCTTCTAAATCTGGATTTCATGAGAATCACCCGGATGTATACAGAATTGGCTTTACTTATTGCAACCGCAGGAGTTTTTAGATGGAGCCTGGTGTGTGGTTATGCGCCCTGGAGCAGAGATTAAGCAGGTGTTTGGGTTTGGTTTCATCGCCTGATCAACACTAAAACACACTGACAGTAGCTGTTAGCTGGAGAGACCGGAGATCCTCTATTCCTGTGTGTTTAGTTACAGCACAGAACTATAAAAAATAATGGTCCTGAGACCAGACCCACACTGACTGGTCATGGGTTCAACCCTGGAAACACAAATACTGATAAAATGTATACCTTAAAAGATTAGTCCATTTTCTTACAAAAAAAATCCAGATAATTTACTCACCACCATGTCATCCGGAATGTTGGTGTCTTTCTTTGTTCAGTTGGGAGGAGGTTGTGTTTTTTGAGGAGAGCATTCCAGGATTTTTCTTGCTTTAATGGACTTTAATGGACCCCAACACTTAAAAGTTTTAATGCAGTTTAAAATTGCAGTTTCAAAGGACTGCAAACGATCCCAAACGAGGCACAAGGGTCTTATCTAGCGAAATAATTGTCATTTTTACAAATATGCACTTTTAAACCACAACTTCTCGTCTTCCCCCGGTCCTGTGACGCGTCAGCACGACCTCACGTAATACTATAATATCGAAACTATGCCCCAGTGTTAACAAGTGTGGAGAAAGAGGACCGCTCCGACGTTATTGTATGTCGAATGATACTAATTAATGTCTTTGTGTCATTTCATTGTTTAAAATGCTCCGCAAATCTGTGTTTTATATATGTAACACGTGACCTTTCCATGTCATTACGCAATTACGTGAGGTCGCGCTGGTGAGTCACATAGCCGGAGGAAGACGAGAAGTTGTGGTTTTAAAGTGCTTTTTTTCTTGCCAAAAATGACAATCATTTCGCTAGATAAGACCCTTATACCTCGTTTGGGATCGTTTAGATTCCTTTGAAACTGCAATTTTAAACTGCATTAAAACTGTTAAGTGTTGGGGTTCATTAAAGTCCATTAAAATGAGAAAAATCATGGAATGTTTTCCTCAAAAAACATAATTTCTTCTCGACTGAGCGGAGAGAGACGTCGACATTTTGGGTGACATGGTGGTGAGTAAATTATCAGGTTTTTTTTTTGTAAATTGACTAATCCTTTAAATGAGCTGTAAGCGTCTGCCAAATGTAAATGTGTACTACTTCCCAATTTTTACTGTCTTATCAATAAAAAAGGCATAACCTTCACTTAAAAAAACAAAAATACACCATGCAAAAGTCCATGGTGGCACACAGTTACTAAAAGCATACTCCTATATTGCTTTCATATTAGCACAGAATGTATTCAGGGTTTATTTTAACCTGATAAAGCTCCTCCCACCATATGCGCACGTAGTTTTGATAAGTAAGTGACCATGTCAGACTTTACATACATATTCATAGGCCACCCCTGATAAATCCACCTACGGAAACTAAAGCATGACATCTGCTAACAATTAGCGAACATTTCCTGCACGACTACCGTGTGGATGCTGGCGAATGAGGAGCTGCGTTCAGGCTGGGGCAGTTTTGACAACCCCCCCACCCCCCTTAACATGATCACATCCATCCTTATCAGTGTCGTTACACTTGGACAGGAAAGGACCCTCGCACCCCATCTGTCTAGTCAGACGCCACGCACCAGCCCTCGTCTGGTCCGTTCTGCCCACGGCCGCATGTCAGTGGTGCAATTGCATAAACAGCTGCATGTTTTTATAAGTTTCATCCTTGCAAATTGATAAGCTACTCTCGGTGGGTCATGGATAAAACTTCATCTGCTTTAGATATTTCTGCCGTCTTTTACCGTCTTTCAACTCGGGTGTTGAAAACTCATTAACAGGTGTAGGGCTCTTCTGATGGGTGACCTTGGAGGAAGCATATGGGCTGTGATTGGAAGAATGCTCACTTTGGATGACAGGCGGTGAAGATCCACCAGCATTTCTTCTGCAGTGAGAGTGAAAAAGAGAGAGGGGAGGTTTCTGACAAGAAAGCTTGCTAAAATGAACTTTTCGTGAGTGGGAATGGCTGCAAAACTTCATACTTAATCATCAAGGGTGTGGAAACAATCACAATGTGCCGAGCATTTTACAGTCTCGGGAGAACGCGAATGCGTCAGTCTGTTTGCCAAGAGAGACAGGTCTGTACGTGAGAGAGCGAGTGCAATTCTCATGAGATACTGAATTTGATTATGTCACTCGTCCAGAAAAAAAACCTAATGACCCACCAGCTGTCTCTTGGACAGTGTTGGCAAGTGTTTCCACCCCCAAATGGTTTGATGAACAAAACCAAAACTGTTTAGTTTTATTTAGAGAATATTTCTTGTATTGAAAGTAATTTAAATCAAGAAAAAGAATGTGTTAAAATATTAAAACTAAAACCCCAACAGAACACAGAAATGCTTTATAGTCAACATGAAATTAATCTGTGAGATGGGATACAGAGTGTGATCGTTGTTTCACGTTGACTTTAAAGTTCACTGGCCATTTGGCTTTAACATCTCTTGGGAATGTGAGATGTTTCCAACTATTAAATTGCAATTACTTACATATTACAGCTTCCAAATTGCCTTAATTTAATCTAAAAGCAAACCCAGCAAAAAAACAGCTAAATCAACATGAAGCTAACTGTAGATAGGCAAAGACTGGAAAAAAACATATACAAACATTAGCTATCTGTCTCTCTCTCTCTGTCTTTCTCTCTGTCTGCCTGCCTGATTATCTGTCTCTCTGTCTAGCTGTTTGTCCATCTATCTATTCATCTATGATAAATTGTTTTAAGGATCATTTGTCCATCTATATCTGTCTGTCTATACCAGTCACTCTGTTTGTTTGTTTGTCTGTCTGTCTGTCTGTCTGTCTGTCTGTCTATATCAGTTTATCTATATATGTCTTTCTGTTATCTGTCTCTCTCTCTCTGTCTTTCTGTCTGTCTGTCTGTCTGTCTGTCTGTCTGTCTGCCTGTCTGTCTGTCTGTCTGCCTGATTATCTGTCTCTCTGTCTAGCTGTTTGTCCATCTATCTATCCATCTATGATAAATTGTTTTAAGGATCATTTGTTCATCTATATCTGTCTGTCTATTCCAGTCACTCTGTTTGTTTGTCTGTCTGTCTGTCTATATCAGTTTATCTATATCTGTCTTTCTGTTATCTGTCTCTCTCTCTCTGTCTTTCTGTCTGTCTGTCTGTCTGTCTGTCTGTCTGTCTGTCTGTCTGTCTGTCTGTCTGCCTGCCTGATTATCTGTCTCTCTGTCTAGCTGTTTGTCCATCTATCTATCCATCTATGATAAATTGTTTTAAGGATCATTTGTCCATCTATATCTGTCTGTCTATACCAGTCACTCTGTTTGTTTGTCTGTCTGTCTGTCTGTCTGTCTGTCTGTCTGTCTGTCTACATCAGTTTATCTATATCTGTCTTTCTGTTATCTGTCTCTCTCTCTGTCTTTCTGTCTGTCTGTCTGTCTGTCTGTCTGTCTGCCTGCCTGATTATCTGTCTCTCTGTCTAGCTGTTTGTCCATCTATCTATCCATCTATGGTATATTGTTTTAAGGATCATTTGTCAATCTATATCTGTCTGTCTATACCAGTCACTCTGTCTGTCTAAATCAGTTTATCTATATCTGTCTGTCTGTCTGTCTGTCTGTCTGTCTGTCTGTCTGTCTGTCTGTCTGTCTATCTA
The DNA here is from genome assembly GCF_027580225.2 of Misgurnus anguillicaudatus. NCBI lineage: Eukaryota > Metazoa > Chordata > Actinopteri > Cypriniformes > Cobitidae > Misgurnus > Misgurnus anguillicaudatus. The sequence continues at coordinate 24,251,732 of NC_073349.2, forward strand.
TCTATCCATCTATCTATCTATCTGCATGTCTATCTATCTGTGTCTATATCTATTTATGTTCGTCTGTTTATCTGTCTTATCTTGTCTGTCTATATATGTATGTCTGTCTGTCTGTCTATATCTGTCTGTTTGTCTATCTCCTTCTTTATCTATTTATGTCTGTCTGTCGGTCTCTCTGTATATCTATATATCTGTCTGTCTGTTTCTATTTATATCTGTCTGTCTTGTTTGTCTATATATGTCTGTCTATCATTCTATATCATCTGTCTGTCTGTCTTTCTATATATGTTTATCTATGGTATATCTGCTTTTCTGTATGTCTGTCTGTCTATAACTATGTCTGTCTGTCTGTCTATTTATCTGTCTATCTATTTCTGTCTATATTTATTTATGTCTTTCTGTCTGTCTTGTCTGTCTATATCTGTTGTCTGTTTGTCTATCTATGTCTATATCTTTCTTTCTGTCTATCTCTGTCTATATCTATTTATGTCTGTCTGTCTGTCTGTCTTGTCTGTCTATATCTGTCTATATCTATTTATATCTGTCTGTCTGTATTGTTTGTCTATATGTCATTCTATATCTGTCATCTGTCTGTCTGTCATTTTGTTTATCATTGTATATATCTATTTATGTCTGTCAGCCTGTGTGTCATATTATATCTGTCAATCTGTCTGCCTGTCTATTGCAGTCTGTCAATCCGTCCATCCATCCACCTACCATCCATCCATCCATCCGTCTATCTGTCTGTCTCTATATGTATGTATTTCATTTTATATCTGTTGTCTGTCTTTCTGTATCAGTTTATCTATATCTGTCTATCTATCTATCTATCTATCTATCTATCTATCTATCTATCTATCTATCTATCTATCTATCTATCTATCTATCTATCTATCTATCTATCTATCTATCTATCTATCTATCTATCTATCTATCTATCTATCTATCTATCTATCCCAGTCCGACTGTCTGTCTATGTATCTGTCTGTCTATATCTGACTATCTGTCTGTCTATCTTTGTATATCTGTCTGTTTATATCTGTCTATCTATCTATCTATCCCAGTCCGACTGTCTGTCTATGTATCTGTCTGTCTATATCTGACTATCTGTCTGTCTATCTTTGTATATCTGTCTGTTTATATCTGTCTATCTATCATATTGTTTTTGTAGGCTCACAAGTGGAATTACATTTTAGCAATTAACCATCTAATGGCTTGTATGGGCCCCTTATCTAAAACATCAACATGACAAACAAAGTATAAACCTTACAGTGTTTCCTTCAACAGCTGCTTATTTTATATCAAAGGCTTTCAACCAGACAGATTATCAGTTACACTTGATGTCATTTGTTATTTATGTTATAGGGTGTTACAGTTTTTCTCAGTTGCTTTGGTACAATTCTCAGATCAGAATTGAAATTCTCAAAACTGCTTGTTCAATTCTCACATCATTGTGTCACTTGTGCACATCAAAAAAGCAGTTTCTCATTTCTTTGAACAAGTTGCAAATGCTTTGGTACATCCATGCAAATGATTATGTACAAATCTCTGCTTTTTCCTACATTATCACTTGCTTATGTCATGTTGATCAAAATGTATTATAATGGGTCTCTGTTGAATAGTCTCACCCCTCACAATATTTAGGCATTAGTTCATAGTATAAGTCTTTACATGCAAAATGGTTGAACATGTTGTCAAAATACAGGATATGGTCAAACATATTTCTATACATTTCCATTAGACATTTTTTATAAATCTGTCTTGAATTGGTAAATTGCTCCCAGGTGAATCTTGACTTTCTCTAACAGACATGCAGAAACGTCCCCAGCAAGCAAAAACCGAGACGTTGAAATGACTGCTAACTATAGACCCAATATAGTTTGGCAATGAGTAACCCACTTCTACCCTAAATAACCTTGAATTTGGTTACATGCCATTTTTGCCAAAATAACTTGAAGATGTATGATATTCCAACATGTAAGCAAAGTGTGTTCAAGGTGTTTGCTTTCATTTTTTTTTACATGTTCTAAAAGTATATGCATCATCATTTATTGGGCTATGGTTAGACATCTTTTAAATGTTCACATTTCTACTTTTTTTTTCTCTTTATGCTATGCAGTGCTTTCAGTGCTGTCTTTATCTTTCTTTATGGCAATGACATGATCTTTCAACGAATTACAGTACAAACAGTAAAAGCGTAAATGTAAATTTTGTCCAGTCTCTTGCAACCAAACTCACACATAACTTATACTACAGTAAGTGTAACTTACAATTTGCAAAACTTGTCGTCAAAACTTTAGCCATAGTTTACATCAGAACATCACTTCAGAGTAAACTGTTATATTGACAACATGACTAAACAATTTGACTGTCTTATCCGTACACAATGACTTGTCATTCTGATGGCACTGACATGTTCATTGACACAGATATTTAATTTTGAGAGATGAACTAAGTATTTTGAGTAAAAGAGTGGCTTTTGCAGGTTATCCATGATGTTTTGCTATTTGTACAAATTGTTTTGAGAAATGCACTTACTGTTTTGCAAATTGTGAGTATGATTCGAGAAATGTACCAAATCGACTGAGAAAAACTGTAAGCTTAATTGATGTTTAATGTTGCTGGGAGGAGTCGCAGAATAAGAATTTCATTGTACTGTGTGACGACTGTTTCCTGTGCATATGACAATAAAGTTTTGAATTGAATTGACTTCTTACTGTCAAAACCTTGGAAAATTACAGCACTTAGTGTCATCAAAATATCATTTAAGTTTTATTACAGAAGAATTGAAAGTTTTCATGAAGTTAGATCTGCGTGTAAAGTCAAGCAAGCATTCTATTTGGTTAGGATTTAAATCATTAAGTCATTTGATGGCATTCATTTGTAATATTTTGAATATATAGAGTGCACGGAAGATTAATTTCTCCCACATTTCATTGTGCCAAACACGCTAGCAAATGTTACACAGATGGTGAGGGACACAGTGTAAAACCGAACAGCAAAAAGATACAAAAAGAAACAATTATTGTTTCAGCGTATCCCTCAAGATTCCAGAAGCCCATTAGATCAACAATGCAGCGCACACACGCACACTAATACCGTGTCAAAGGCCGTCTCTCACCCGAGACAATATTAGCCACTGTTTGATGGGCTGATAAATTAGACAACACAACTGTTTGTTCAGTTTAACCTATGTGAACAGGGCTGTAATAGGGCACTTCGCTTTGGGAATGAAAGGGATTGAGACAGAAACAGGGGAATGATGTCCTTAAATGCCAGTCAAAATGGCAGTCAGGATGCCTTGTTGAAAAGGTCATGGTTTAAACATCTAAACATCCCTGATCAGCAGGTAAACTCACAGCTGTGACTGTGCTTTAGCCTCAGTACAGTTTGCCAGATCAGCACAAACCACAAAACACCTCATAGAAATTTCGTTACCTGATTTGCATAATGCCATTAATGGAATGGGGTGTTAAAACAACACAAACAGTGCAAATAAACTGATATCAATAAAACTAAACAGCCTCCTATCTTGTCCCATTCATGAAAGTGAAGTGAAAGTGTGACATGCTTGTCAAGCATGCAATGAATACTTAAAACGTGACCTTTGCATTTAACCCATTCCAGTGAGTAGTGAACACACACACACACACACACACACACACACACACATTCTGGTTTCCATGTAGGGACATTCATGCGGAATGCATTTTATACTGTAAAAACTGTATATTCTATTCCCCTTACCTACCCCATTCCCTAACCCCAACAATCACAGAAACCCTTCTGCTACTTCACATTTTCAAGAAACATCATTCTGTTTGATTTATAAGCTTGTTTCCTCATGGGGACATCAAAATGTCCCCACGAGGTCACAAAAACACTGGTATTCCTATCTTTGTGGGGACAATTGGTCCCCACAACGTGATAATTACCAGGTACACACACACACACACACACACGCACACGCACACACACGCACAAACACTCACAATTAGGGTTAAGGTACCTTGCTCAAGGGCACCACAGTCATAACCTCCTGGCCATGAGACTTGAATCGGGGCAACTGTCGGGTTACAAGCCCGACTTTCTAACTACTAGGCTAAGACTGGCCATTGTGGCAGCAATAATTTGCATTTCTGGTCAAAAAAAGGATGACAAAGGACCATTGGTGTCATACTGGTCCCCTTAGGGTCTGTGAAGGACAACTGGTTTCACGGACCAGTGGTCAATGACATTAACTGGGGCCCAGAACCGTCAGGCATTGTGGGTGTTTGTACTGTAGCAGGACTGGCCAAAGGAAAAACAAAGCAAATACTGGATGACCTGGAGTTGCCCACCATCTGGGTCCCTCACTTAGGTACTCGCAGATTACAGTATGGTCATGGGTTTTGTTTTACGTCATTTCCAGCACTGTCATTTTGAAGCCCTTTTGTTCTGTTAAGGCGACCATTTTTCAGAAAAACTTAATTTTAAAAGATAATGTTTGAGACAGAGATATATTTTTGCTGTGGTCAATAACTAATACCAGGTTGAATTTTGAACAAATGTAAAACGACTTCAGTATAATTTCACTTTGAACATAGGGTGCACATTGTTACATTTCAAAAGTAACACAACAGAACAAGATAGATTTTTGTGTTACACTTGTTTTTATTAAATATACATGACTATGACCTCATTATCTAACTGCAAACATATTAAGTAATTTATCTTTGAAAGATAATTAAAATTACATTTTCATTTTAAATTTCAGTTTTGTTAAATGTTTTAAAAGCAACCGACAGTACAAACTTTAATTGTTGAGAATAAAAATAAATTTCAACAGTTTGAACACCAAAATTACATTAAATCAAATTTAAATAATATAAATTTTCAACATATTCAACAGTATTAGCAGCGGAACAAAAGTGTTACTTTCGTCCTGACAGGAACTCCTGACATTTAAACACGATTTACTTTAATTTTGAAAAACTCAGAGAAGTCAAACTTCAGGATGTGTTAAAGACGGAGTGCACAATATTTGAAAGCCAATGTTAATATTTAAAATCATAAGTCACTAAATAACCTGTCGATTGACCCGTACTTAAACAGAAATGAGAAAAACGCATTATAAGAACAAAATGACCGCTTGAGGAATTTACTTAAGAATCTAAAACACAGTACTAGCAAAAATATATAGTTAAATTGTTTAATCTGCATGTGACCATTACACAACACATCAATATATCAGAAAACAGAACTCATGGAAAATGGACAGGTTTTATGCACCAATAACAAAAATGAGCAGATGGAGGTCCAAAATCCCTGTTATATTATAAAATAAAAGCTACAAACCGTATAATTGTGTAGAACAGTGGCTCCTCAATTGGTTCTGATTTAGGACCAAGAAATTAAATCAAAACCTGCAACAGTAAAATATACCTGGACCAGATGGGGCAAACATAAATCCATTTATACAACGCGTCGTTGAATGCAGTATTCTGATTGGTTGAGAAATGTTCCATGGGTATGCATTATTTTTCGATACTCGCACACCTAACTTTTCAAATGTCTTAAAAATAGGCACCAGAGCAATGTTTGTGGTAACCTTGGTATAAGCGGAATAATTGACTCCGGTCCTTTGAATTATTTAAAAATAATGCACACTCGAGGTGTAACGGCACCCCGCGAACCACCTTGGGTGTGCATTATTTTCTTATAATTCAATGGTCCGTTGCCATTAATTCCTTACATAAGTAATAGCAATATGGTCAATATTGTCAATTTTTTCATCATAATAATTTTGCATCTCGTTGGGTCAAAAAATCTAATTTGGTATAGACAGAAGCTCACGTTGAGTCATTTACCTATGGCGAGTATTCGCGGAGTTTCAAATGATTTTTGTAACGTGTTTTTAGAGACAGCTGGCGGAGACAGAAATGTCTGGATCCACACCCTGTTTATTTTCTTTTTTTGACAAAAACACAAAGATCTGTTGTTATTGTGAATGTACACATATTAAAGAAGACCCTTTACAATTTCCAAAGATGTCAAACACGTAAGTGTATGATTATTAATGATGGAGTATTTTAAGTTGATTCTGCCATGATAAGGAGAAAACACTTCAAAACGCGGCGCTGCGTTTTTGGACCACAGGGGGTTAACCCAAATGTGTCCCTGCCTGTGAAAATCCATCTAAAGTAATTTTTGTGATTTATTATTTTCTACATAAAATCATCCCACATAATGTAAAGAACATTCTTTAAAAATTTAAGCTTGATATCTTTAAAGGGGACGTATCATGAAAATCTGAATTTTTCCATGTTTAAGTGGTATAATTGGGTCCCCAGTGCTTTTATCGATCTAGAAAATGTGAAAACGATTAACACAGAAACTTAGTTTTGGTAAACCATTTTCGGCAAGCATTTGAAAAAATAGGTTATTGAAATCTGGCTCCTCTTGTGATGTCAGAAGGGGATCATTTTATAATAATACCGCCCCTTAATCTACACTATCCAACCACGGCACTGCCATTTAATACAGATATCAGATCATTTGCATGTTAAAGGACACACCCCAAATAGCACAGTTTTGCTCTCACCTACAAAGTGACAATTTTAACATGCTATAATAAATTATCTATACAATGAGCTTAAATTTCACATAAGTACTCTGGTGACACCAAAGTTTTATCTTAAAAAAGTCTTGTGAAATGCCCCCTTTAATATTGACTGAGTAAGGCCATGTCAAAAACTGAAACCAATGTGAAAGTAATGATACGATTATAAGACCTTTCCAAGGATTACATGCAAACTACTGAAAATCTTGTTAAGAATATTTTACTAGAAAAAATAACCCTAAACGATATAGGTGATACCAAAATATTTTTAGTAATGAAAGAAATCTCTACCACAGGAGCAAAAAGTAATAACAAACTTTGTGCTTGTTTGCATTCCACAGATTTTAATACAGCCATACCAAAGATGAAATGAAGAACTCAAAACAGTAAACATGAAAGGTGTCAGCATGCAGAATTGCCAATGCATTTCCAATTTCATGCACCAGCCATCCACTAATGTTGCAATCAACAGTAACACACAAAGCAGTCTAAAGCTTCTAAGCCATTCCATTAGAAAACCGCAGAATATGTCCAACCGACATCCTGGCTTCCAATTACTAAAGCAGAGAGATACAACCAAAGTGAAGTTAAGAATAGATGGGGAGGGGAGGGGGTTACTCTATAACACACTTGAGCCCTAACAACTCATTCTAAACCACAAATCAAACTGTGCTCATATCATGTCAATATTATTTCACGGTGCTCGGGAGATTTGAATCTAGCACCTCCTTTACCCATTCGGTAAAGTGCGAAGTTAATAAAAGCCCTTTCTAATATTTGCCCCGGCTTTGACGGAAGCTGTTTTGCCCGGTGGGAAGGCCTTTCATCTGCACACTGGCTGATTGAAAAATGAAAAAAAAAAAGAATAGATTTCAGGCAGGTAAACAAAAGCAAGGTGTGGGGTGATGGGGACTGTGCTATTAAATTCAGAAGGTCCCAAAATGTAATACTTTAATTAGGACAAAACTATTATCTGGTGTACAACAGAGCAGAGACCCCTCAACAATGGAGGCTAATCAGACGTGGATATAATGAGACTGGTACTGTAATCACAGTCTCACAGCTTTGTGCCAATTATACTCAGTAAAATATTTATGATTCGTATGTACTGTAGAAACGCCTTTCAAGAGCATCTCCCAAAATACACCGGGAGTCAGTATACTCAGTTACATTCACCTAAATTTAAAGTGCTTTAATCAGCTATGTATGAGCGGGCTATGGAGAGTTTCTAGCATAAGCTAACAGGAATTTGTACGTTTTTACGCGTTGGCTAATTTGTATGAATTCGCAATTTAAAAGCGAATCGTATAAAAATGTACAATTATCATAAAAACAATAAAGGGACACTCCACTTTTTTTAAAAATAGGCTCATTTTCCAGCTAACCTAGAGTAAAAAAAATATTTTTACCATTTTGGAATTCAATCAATCTGATCTCCGGGTCTGGCGGTACCATTTTTAGCATAGTTTAGCATAATCCAATGAATCTGATTAGACCATTAGCATCGCGCTAAAAATAACAAAGAGTTGCGATATTTTTTCATATTTAAAACTTGATTCTTCTGTATTTACATCGTGAACTAAGACCGACATAAAATTAAAAGTTGCAATTTTCTAGTCAGATATGGCTAGGAACTATACTCTCATTGCGGCGAAATAATCAAAGACTTTGCTGCCGTAACATCGCTGCAAGCAGGCGCAATGATATTATGTAGTGCTCGAAATAGTCCCCTGCTATTGAAAGTTACCAAGGGGACTATTTTCGGGCGCTTTTTGATATCATTGCGCCTGCTGCAGCCATGTTATGGCAGCAAAGTCCTTGATTATTGACCCGGAGATCGGCTGAATGGATTCTAAAATGGTAAAAATCAAATGTTTAACTCTAGGGGAGCTGGAAAATGAGCCTATTTTCAAAAAAAGTGGTGTCCCTTTAAAGGTCACATAACACACTATAGAGTAGTGTTGCATCCTTCATATCTCCGAAGAGTCTTATTAGTCTTAGTCAGATTTATAAAAGACAGATCAGCTGTACTGCTACATTCCCAGAATAAAACTAGCACCTGGAGGCATACAACTGGCAGTGCAAGTTACGAGCAAGCGATACACACAAAACATTATCCAACTACATGTTTATGATAATTGCCAACAAAACACAGACATTTGATGCAGTTTTACTTACCGCCTGCAACTTATGACCCAGTTGGGACCGCCCCGTTTTAACAAAATCCAGCTTTAAAGCAACACACTTGGACAACTGCGCTGCTACCCCGGAAAAGCAAACTATATCCATAGTTTCCGTAATGTTGGGTTCATTTGGAAGCTAAACAAGCTTAAATTTCCTTCACAAACAAAAACACACTTCTCTGTTGACGTTGTTTTCGTGACAGCTCTTGGTTGGTGGGTGCGTGCGCTGTTTCGGGTGAAGTGCCCATATAAGGACTTCCACTGAACTTTCAGCACTGAAATTGCCCATAAAAGAAATAATGTAAGATTGTTAATTATATTAGATGGTGTGTAAAAATTGTGTAAAATAGTGTAAAAATATTTAATTTTAACACAGACTGATCTCACGGAAAGTCGTGTTTTAGCCACGTAAAATTTGATTAATTTATTTGTGTCCGGACACAGATGTCTTTTTCGTGTAACTTGCACGAATTTCTATCACACAACTGGTGGCCAATACACAAAATCACAACATTAACATCAGTTGAGGGCTGCAACTCCACTTTTTAAATGACAATATTCTGGCCAGACCACTGTTGTCAGTCGTGATATGAGTATTTGAAATGAAAATTATTTCTTAATGTCTAGTGACATATCAGGGCAATTTTATGATTAATTGATATACATTTCTTACTGTTCCTTTAAGGATGAGGAATCCAACTCTTTAACAGTGTAAATAAGTCGGAATGCATGAAATAGCTTTTTACCCCCCCTTAAATAAACCCCACCCCCAACGTCATGGGGTCAAAGCAAATCATACAAAAATGTAAGGTCGTAGGAATTACTATGAATTATACCACGGGTCTGTTGAATGCTGTATTCTGATTGGCTGAGAAATGTTGACTCCGGTCCTTTGAATTATTTGAAAATATTTTCTTATAATTCAATGGCTCATCGTCAATTATTCCTTACTTAACCACCTCGTACAATACGTATACGAACCGCCATAAGCTTGTGTTAAAGTTTCATACGCAGTTGATCTTTGCGTCAGTCCCATACAGGTATTCATCCGAGGGTTCAGAAGATAAACAACCAACATCGTCAAAGTGTAAATCAAACAGCAAACATTAGTAATGAAAAGGTCATGGGTTTGATTCTCTGGAATGCAAGAACTGTTAAAATGTATAGATTCAATACAAGGTAAGCCGCCGCGGATGAAAGCATTTGACAAATACATAATGTCTGGAATGTTTTTAATGTCACACTGGAATTCCAGATGAATGCACCATCAACATGATGCACTATAAAAGATGTTAGTTGTTTTTTTATATTAATATATTCAAAGAGGAAAATTTGTAAGTTATGCATGCTTCTCCTAAAACACAAGAAATAACTAATGCAATACCAAATAACTTCTGACATTTGTATGAGAATTGTTTGTCTTCACACTTACAATTGCAGATATGAGAGATTATTAAGGTGTTTTTCTCGGGAGACTAAACATGAGACTAAAGCAAAGCTTTCCATTTGTTCTTGTCTAGGAAACACAACCGAGATGTAGATGAGAAATTTCATTCCTATGATTTGGTGGCAGTGGTGCTTTGTGAGAGCAGAAATCTCTTTGCAATACATTGTCCAAACACTGTACAAAAATAATCATTTCTCTTTTTGACAGACTCCATCAGGGTCTGTGTGGATGGCTCATCTGGTGCTGGATGGAGCATCAACTGACCCTCTAGACCCCTCTTAGGCTGGGCAGCCGGCTGTGACTGTCCCGTCTTTGGTGGTTCTCGATGGAAGGGCAGCTGAGATCTCCCACAAGCCTAATTACATGAAATGAGATGGGGCTTGTCTATCATCACCGTACTTTATTTCACACCCACACGAGGCCAGAGATGGTTCACGGATCTCTGTAGAGTTTCGGCACAGGTGTCTTACATGGAAAGCAATCTGTGTGAGCAGACCGTTGCAAAAGCTTCAAACTACAGTATAATGGAATGGCAGACATGTTTTTGAAGGGTTCATGGGTGATCGGGAATTAGGTCTGGGTTATGGTAAATGGGTTTTGGAAAAACTATGTAGTGAGATAGAAAACAAAGACCAATGCTAATGAACGATTTTTTTAAAACTGATTAACAGTTACTCAAATATCTGCATTGTACAATGAAGTCTAAATATCAGACTGAATATTACCATATAGATTTTTACTTAGCATATGTGACCATTGAGATTAGGAGCATCAAAGTTTGATTTCACATTGATTTCAATCTTTGACATGACCTTACTCAGTTAATATTAAAGATATCAAGGTTATATTTTACAATATGTAGGATTTTAGTAGTTTTAACCTTCATATATCAACATATATTTCAAAATGTATTTCAATGGGAAGCAAATACATTTCTAATTGTATGTATTCTTGGCCACAATAAATTTAAAATATATGCTAATAGAAGCTAATTTTATATATTTTTGAAGTTGAAAAATATTTAATTTTAACACAGTCTGATCTCACGGAAAGTTGTTATAGTCAAGCAAAATTCGATTTATTTATTCGTGTCCATGGCACGAAATTCTGCTTTTTTCGTGCCTTGAACATTTTTAGACATCCTAACCCAGAACTCAACTCTAACCCCAACTCCAGGCAAGAATAGTTTAAAAGCGGAAGAAAACCATGTAGAAACCAATACATAAAAGTACATCCTAACCCAAACCCCAAATCTAACCCCAAGGGACAATAATTTAAAAATAGGAAAAAATAAGAAAACAATACATAAAGTGAAACGAAAATGAAAGTCGTGCCACAGACACAAAAAACTATTTATATGAAAAAGACATTCGTGCCCAAGGCACGAAAAAAAAGCCCAACTTCGTGCCATGGACAATTTTGCGTTATACTATAACACGACTTTCCGTGAGATCATGTTGTTTTAACAGGTTTGTAACATAAACATATTGTCATACTCATTAACGTTTTTCTTCCAAAGCGACATGATTATATTTCCTTTTATATGGAAGCATAAATATATATTTAAAATGTTTGAAATGTATTTATTTTTAACATATTTGAAAAAAACATGGCCAGAAAATATATTGGTAAAAAATACATATTCCAAATATCCAATATATATTCCAGATTCCTGCGAATTTTTCCGCTTGAGTTGATTATTTTCAACTTGTGCGTTTGATGTGAACAGTGCGTGTTTTCTTGCAATCGCACCAACCATTTCGCATCATTCGCATCGCCCTGCACTAGTTTGTGTCTACTCGCGTCTTTGCATTGATTTGCAATCTACTCGCCCAAATCGTCAAATTTGCTTTGATGTGTACTCCCCGTAAAAAAATATTTCAATCACTGAAAAAAATTATTCATTTAATTTACTAAATTGTTTTATGGTAAGTGGTTGCAATCAATTTATTTAAGCTACATTTAAACAAAAGGTTTTTTTTGTTGTTTAAACGTTGCTTAAATAAATTGATTGCAACCACTTACCTTAAAAATTTAGTAAGTTGAATTAATTATTTTTTCAGTGCATTGGGTCAAAAAGGGATGAGCCCAGCCCGCTGGTTTATTATTTAACCCATGCTGGGTTGTTTCAACCTAAAATCACTCAAAAAAATTGTTTGTTCATTCAACATAATTGAATTAAGGAAAACTTTTCCACGAAATTAGTTTAGGCTTGTACAACAAGAATACAATAAGTTAATTTAAACAAATAATCTTTTGTTGCACCAACTTAAAAAATATATTTTCATTGGTCATATCATCTTGTTCAATAAACTTAATTCAGTTAAGGAAAACGTTTCCACTCAATTAATTCTGGTCTGTTCAACAAAGACAAAACAAGTTCATTCAAGCAAAAAAGTCTAATTAAACCAATTGTCAGTTTCTAAATAATACTAATTAGCATAAGCACACGTTAGCATGCTAATGACACATTGGTTTAACATGTGAGAAGAGACACATGTTAGTGCTCTTTAAAAGAAGTACGCACGTCACATCCACAACTTAACCACAAGCGCACTCTTCTGCAAGATGGTAGCCAAACAATTCGTAAAAATATAACACAAACTCTTCTAAATCAATAAGATAAACCAACATTAAACACTATGAAGTCTTTCTCTTTACCTAAAAATGCATAAAATAACACTTAATTAAAAAAATTACTCTCCAAAGGCAGTTGCATGCAAAGCATGCTGGGAAATACAGATTCACGGCCCAGTAAGTAATAGCAACAAAAATCATTAATGTGCTCCCAATATAAAATGATTGAGTTCATTTAATTTTTTTAAATTTAAGCAGATTGAACATTATAAAAATAGGTTGAGACAAAAAATAATCAAAAATTGTGTTGTATTAACTTGTTTCATTTAAGTAACTTAGACAAGGTTCAAAAAGTTTTTTTTTTTTGAGTGATGCTGGGTTGTTTTAACCCATTGTTGGGTCAAATATAAACATTTTCTGTGTTAATTTCAACCCAGCTGCTGGGCTCTTCTCTTTTTGACCCAACGCTAGGTTGAAAATAACCCAGCATTTTTTTGTGTGCGTATAAAAAGAGCAGTAAAATGTTCTAGAAATGGTGCACAGTTAAAAATAATAGCAGTTTTTTAATTCATGCACCATTCACATGTAAACAAACAAACATGATACAATCCCCTTGAGCCCTACAATAAAAAAATCCCTCTTAGGTGTTAGTCTGATAGCATTACAGCAGTAAACAGAACATACAGCAATGCAAACTACTTCCAATCTCTCTCCTGATACTCACTACCAAACAACACAAAAAAAATCACATTCGGCTAAATGAAGAAAGTAATGTTCCATAACTACAGCACACCACGGCACACGACTCATGAGCCGATGTGCCCATTAGCGGGTGGAAATGGAAAAGCGGTCCTGCTTCCCACCAATAGAGAAACAACAGACACTAAGCACCAAATAAATCACACCGCTGATGCCGAGAGAAAACGCGAGGTATATTCCCATACTAATATGCACAGATTGCCTCTCCGAGGTGGAAATAAGATGGAAAAATTAGGCCAAATCTCGACTACCATCACTCATGCCTGAACCTAAAAGTGCTTTCAGACCATTTTGTAATTACAAATTATTTTTGTAATTAATTGTGGGCTTCCTGTTCCATTACCATCTGGTTATGAGGGTTAGAGCTAATTGAAAACGTTATTAAGATAATAATGTTTACCCTACATGGCGTGAATCCAGTCGAGCACTGATGAGATCTCGTTTTCTCAATGTTTTATTCTTTCGCTACTCACTCCCCGTCAAACTGACCCCCCGCTACCCTCCCACATATTTTGTCAGCATCATCTTCTCTCAGGGCTATTTGCGTATTGTAATTGTGGATAAGGGGAACACTATTTTCCTTTTTAGATTTTTAATACATCCCGAAATTATGTTCCTGAGAGATGTGCTCTATCTTAACCTTGTTTCCAAGTCGAAGAGTTGATGTAAGCACATACAAAGAAAGCCATCAGCTAACACATGCACATGCCCGGCTGCTGAACGCCCATGGCTGTTCTATAAAGTAGAAAAAGGAAAAGCCTTTCTTAAAGGGATGAAGCTTACCGATGTGTTAAGACGCCGTAATGAATGCGTACATGCATGCTCTTTTCCTAACAGCCCCCCAAGAAAAAGCATGACATGAATTCATGGAGCGCTGAGCATTTGCAGCCTTTCTCACCCGGCCTAATCTGAATCTGAAGTATTGTTTTGTGGCACCTTGTGACAAATTTACAGTCTGACGCCGACCACTTAAACACGACACTAAAAATATACTTGCCGAGTCCAGTATACAAACCCAGCGTGATATCTGATTGTTCGTGTCACTTTATTTATCGTAGATTGTTTTCGCGGTAGTCTATAAATGCCGTGATTAGGCAGAGCTGTGAAGGGTCTGTCATGAATCTCATTTTCCATGCCCAACACTGTCTGCTCTCATTGTCTCTCAGCCAATCAAACGCCTGTAAATATCAACAATCAGCTCATTGTTTAGCAAGTGTTATTAACATCATATTCGCTTGCAAACAGAACATACGGGATGCAAATAAGCAGTGAACATATTGCTATAAATATCACTCGAAACTGAAAGCCACATCTTGAAGATGGGTGCAATCAAATTAAGGTTTACAGTCAGAGGCCTTGTGTTTTTGCATGAAGATTAAAATTGGGTTCGGTGTCATGGCAGACGGGGAGGTTCGCTCAATCTGTGTGAGGCTGACTGCACAGTAAGAGTCTTGAAAATCAACCAAGGATGTGTGGATGCCGCCTTTTGTAAAGCCTGAACCAAGAAACTGATTTTGAACTATTTGGGCCATGACAATTTAATTGGAAAAGACATCAGTGCCAGTTTTGTGACAATTTTCAAAAACAATTCTTGGCAGGGAGAAGAAATGAAGAGGAAAGAATAGGAGAGGTTGAAAATAATAGCAAAGAAAAAGGGGGAAGACATAAATGGTTTTAAACAATAGTTTACAATATTTTTGATTACCTTTCTTCTTTGTATCACAAAGATGTTTCCCTCATTGATCCTATCTGTACAATAAAGTAGAATTAGGCTTGCACCAATCTCCTTAATTATCAAACAAACACTATAAAGTTTTATAGAAGTAAACTTTAAAGCTTTGCACTATGTGAATAAGCAATTTATATGATTTATCGTAACAGGTATGTATATTTCCTCAAAAATAAAACAGAAACATTGCTAAAATAACTCCTAAAACTACTTTTTATATCACCTTTGTGCTTATGCAACATTTTAAACACCAGAAACAAGCAAGCAAATAAACACTCTGCTTAATGTAATCAAAGTCTTCCTCTGAATATATTAAGCAAACAGAGGTGTCTAATGGTAATCATTAAAACGCTTCAGACGTACTAAACATTACCCATCAACGCTTTCAGAAGACAGTCTGTTAGTCCCTAAACATGCAATATACATTTGATTGGCATATGCATTTATACCCATCCTATGCTGCTAATCCTGAGCCCATGGCTTAATGGAGACCTGGGGTGTTAACTTAACACTCTAGTTCCCTTTCAGTCGGTCACTACGACGTCACGTCGTGACCGACGAATTGGGACGTGACGTCTCCGTTCCCTCCTTCAGGGAACGAGGGTTACATCCGTAACCGAGACGTTCCCTTTCAGTCGGTCACTACGACGTCACGTCGTGACCGACGAATTGGGGAACTCGCTTAGAGAGACCAATCTGCTTCGTATACTACTAAAACGCCAATGAACTTGGCATTGAGATATTTGCATAATGCTGGCGCCGCCCCGCCAGGTGCGTATATAAGGCGCACGTGCAAATAGGGAAATCAGCTTTTTCGCTTCGAAAGCCGGCTTTATCTGACTGAGAAGCTACTATCTGCTCTTCTGGGAACGGTTGCTGAAGTTGATTGACAAGCAGTACTAACACAGCGGACGCTCGCAATATTACACTGCTCTGCATATTTTTTGTTTTGAGTTTAGTGTGTGCGTTGCCTTTCCCTGTGCGCATCATCAGCTGAGCACCTAAAGAGTGATTTCCCTAAAAGAGTGATACGTGAGAGCTCTGTGTCTTTTTAAAGACAGCCACTCTCTCGTATATTCGGAGATCAGCGTCCTTTTCAGGATTGCTTTTCGTCCGTGCGATCTTGGATGTGAGAGGTATAAGGGTTCCAGTTACGGTCACGAGCGCTGTCTTCATGCTTGGGCATCAAGCACTCTGAGGCTGCGCTCGTGGAGAGTTTTTGTTCTCTCTGTGAGAGCATAACCCTCTTGGATTGCGGAGACGACTGACGTTTCTACGGGAATGCTGTCCGCGTCTTTGCAGTGCTGACACCGCCATGGTGCGGCTGTCAAGCGCTCGCATGACGCTCTTCGCATCACTACGCTGAGGAGGACGGAGGATGCGTCCTCCACCTACCGGCCTTTCATCCTCAGCCGGTTGAGGTTCCGGTGGAGACGGCAGAGTCGTGTTCTACGATGTCTGCCGAATCCATTGGACCTCCTTCTGGTCCCGTTCACTTCTGCAGCATCAGAGGGGTGTCCAATTTTCCTCCGAAGTGGAGTCGTTCCGGAGATGGCGGCCGTGCCCGCTCGAGCGGCGGTAACGGTAGAGTTGGAGGGGTTAACCCCTCTCCGCCCGAACCGTACCGCCCACGTGATTGGTATTTCGGAGCTGCTCGGGCCTCTCGGTCCTCTGCTCCTGTGCCTTTCTTCCCGACGGCACGAAGAGCTGACGTGGTTTGCGGCCATCCGGCCATTCAGCTTCAGCTTTCACCCCTCACCTCCCTCACCAATGGAGCCGCTAAGGGCAGGGACCCTTCAGTGGAGCGGGGGGTTGCGATGCAGCTGCGTTCCTGGAGGGACCACCCAACCCTTCCCTCCCGTGTTTGTAGATAGTCGTCCGGTTACGGGCGCTGTCCGTCAGGCATGCGGAGAGGCGGCTTCAGCCCTGCACGCAATAACGTTGCTACGGGTTCACCAAGGATTTACGAGGGAGGCCGCGACCTTCAGTCGTGCGATGTTCACGACAGTGGTTCAAGATCGCCACCTTTGGCTGTGTCTGGCTGACGGACGCAGGCGAGAACAATTTCTTGAATGCTCCTGTCTCACAGACCGGCCTCTTCGGCGAGGCCGTGGAGTCGTACAGCTCCGCTGCGCAGACTGAGGCGATCTCTGTGGTCATGCCCCGGCGAAGGAGAGCTGCCCTTGGGAAAAACCACCACGCCGGTTCCTCAGTCTGCCTCTCGCCGTCGGCGTCCTGCGGCGACCACCTCCGTTCCCCTCTTCGGACCCCATCTCGGCAGCGCGGGGGAACCGGTCGTCAGCAGCTCGCCCCGCCCGCTTAGCCGCTTCCCGTGAGATCGGGAGTTTAAGTGGCCAGTAAGCGGGCGACCTGGATTGGCAGAGGATCACTCTTCAGGAGACGGTGATTCGCTCCTTCCCCCGATAGAGGGTCGGGTGGAAAATTCTTGGTTTGCATATGTTCCACCGGCTGTTTAGCCGGTGCCCACTAACCACACACAGAGTGCATTCCTCTTCCCTCTTCAGGTCTCCAGAGGATCGAGAGAGCCGTGAGCGGGCACACACCAGCTCACCCTACCTCTCCTCTATCGCCAGCGGGTGTTCTGAGGAGTCCGAGCCCTCCACTCAGGAGACCGGACCACCAGCAAACCCGTCGGAGTCTGCGTCCTCAGCTGAGGAGACCGGACGACCGTTTCCCTCAGCGGGCTCAGGTCAGTGTCACACACACACATACTGTAGATGCTTATGCTGTCACGGCAGACGCACCGGCAGTCCCGCCTCTCCCGCCTCGCTGCCCCGCCGCGGGTACACCGGTAGTGTCGTTAATTCTCCTCGTACGGTGCCTGGGTGCGTGGCTTCAGTTCCCAGCCCGTTTCGTTGGGTTTTACGCACGATCCGCCTCGGTTACGAAATACAATTACCGGCACAACCCCAAAATTCTCGGGCTTTCGTTTCACTATAGTGAAAGTATCCGATGCACATGTACTGCGTGCATAAGTCGATGTCCTGCTGGCGAAGGATTATCGAGCCGGTCCCTCTTACCGAGATGATGATATGATGATAGGGTTTTCCAGCCTTTATCTCATAGTACCCAAAATACGCGGTGGGTTACGATCGATTTGATTTACGCCCGGCTCTACGAAGGTGGTCTTTTTTTGGATGATAACGCCGAGGCTCGTATTTCAATATTCAGATCGGTTGCAGCTTTAGACCTGTAAGACGTGTACTTTTGTGTCCATCTCCCCTCGCCTTAGACCGTTTTTTCGCTCTGCATCATGGGGTGGGCATATTAATATTAAGTACACCATTCGAGCTGTCTCTCTCTCTCCGTGTCTCCATGAAAGTGCTAGTCACGGCATTAAAATATCAGAGAGAGAGCGTTGTTCGCATTCTGCTTTATTACGTTGACTTATAATAGCCCGTTCTTGGCAGACGTGCGCGAACACAAAGAGTTAATGCTTCGGCATCTCGCTCGTTTAAGTCATCAGGTCGACTGGGAAAGAGCAACTTTGCCCCGTGCAGAGGATCCTTTTTCTCAGTATGGAATTAGACTCGATCAACTAATTGGCGTGTTTTACAAGAGCGCGCAACTAGTCAGTTCTGACTTGCCTCGGTTTAATTCGAGGGAAGTACGCGGTCCCTCTGATACAATTTCAGAAGCTCCTGGACATATGACAGCATGCTGCAGCCGTGACACTGCTCGAGCTGCGTCATATGAGACCGCTTCAGCGTTGGCTTTACGATCGAGTCTCGAGGAGAGCGTGGCGCACCGGCATACATTGTGTAAACACTACACCTGCGTGTCATTTAAATTTCCCCGTAGTAGACCCAGCATTTCTGATAGCAAGATATGCCTCTGAGGGGTCTCCTGGCATTCTGTAGCATGCGATGCCCTAAGCACGGGATGTTCAGCCACGTATGATGGGCCTGCAGTCTGGGGTGTGCATAGCACCCCAACTGCCGCGAGCGGTGCGCTGTATATCTGGGACTTGTACGCTCCGCTATGGAGATGCAAGGGAAGGATGTATTTGTCGACACCGATAACTTTGCGACTGTTGCGTTATTTACCGTTAAGGCGGTTTTGCGCTCTCGTCACCTGTCGCATCTCGCTCGTCATCTCCTCCTTTGGAGTCAGAAGCATCTGAGGTCCCTTCGTGCCATTTACATCCCGGGATCGCTCAATACAGCGGTACGCGCTTCCGAGCTGCGCCCCCGGCGAATGGCGACTCCACCCCCAGACGGTCCAGCTAATTTGGAAGAAGTTCGGTTGTGCGTAGATAGATCTGTTTGCGTCGCCGGACGATACCCACTGTCGCCTATTTTATTCACTAACCGAGGGCAGCCTCGGCGTGGATGCGTTGGCACACAGCTGACCGCGGGGGGTGCGTAAATACGCATTCCTTCCAGTGAGCTTTATTGCGCAGACACTGTGCAAAGTCAGGCAGGACGAGGAGAGCCTTTTATTAATCGTCCATACTGGACGACCAAGAATTGGTTTTCATAGTTAATGCTCCTCGCGACAGCCCTCCCTGGCGGATTCCCCTGAGGAAGGACTTTCTTTCTTAGGAAGGGGCACATTTGGCACTCGCGCCCCGACCTGTGGATATCCATGTACGGTCGTTGAGCGCGCGCAAGGTTTAGGTGATTTATCACAAGCGGTATCTAACACCATCGACGCGGTTCGAGCACCGTCCACAGGACGGGCTTACGCGCTTAATGAAACCTTTTCGTCACCCGGTGCTCTTCGCAACGCGAGGACCCAGAGAATGCCCTTTAACATTATGCTTTTATATCTTTAACATGGGTTAGATGGTAGGCTGTCCCTCCGCCATTAAAATTGATATCGCCGCTATTTCGGCTCATCACTCACTTATCTACGGCAGATCAGTTGGCCAGCATGATTTAATTATTACATTTTAAAGAGGCGCTCGCAGGCTAAACCCCTCGCGCCCTCCCTCTTTTTTCCTGAGACCTGTCCATGGTGCTGAAGCCTTCAGGTCTCCGATTTAGCCTTTGCAGTTTGCGAGTCTGAAGTTTTTATCAATGAAAACTCTGACCCTGCTAGCATTGGCCTCCATGAAGAGAGTAGGAGATTTACATGCATTCTCTGTTGACGATTCGTGCCTTTAGTTTGGTCCTGCTGTCTCACTGAAGACCCAGACCAGGCTACGTGCCCAAAGTTCCCACCACTCCCTTCAGAGATAAGGTGGTGAGCTTGCAAGCGTTGCCTTTGGAACAGGCAAACCCAACCGAGGCTTTGTTGTGCCCCGTACGCGCACTGCGATTCTACGTGGTCCGCACGCAAAGCTTCAGGACCTCAGACCAGCTCTTTGTTTGTTATGGTGGCCAGCAGAAAGGGAAAGCTGTCACTAAGCAGAGGATGTCTCATTGGATAGTTGATACTATCGCCCTGGTTTATAATTTGCAGGGCATTCCTTGCCCTTTAATTTGAGAGCGCACTCCACTCGGAGTGTTGCCTCATCTTGTCAGCTCGTGGTTCCTCGCTAACAGACATCTGTAGAGCTGCTGGTTGGGCGACACCTAATACGTTCATTAGATTTTACAATGTTCGTATCGAGCCTG
This sequence comes from Misgurnus anguillicaudatus, assembly GCF_027580225.2. NCBI lineage: Eukaryota > Metazoa > Chordata > Actinopteri > Cypriniformes > Cobitidae > Misgurnus > Misgurnus anguillicaudatus. Next base: position 24,272,610 of record NC_073349.2, read on the forward strand.
TATCCTCTCGTGTTCTGTCCTCACCAGGGAGGACACGGAGGGCAGACTCGCAAGTCGGCTTGCAGCCTCCGACTGAGGCTCCAAATTGAGTTTCAGTATGGAAGGCTAACAGAGCAAAAATGCGTAATGGTTTGATTTGCTCTCTCCACTGCCTTGACAGCCTTTGTTGCGGAGCATTGGCTGTCAGCCTTTCACTAGCTGTATTCTTACGAACCTACGTGTTTGGCCAGGGCCCCACATTGTGTCCCAACGGGTTCCTTTGTGAGTATTATTCCGTGGGGTTAATCCTACCAGCCCACGTTTCCCTTAGCAGAGCACTGCTTTGCTTACACAGCCACGGCTGTTATTTTTACCTCAACTACGGTTGACTTTCGCCCACCAATAGCCCTTAACAGGGCGGTGGCTTCCGCAGCGTCCCTATACCGCTCAGATAGGGCGCTTCCCAGTCGCTGGCACTACTGTGGGTTAAAGGAACATCTAGTGCCCGGCCTTCTGCCTTAAAACCTAATTCTCCTATCCTTAAGTGGAACCGGAGGGCTTTTTGCAGACACTGGAAGAGGTCAGCCCCTAGTGGCGTTTTAGTAGGGTTTCCCAATTCGTCGGTCACGACGTGACGTCGTAGTGACCGACTGAAAGGGAACGTCTCGGTTACGGATGTAACCCTCGTTCCCTGAAGGAGGGAACGGAGACGTCACGTCCCGTCGCCACAGGTGCTGCCACCTGCTGTTTAGGCCGGTCACCTTCCGGCTTTCTCAGCGAACAGAAGCTGATTTCCCTATTTGCACGTGCGCCTTATATACGCACCTGGCGGGGCGGCGCCAGCATTATGCAAATATCTCAATGCCAAGTTCATTGGCGTTTTAGTAGTATACGAAGCAGATTGGTCTCTCTAAGCGAGTTCCCCAATTCGTCGGTCACGACGTGACGTCGTAGTGACCGACTGAAAGGGAACGTCTCGGTTACGGATGTAACCCTCGTTCCCTGAAGGAGGGAACGGAGACGTCACGTCCCAATTCGTCGGTCACGACGTGACGTCTCCGTTCCCTCCTTCAGGGAACGAGGGTTACATCCGTAACCGAGACGTTTTCAATTCTCACTATAAACTGGTTGGTTACTTGCATTTATATTACTGAGATGTTGGCTGTTTATTAGTACTTAAATAGCATATATTAATGCCTTATTCTGCAAAACCTTATTCAATATCATTAATCATTAAAGGGATAGTTCGGCCAAAAACGATACTAAACCCATGACCCACTCACCCCCAAGCTGTCCGAGTTGCGTGTGTCCATCGTTTTTCAGACAAACACATTTTCGGAGATTTTAGAAAATATTTTAGATCTTTCTGTTGATTAAATGTAATGTTACAGGGTCCAGCCATAGTCCACAACCTTCAAGTCCAAAAAAAGTGCGTCCATCCTTCACAAATTAAATCCAAACGGCTCCAGGATGATAAACAAAGGTCTTCTGAGGGTAATCCGTGCGGTGTTGTTGTAGAAATATCCATATTTAAAATGTTATTAACGTAATTAACTACCTTCCGGTAGCGCCGCCATCTTAGACTCAGGAGGGAGTATTAGCGTAGTGTACGCACTTTTCTTAGTGACGTATGACAAATTCGGGGGGCGGGGGGACAGAGCAGCAGCAGAGAAACCTCTTTACGCTGCGTAAGCGCTCAACCTGAATGCGGATGATACTAAGATGGCGGCGCTACCGGAAGGTAGTTAATTACGTTAATAAAATTTTAAATATGGATATTTCTACAACAACACCGCGCGGATTGCCCTCAGAGGACCTTTGTTTGTCGTCCTGGAGCCGTGTGGATTTGATTTTTGAGGGATGGACGCACTTTTTTTGGACTTGAAGGTCGTGGACTATGGCTGGACCCCGTAACATTACATTTAATCAACAGAAAGATCTAAAATATTTTCTAAAATATCCAAAAATGTGTTTGTCTGAAAAACGATGGACGTGTGCGGCTCGGACGGCTTGGGGGTGGGTGAATCATGGGTTTGATATCGTTTTTGGCCGGACTATCCCTTTAATCCCAATTCCTACAAATTTTGTACATATTTCCTGTATTTTCTGTTAGTCTCTTAATAAAATAGATTAAAAAAATATATGGACATTAACATTTCTAAAACAAGTCTGGTGGTGGTGGCCTAAAACTTTTGCACAGTACTGTATATATAAAAAAAAATTCTAGATATTTCATTTCTTTGTATGTTTATTAAATGTTTAAATATTTTTTTGTATTTCTTCTTAGTCTCATTTCAAACTAATGGCTTGAATGGTAAAATTAAACAACTTGTATCCCTTGGTTAATAGAAAAGCCAAAAAGCACAACGAGCAACTAAAAACAGGCAGGCCGAGGCCATCATAGCCGTGAGTGGTAAGCACAGAACGACATCTCCTGAAACTTATAAGACAACACAGTGTGACCGGGTGTTTGTCATCCCCTCGCGAACAATTAGCCTTCATTAAGCAAACCAAGTCCGCATGCTTCTCTCCCACAGCGAGCGCAGCGGGAGCAGCCGCCTCTCTTGCTCATTTCCACCTCCGGCACAGCCAGACACTGAACATCCAGCCGTGCTGAAGATCTCCACTGCAGGCCAGCGGGGAAAATTAACAGACTGTTTGCGTTCGACTCTTTTAATTTATGCCTAGATGAACCCATCAAGGGTGCCTGGTGATGGCCGCAGGGGGCTGCTGGCTATGACAGAGGGCATGATCTCTATTCAGAGACGTTTCTCGCTTCGGAAATGACAGTGGAGTTTTAAAGGCCCGTGCAATGTTTGGTTTCCCCAGCCGCAATATCCGAGTAATCAGCAAGGACTCTCGGCTAACCATACGCCTTTAAAATGTCAGACAACAAACACAGGCATGATACAAGTCACATATCCACTCCACATTTGATTTGTAACCCTGTGGACTTGCGAGAAACGTTGAGCAATCAATCTACACCCAGGTTAATATAAAATCCTCCGAAACAATGGGAATGCCACTGAAGGCACGCTGGCCTCTGAAATAAAACTCTAATGGATATCCGCGGGAGCCTGCCACGAAGAATGATTAATTAGGCCTTAACCGTAAGCTTTAAAGCCGAGCTCTTCGTCTCATTAGAGCCAAAAAGCAAGCATTTTTAGCTACAATAGTTATTATCCTTTCATAGGGCTCCAAGTTGATCTTTTGTCCCATTCATGCTGTCTGATATTAAGGCTTCCACTGTGGAGATGTCTGACATTTAAAGGCGCCTGCGGTGCGGCTCGGGGGAGCGAAGCACCTCTCTGGGGGAGACCCTGTTTGAGATTCCCCCCTGGTGGCTTACAGCAGCCTGATATTAGTCACCTTGTCACCTGCTGCTGTAGCCTTTAATAACACGGGTGACACTAAAAAAGTGTTGAAAATTAGCTCAAATTAGCTCTAATCAGACACAATATGTGCTCTATGATCTCCTGGCATCAGCTAAAGGGAATTAATGGATCGGATGGGATGTAATACTTAAAGGCAGGACATGAGCTAAAAGATTTTTAAGGTAAATACACAAAAATTAATGATTTGGATGTTTGGCAATAAAGTGGTATGTGTGTGGCAGACAAAAAAGTGCTTAGCTTTAGACCAACAAGTCAAATAAATATTTATAACGAAAGGATGGTATAAAAAAATGTACATATACATGACTTTCAAATAGTAACATTATAAAGCTCAAGTTAAGGCCAATCTGTGTTGAGTGTACGCGTAGTCGCATACCCTACACTGTTGCCTACACCTCCCCCAGATAAATGTTACACCGCATCAATTCAAAGTGGACCACAAGCACTGTGATTGGTCTGCTAGAACCCATCTCAGGTCGGATATTAAGTGATACCGAAGCTTTCGGTAAAAACAAGATGGACCAAGTTGAGGGGCGATATTTAACAACTCAGACTGAGACAAAAGGCGCTGTCTATATGCCGGCATCACTCCTAATGCTTCTCCAACAACGTACACAACTTCGCCTTTGCCTATAGTGTAGGTTACACTATTTAGCATGCCCGTCGACACTGCCTACTAGCGGCCTGCATTTCGATGCGGACAACTTTAAAAATTTCAAATGACATCATACAAACCAATTTTGTAGTTTTTTTCCACAATTAGGGGAAAATTTTCATTACCGCAACATCTCCATGACTGGATTTAGGTTCTTTGACATGGAAATATTTATAATTTAAAAATCTAAAAAATAAAAAGCTTCAGTGCATGTTATACTATAAACATTTACAGTAAATAAACATGTGGTATTTGGTGATCATTGGTAAATGTAGAGACAATAATAAGGAATATAAATGTGTCCAAGAAAAAAATTCTCATCCTCCGCAACAATTTTCAATCATTGTTTAAGCCCTCAAGGAACTAACATTTAAAAAAAAATTGTTGGAAGGGACATAATAGACTGTGACACTCAAGATGGCTACCAGGTAAGCAGTTCTTATTTTTTCTCTCAAGGTAAAAGTTAAAATTTTGTTATAGTACCTAGACAACTTTTTAGTTCCCTTTCAGTCGGTCACTACGACGTCACGTCGTGACCGACGAATTGGGAACCGCTTCGCGGGTGACCTATCTGCTTCGAGAAACCTTTAAAACGCCAATGAACTTGGCATGCAGATAATTGCATCTGCCGGCGCCGCCCCGCCGCATAGGTATTTAATGAGCGGCAGGTGCAGTTATCAAATCAGCTTTTTAGCTTCGAAAGCTGGCAGACTAAACTGCTCACGAGAAGCTGCTTATCTCTCTCTTTGGAATAGATCTCTGCGTGCTAGTTGGTTGGGCGAAGGCACCACAGCGGGGCTTGCATAGTGTTTCCACCACCTTTTGATCTTCGTGATCGCTTTCACTCTTTTTAGTTGAGTGTGTGCGTTCTCCTCCCTGTGTGCTTCATCAACTACACATCTGAAAGAGTGATTTCCCTAAAAGAGCTGCAGTTGAACTTTAAAAAGCGTCTTTTTAAAGATGTCTTTCCGTCCGTGTTCGACTCCTGGATGCGGCAAATATATGGGTCCTCGTGATGGACACGATCGTTGTCTCTCGTGTCTGGGTCTCCAGCACGCTGAGGCGGCTTTCGTGGGAGGGACATGCTCCGCTTGCGAGAGTTTGACTCTTGCGGATCTGCGGGGTCGTGTGGCGTTTCTCCGGAAACGCCGCCCTCCGTTGCTGATCACCCCTAAGAAGGCGGCTGTGAAGCTACGAAGAGACGACCTCCGCCTTACGGTGCTGAATCGGCAAGCTGGTTCGTCCAGCGGCTCTCAGCCACCGGATCCGCAACCATCCGAGGTTCCGATGGAGACGGAGAGCGCGCGTTCTGCGTCGCTTTCTACCTCTGTCGGACCTCCCGAGGATTCAATATCTTTCGTAACATCGGAGGGGGGGCCGTCATTTTCGGACGTTGATCCGGATCCTCTCCCTCCTTCGGGAAGGGTTGCGGTTCCTGATCTCGACCCGGAGATGACAGCTATGCTCGCTCGGGCTGCGGAGACGGTCGGGTTGGAGTGGAGAGCTCCTCCCCCTCCCGTACCGTCCCGCCTAGATGATTGGTACTTTGGGGCTGCACGGGCTTCACAGTCTTCCCCACCGGTGCCTTTCTTTCCCGAGGTGCATGATGAGCTGACTCGGACGTGGAAAACCCCGTTTTCCTCCCGGAACCGTCCGTATCAGCCATCACCCCTCACCTCCCTCGATGGCGGGGCTGCTAAAGGGTATGCCGGTATCCCGACAGTGGAGCGTTCGGTAGCGATGCAGTTGTGTCCTGCCGGCGTTTCCTACTGGAAGGACCGTCCAACCCTTCCCTCACAAGCCTGCAGACATTCGTCAGCCCTGACGGAGTCTGCGTACCGGGCTTGTGGGGAGGCAGCTTCAGCCATACATGCCATGGCTTTGTTGCAGGTTCATCAGGCTAAGGCTCTGAAGGACCTGCACGAGGGTGGTCACGATTCGGCGGTCTTTAAAGATCTGCGTGCGGCTACGGATCTGGCGCTACGTGCGACCAAGACCACCGCGCAAGCCGTCGGTCGTGCTATGTCCACCTTGGTGGTCCAGGAGCGCCACCTCTGGCTGTGCCTGGCGGACATAAGAGATGCCGATAAAACCCGGCTCTTGAATGCTCCGGTCTCCCAGGCCGGCCTGTTCGGCGAGGCAGTAGAGGATTTTGCACAGCAAGTCTCAGCCACCCAAAAGCAGACTGAGGCTCTTGCCAACATCATGCCGCGTCGGAAGAAACCAACACCTGCCCCGTCGACGTCGGCACCTCAGTCTGCCCCTCGCCGAGGGCGTCCTGCAGCGGCGGCCGCCTCCGTTCCTCATCGGGGCCGTCCTAGGAAGCGAGGAACCGGCCGTCAGCAGCCCGCCCCGCCCGCTAAGCCTGGTGGAAAGCATAAATCTAAGCGGCCCTGAGATGGGCGACCTGGAGGTGGAGGGGATCGCTCTTCGGGAGATGGTGAACGCACCACTCCCCCCCCCCCGGAGGAGGACCGGGTGGGGAATCTTTGGTTTTCTTTAATTTCCGTTCCGCCGGCTTTTCAGCCGGCACCCACAAAACCACAAAAAGAGCGAATTCCTCTTCCTCCTCCAGGTCATCAGAGGCAGTCGGGTGTGACGGATGGGCTCATAACCCTACGTTCTCCCCCTCCTCTCTCGCCAACGGATGTGTTAAGCGCACCGAGATATCTTCTTCAGAGTCTTCCCCGCGCAGCCATCCATCAGCGGAGTCAGGTGAGTGCTCATTCTCACAATACACATGTCAACGCAGCCCAAGAGAGCGCGTCATCGAGCACCGCCGTCCCGCTCGCCGCGGGTACTACGATTGTGCCGTTAATTCCCCTCGCCCGGTATCTGGAAGCTTGGCAGCAACTTCCCAGTCCGTCGCGCTGGCTTTTACGCACGATCCGTCTGGGCTATGCGATACAATTCGCCCGGCGACCTCCCAAATTTCCGGGCATCCGTTTCACTATCGTGAAACCCGCCGATGCGCACGTACTACGTGCAGAGATTGCTGTCTTATTGGCGAAAGACGCGATTCAGCCGGTTCCTCCAGCCGAGATGAGGTCAGGGTTTTACAGCCCTTACTTTATTGTACCCAAGAAAAGCGGCGGGTTGCGACCGATCCTGGATCTGCGCGTTCTGAATCGAGCACTTCACAAGATGCCGTTCAAAATGCTTACGCAGAAAACCATATTTCAATGCATTCGCCCACAGGATTGGTTTGCAGCCATCGACCTGAAGGACGCGTACTTTCATGTCTCAATCCTTCCCCGGCACAGGCCGTTTCTCCGCTTTGCGTTCGAGGGAAAAGCATATCAGTACAAAGTCTTACCGTTCGGGCTCTCTCTCTCTCCCCGCGTCTTCACAAAAGTGGCAGAGGGCGCTTTAAAACCTCTCAGAGAGAGCGGTGTTCGCATCTTGGCATATCTCGACGATTGGCTCATTATAGCACAGTCGCGTCAAATGCTTTGCACTCATCTAGATCGGGTGCTCAAACACCTCGCCCGTCTCGGTCTTCAGGTCAACCGAGAGAAGAGCAAACTGTGCCCGACACAGAAGATCTCTTTTCTCGGCATGGAATTGGATTCGGTCAATCTTACAGCACGCCTCACGGAGGCGCGCGTTCAGTCGATTCGGGCTTGCTTGAATACGTTTTCGGGCAAGACTGCGGTCCCTCTGAAACAATTTCAGAAATTACTGGGGCATATGGCTGCAGCCGCGGCTGTAACACCGCTCGGTTTGCTGCATATGAGACCGCTTCAGCATTGGCTTCACGACCGAGTCCCGAGGAGAGCGTGGCTAACCGGCTTTCACTGTGTCACGATCACACCGAAATGCCGTCTCACTTTCACCCCGTGGTCAGACCCAGCGTTTCTCAGGGCGGGGGTGCCACTGAGACAGGTCTCCAGACATGCAATAGTATGCACAGATGCCTCCAACACGGGGTGGGGAGCCACGTATGGCGAGCTTGCAGCTTCAGGAGTATGGACATCACCCCAGCTGCATTGGCACATAAATTGCCGAGAACTGTGGGCTGTATATCTTGCGCTCGTCCGCTTCAGCAGCGAGTTGAGAGGCAAAGATGTATTAGTTCGCACAGACAACATTGCGACTGTTGCGTATATCAATCGCCAAGGCGGAGTGCGCTCTCGTCACATGTCGCATCTCGCCCGCCATCTCCTCTTTTGGAGTCAGAAGAATCTGAGGTCTCTTCGTGCCATTCACATCCCGGGGTCGCTCAACGCAGCGGCAGACGCGCTTTCCCGAGCAGCGCGCCCCGGCGAATGGCGACTCCACCCTCAATCGGTCCAGCTGATTTGGAGACGTTTCGGCAGAGCGCAGATAGATCTGTTTGCATCTCCAGAAACAACCCACTGTCGCCTATTTTTTTCACTGAACGAGGGATCACTCGGCGTGGATGCATTGGCGCACAGCTGGCCGAGAGGTCTTCGCAAATACGCATTTCCCCCAGTGCGCCTCATTGCACAGACATTGTGCAAAGTCAGGGAGGACGAGGAGAAAATTCTTTTAGTTGCTCCATATTGGGCCACCAGGAGTTGGTTTCCAGAGCTCACTCTCCTCGCGACAGCCCCTCCCTGGAGGATTCCCCTGAGGAGGGACCTTCTGTCTCAAGAAGGGGGCACATTATGGCACCCCCGTCCCGATCTATGGAACCTCCATGTGTGGTCTCTGGACGGGGCGCGGAGGTTGTAGGTGATTTACCCCCGGCGGTATCTAACACCATCGCGGCAGCGCGAGCGCCGTCTACGAGACAGGCATATACGCTGAACTGGAACCTGTTTGTTGTTTGGTGTACTTCTCAACGAGAGGACCCCCGAGAATGCCCGATCGGTATTGTGCTTTCATATCTCCAGCACCGCTTGGAGAAGAGGCTGTCACCATCTACTATTAAAGTAGATATCGCGGCAATATCCGCGCATCACGCACCCATAGACGGTAGATCTGTGGGTCAGCACGATCTGGTCATTAGGTTTTTAAGAGGTGCACGGAGGCTCAATCCTTCGCGTCCTCCCTCTATTCCTCCTTGGGACCTGTCCATGGTGCTGAACGCTCTCAGGGACTGCCCGTTCGAGCCTCTGCAGACGGTGAGTGTCAAGTTTCTCACTATGAAAACTTTGATGCTCCTCGCACTGGCTTCTATTAAGAGGATAGGGGATCTTCATGCATTTTCGGTCAACGATTCGTGCCTTCAGTTCGGGCCGGCTGAATCCAGCGTTACACTGAGACCCCGGCCGGGCTACGTGCCTAAAGTTCCCACCACTCCCTTTAGGGATCAAGTGGTGAACTTACAAGCTCTGCCTTTGGAAGAGGCAGACCCAGCTATGGCTTTGTTATGTCCTGTACGTGCACTACGTGTGTATGTGAATCGCACTCAAAGCTTTCGGACCTCAGAGCAGCTCTTTGTCTGTTACGGTGGTCAGCAGAAAGGGAGAGCTGTCACTAAACAGAGGATGTCTCACTGGATTGTAGACACAATCGCCCTGGCTTATGAGAAACAGGGCATTCCCTGCCCTTTTGGTTTGAGAGCCCATTCAACCAGAAGCGTGGCTTCATCTTGGGCTTTGGCTCGTGGTTCCTCGCTTTCAGATATTTGTAGAGCTGCTGGCTGGGCGACACCTAATACGTTCACTAGATTCTACAGTGTTCGTGTTGAGCCGGTATCCTCTCGAGTTCTCTCGTCAGATCAGTGAGAACATCGAGGAACGGCTCCTGTGTCGGCTTGGAGCCTTTCTTTTTGGCTGCGCAGAAACCGCACCAGTATGGAAGGCCATTAAGGCAAAAACGTTACAAAAAATGTTTTTTGTCTTTTCCACCGCTTGGTGACAAATGTTGCGGAGCATCGGCTGCCAGCCTCTCACTAGATGTATTCTTGACTATCTGGGTGAGGCTAGCGCCCACATTGCGCCCCCTAGTGGTTTCTTTGTGAGTATTTCCGTGGAAAGTTTATGGTTTACCACGTTTCCCTTAGCGGAGTTCGTTCCGCGCCTCTCTAGTGTTGCTAAGAGAGTGTATTTTTATAGACCTCGTGTCTTTTTATCCATCACCTTAGTGGTAGACCCCTAGAGGGTTTTTCTTCCGCAGCGATCTTAGTCCCGCCTGACGAGTTCGCTTCCCAGTTCGCCTAGTCACTATCGTGGGTTAAGGAACAAGTAGTGACCGGCCTCTGCTTCAACCCCATTTCCGTTCCCTTAAAGAGGAGAGTTGGAGGGTTTATGCAGGCACTGGAAGGGTCAGCTTCAGTGGCGCTTTGGTAGGGATTCCCAATTCGTCGGTCACGACGTGACGTCGTAGTGACCGACTGAAAGGGAACGTCTCGGTTACATATGTAACCCTCGTTCCCTGAAGGAAGGGAACGGAGACGTCACGTCCCGTCGCCACAGTTTGCTGTTCCACTGCTGATATCGGCCGGACCCTTTCCTTCTGTCCAGCTTTCTCAGCAAAAAATAGCTGATTTGATAACTGCACCTGCCGCTCATTAAATACCTATGCGGCGGGGCGGCGCCGGCAGATGCAATTATCTGCATGCCAAGTTCATTGGCGTTTTAAAGGTTTCTCGAAGCAGATAGGTCACCCGCGAAGCGGTTCCCAATTCGTCGGTCACGACGTGACGTCTCCGTTCCCTTCCTTCAGGGAACGAGGGTTACATATGTAACCGAGACGTTCTCATTACCGAAACATGAGTTTGTAAATGCATATATTTAATATAATATCATGTTGCGGTAATGATAATTTTTGATAATGCTAATCTAAAAAATGTAAATAATTCTATAGGAAATATTTATTCAATATTCTAAAATAATGGCTATAGTAAGTTCAGACCTTAATCTCATATGTGCAACAAAAAAAATTGGCTTCAATGGCTTTTTAAAAATTCTGATGCTGGACAACTTCTAAATCTGGAGTTTGTGAGAATCACCCTGATGCGTGTGGCCTACGGCATAGAGGGTACGGTGTAGGTCAGACGCAGAAGTATCAATCAAAATTTACAAAGTTATTCCATCATTAACTCTTTCCCTGCCATTGAAGAGTTATCTCGTCAATTTGCATAAAAAACATGTTCCTGATGAATTTTTATGTTACTCTGAAATCTGCGATTATACACTAGATGGCGCACTTACCCAATTTATGAAAAAAAAAACTGAAGCCAAAATGTTATTTACAAATTTTAAACTCTGTGTATGTTTTGATTATCATTCTGAATCTGATCTCTAACAAAATTCCTTCCCAAAAAATGCACTTATTTCAGCTTTTTGCTAGAAAAAAATATTTTTAAAGAAACATACCCATATTTTGGAGTTTATAGACCATTTCAGCAGTAACAACATAAACGAGCGGCTGTCGTGTTCTGCACGTAACTTCTTGTAAACTCCGCTAAGAATATAAAGCAACAAAGTTCTTTAAACGTAGTTTATTTATATAACAAGCAAAAAACAACACATAGATTACCTAGGAAACCAAAACATTTGTTATTTTCGATTTTTCATTTGTTCAAGAGATCAGTTTAGCAACTAGTCAGACCATTAAAAAAACCAAACCGGAAGTAAAGTTCGGATCCAGACGTGTATTGCGTCAGTGCATGTGCGTTCGATGAAACCATCTATTAGAAGAGAAAAAAAATGGATAGGATGAAATTTTTTTTTTCCTGTTTTGTTCATTTATTGTTTGTCTAATAGCAGAGGGTCAGTTCTTTATATATTTGTATGTTTATATATTTTTAGAAGAAAATTTTCCTGGAAGGCATTTTGTAAAACTTTTGTAAAAATCACAAAAAATGCTGGGGGGCAACTTTTCAAACAAATGGCTGGCGGGGAATAAGTTAAAATTGATTAGTGACATTGTTGCATAACAAAATGAAATCAAAATATTTTGATTTTAACATCTGGAATAAAGCCTAGAAAAAGTATGGCATAAGACAATCTGAAAACACTACAGTATAGTGGCATTTTCATATGCCTATGCCAACCCTTCTATACTTTAATACATCAGCATTTCAACCCACAGGGGATTTTTGGATGGCACAAAATGGGGCTTTTCTCCACAAAGCCACAGAGAGAAACAAACCCCTTACACACGCACACTTGCTTTTTCTTTTGCATTTCCAAGAAGGGCACAAAACAGCAGACTGAAGTTCAAGCTGGGTTACTTGGTCCCTCTGTACAAAAGCATTTCTATAATTGGGCCACATTTCATCTCTATGTGTAGAAGAAATGTCCAAAAGGAGGGTGATAATGCTATGCAAAAAAAATGCATTAAGGTCCGCTGGGACTGTCAGTCTGAAGATATAGTATCACAAAGCTGCTGCTCCGCTGCCAGTCAGCTTTTATGTAGATGCGTTCCTGCCCTGCCCGCTTTTGAACAATTTGTCATACTTTGATATTGTATTAACCTGCGAATGCTGACTCTTCATTTGTTCAATTCTGAGGGGAGAGGAACGGCTCGGCAAAAGCAATATTTCAATGGAGAGCGGAACGCTCAGTAGATCCGGCTGAATGTTAAAAAAGGCTGAAGATAAAGGCGAGATGTGATCCATCATGTGGGGCTGGCGGCGCGGGCCCGTATCTGCGAGTATTTACATTTTTGGTGCAAAGGTGAGGTGTAAACACTTTTGCACATGGTTTACGTTCAATGCTCCATGTACCTAATTGGCTTTCAAGTGTATTATACTGTCTTTGGAGAACAAGAGCTGATGAATGTTTGTCTGGCCGGTGCTATGAATCCAGAAGGACCTCACACGACATAAATACTTCAGAACCAGGACAGTAGCACACTACCAAAAATGAATACACTGTCAGAAAATAAGGTACAAAAGCTGTCACTGGGACGGTGCCCTTTAAACATGTCCTTACCAGTATGTACCTTTGATGTGCTAATATGTACCTTTGAGGTACCAATATGCATCCTTTTTGAAAGGGTTAACACCCCAGAGAGTGCATGAAATATGCAGGTCAGTATTTCAAAACTAAAATATATGGGATCATGTTAATACCTTTATACAAGTAAGATTTCCACAGTGATGCAGAAGATTGCTAAATCATATTAAACCATCAGACGTGATGCACATTGTTATGCTGATAATATACAATGGAAAAAGTTACATTAGAGATAGATAGCAAAAGAAAAAGCACTCAGCCCATTGGACCCATCTGTATACGCTGTACGATTCAAGAATGCAAAAATGTTTTTGTTTACATTTATCATTTTGTAATAATGCAATATGCGCATATGAGAATAAATCATATTTCTAGTGCTTATTTCAAAACTGTCATTATTAGACTGTGTGAATAATGTTATGCAATAAACAAATTTAATAAAAGAAACGATGACCATTTACTCTTTTTGTAAAGACATGAATATATAAACACTGCAATTCCATTACGTCATCCACATTTTCTTGTCTAGCATCATTTCTGGTAATGCAATTTCTAAGATTTGTTTCAAAGCTTGTTATTGGCTACTGTCTGTGCATGTTACTGTAAAATGGTCAGTCCACCATGTGCAATTATTTTCTCCACAATGATTCTGAGTATACAGTTGAGGAACCACAAGAATCCAAATCCAAATAATGCAACAAAAGTAACTGGTCATGTTACAATACATGCCATCCATCATTTTAGGAAGGCAGTGAGTATTAATGATGTATACCCAGAAACCTACCCAAGACAAATGCCCAAGACAAATTTCCCTTTGGGGACATATAGGGCCCTATCATACACCCGGCACAATGCAATGCAATGCACGACGCAAGTGTCTTTTGCTTGTTTCAACCCAGCGCAATTATCATTTTCACGTTTAGCGCCACGTTGTTTAAAGGAACTGTATGTAAAAAATGTATAACAATTAATCATAAAATGGCCCTGATATGTCACTAGACATTAAGAAATCATTTTCATTTCAAATACTTATATCACTGACAACAGTGGTCTGGTCAGGATATTGTCATTAAAAAAGTGGAGTTGCAGCCCTCAACTGATGTTTATGTTGTGTATTGGCCACCAGTTGTGTGACTGCAGTACCAGTTTTAGCCACAAGTTTTGTGATTGCAATTTCAGTTTTGGCCACAATCCTACATACTGTTCCTTTAAATAGCAAATGCGTTTGCGCCCAATTTTGCGCATATGGGCTTTCTGGTCTAAAAACAAGGTGTGTTCAGGCACATTGTTGGTGCGTTGCTATTTTGAGGCAACCCAAATAGACTACGCCATTGACCAACTAAAACCTGGTCTAAAGTCAATGGCGCAATATTGTTTTTGTTATTAAATGTGCGCAATATGCGCCTACACGGGACGACAGCGCAATTTTGCTTATCACACACATGGATGCGCAGCAGCACACACCAGTTTTTTTTTATATGAAAAATGATAAATTATAAAATTATAAAAATTGTAAAAGATTATTATTGAGTTTCTTGGACATAAATGAAGACAGATTACGAGACTTTACCTGTAGCCTGGTAAGTAATTAAATGTTTTGCTTTAAACAAACGCAAATATTGCATCTATTTTAATTTTTTTTTAAATGCTACCCCACGGATTTATTGTATATAACCTTTATACTTTTCAAAACCATCACGGCGCTGTCCGAGTGCTGAAACGGCTCTCCACACGTTTATAAATTCTTTATCTCCTGTTTGTTACAAATACAGTATTTTTAGAGTACAAACCTTGCATATTTGAGATAACGCCGATGATTGTATGCTATCCATTCATTAACAGCAATTAAAAGCCTGCTAATTTTACGTCCATGACTGAAAGAAAATTACTTTTAATACCAAAAAATTTTACAAATTCTGCTATCTAATTAGGGAATCGGCATGGCGCGAGCGCAACATGGCTTTTAAAGGGGATGAGAGCTGAGACTCTCATTGTTTTATTGCATGTTACGTAAAAAACACTCCCATTACTCATTACAAAAATAGAAACAACCCTTTAAGACCATGCACTTGTCGGACAAACCATTTTTTCTGTTGTTAAAGGGATAGTCCACTTTAAAATGAAAATTCTGTCATCATTTACTCATCCTCATGTTGTTCTAAACCTGTATGAATTTATTTTTTCTAATGAACACGAAAGAAGATATTTTGAGAAATGATGGTAAACACACAGCAGTAAGTGACCATAGACTTCCATAGTAGAAATAAAAAATATGATGGAATGTAATGGGTACCGTCAACTGTGTGCTTACCATCATTTATCCTTATCCTTAAACCAAAAAAAAAAATAATAAATGTTATACATGTACTAAACGTTTAAACAGAGGTGTCAAGGACAAAAAGAGACTTTAGATTTAATTAATCTTAATTGGAACTGCCAAAAACACAGTTCTTAGTATCTCTAAGAATGATATAAATGGAAATGAGGCAGAAAAATTGAAGCTAAATGTATACCAGAAACAAGTCTTTGTCAGGAGGTTCAATAAATTCAGCATTTGTACTTCAAACTCCGCCTAACTCCCAGGAGATCACTTGAAGAAGACCTTGATTTTCATGTTCTTAAAGTACCACCAACCAACCAGCACACACACAGAGACACACAGACATTCCCATAACCACACATCAGATAGAATAAAATCAGGTTATTTAAACATTTTTCAGCCTAGCCAGAATGCAAACGGCTCAGCACTTTTTCACAAAAGAACTGTCCTTTTTTATTAAAATGACTGGCTCTCCTCTGTCAAACAGCGCTCTATGCAGACCTCACATTTTTGTTGATGCAGTTAGCTGTGCTTCGGGCAAAATAACGACTTGCGTTTCTTTTTCTTTTTTTGTAGGTCTACGGCTGATGGCTTTTTTCTATTTTCCAGCAGAAACACAAGAAAAAAGATTACTTCCATGCCAGTGACCATTTGGTGCCCTTATAGTGATGTTTGACCCTGTTATTTGATTGCATTTGTTCACTTTTCGTTACAGTTTTTCTTCTGATTTGCAGAAAAGGCAGAGTGGAGCGCTGAGATGACTATTTAGGATGACAAAAGGAGACCTGCGCCTGGTACCAACTACATCAGAGATGAACTTTTTATAATGGAAAAATGAAGTGACAAGAACATTTGGGCAATTCTCACGAAATCCAGATTTAGAAGGTGTCCAGCATCAGATTTTTTAAAAAGCCCTTTTTGCACATATAGGATTAAGGTCGGAACTTACTATAACCATTATTTTTAGAGGATTTAAAAATGTTTCCTATAAATTATTTACATTATATTACATTAAATATATGCATTTACAAACTTATGTTTCGGTAATGAGAACTAAAAAGTTGTCTAGGTACTATGACAAACAAAATTTAAACTTTTATCTGGAGAAAAAAATAAGAACTGCTTACCTGGTAGCCATCTTGAGTGTCACAGTCAATTATGTCCCTTCCAACAATTTTTTTTAAAAATGTTAGTTCATTGAGGGCTTAAACAATGATTGGAAATTGTTGCGGAGGATGAGAAAATTGGTCTTGAACACATTTATATTCCTTATTATTGTCTCTACATTTACCAATGATCACAAAATACCACGTTTCTTTCCTGTAAATGTTTATAGTATAACATGCACTGAAGCTTTTTATTTTTTAGATTTTTTAATTATAAATATTTCCATGTCAAAGAACCCAAATATAGTCATGGACACGTTGCGGTAAAGAAAATGTATAAAAATTTATAAAAATGGTTTGTATGATGTCATTTGAAATCATGTGCAAAATAGTACATAAAGAGATGTTTGTAACTGTATGCTTCTTATTTTGATACTCTTACTTTGCATTTACTTTTTTTATCAAAATGTTTCATGACACCTCATAAGTCTAATATCGCGATAATCACCCATTTACTTTACTAATAATAAAAAATAGGCGAGACTGGGACTACTTGTCACACCGGGGTATTGTCGCAAAGGCTAAAACAAAAATATTTGAAACTAATTTTTCTTTTGCACAATTAATTAAATTTCTGTTGTGTCACTTCCTGTCTCCCACTTCATATAAAAATGAATGATAAAAGCAAAATGATTCAGAGTATAGACAATTAAAGGGGGGGTTCAATGGTATTTCAAGCATTCTGACTTATTAACCCAGTTATAGAGTTGTTTCCTCATGCTAAACGTAGGCACAGTGTCAAAAAAGCAGTTGGGCGTGGTATTTCTGTGCCAAATGCACTTCGCCAGGGTTTGTACAAGTTTCGGAAAGTTTTTTTTGATTACAGGTCCAACTGACATTTCTATTTCTATACGTATCACTTCTTTATATGGGCACTTCCCCCGGAAAACCCCGCCCACCCTTCAATCAGCGGGAGACGCTGGAGCTTGCAAACATCCTATCACGCCACTCAGCTTTGTTTAATTTCAAAACTTAACAATGGCACGAAAGAAGAAGTGTGTTTTTGGATGTAAGGAGAAGAAAGACAGCCTTATGAAAACGATAGTTTATTATTCGGGGTAGCAGCGAAGTTTTGTGTGTGTGTTTGATGCGGTGGATTTTCCCAACCGGGTCACGACGAGTTGCACGCGGTAAGTAAGACGTCTGTCTTATGTTGGAAATAGTCGCGTGCATATTATATAAATGACACGAACATGTAGTGAATCATAAGTTAAAACAGTGTTGTATAGTGTTGCATGACTCGTACTCGCTCCACCCGCGGTATAACTCCTCCTTCTTCATTTTTCCGTATGTTATTGGAAAGAATCCGTAAAGCTAATCTTTCTTTTATAAATCTGATTAAACTAAAGACTCTTCGGAGATATAAAGGATGTCATACTACTCTATAGGTACTCAAGATTAAAATCAGAAATGCAGAAACAGCGTGTGTTACGTGAGCTTTAACCAATATCAAACCACAATCTTCTGGAACTGACTAATTGTTTGGGTCATGATAGGGGATTTGAATGCCGGCTATACCTGATCATCAGGTCCATGTGATAGTGTTAAATAGACTGTGTTAAATAGTATACAGGGAAGATTCACTTTGAGTTAATGAGATTCAGGCACCCTGTAATTATGAGAATAAGCATCCGTATCTGTATGACCGGTGCCCTTCACACCAGGTTACCATCAGAAATAATATAGCATTGCCCCATACAATCTGTCACAGTCATTACAGACTGACATAAGTCCAAGGGCAGACAAGTGGAATATAAGAAAGCCACAAACAGTGCATAAAACACACATGCCAATTTTGTGGCCGACATGGTGTCCATGTAAATAAATTGAAAGAGACAGTGAGAGAGAGAGAGAGAGAGAGAGAGAGAGAGAGAGAGAGAGAGAGAGAGAGAGAGAGAAATAATGAAAACCTTATTACTTCATAGATAAGTAAAAATCTTTTGTGAAACAACTATTAATTCTCAGTAAATGGGTTTTTGCCTCTTTTAACCCCATGTTTCCCTGCAGACACAATTAGCCAATATGCTAATTATGACCTGCTTAAAACAACAGCATTAATACTTAGCCATTTAGTCTGATCTGATGATTTAATCGTAACAGATTAGTAAGATAGCTGGCAGCTAAATCGTGGGCTGACGGGAAAAATCTGCAGCTTAAAATGAATTATTTGAGGATGGTATACAAATGAATAATATTAGCATATGTTTCTTAAACTATAGTGAATTTTAATCATCAATAAATAAAAAAGCACTCTGCTCAAGATGTCAAGTCCGTTATAAAAATAATAATAATGATGATAAAACCAGCAAATAAAAAAGCAATTTTCTGATACATTGAAATGAATATAAATAAATGAGGATACTGACCACTGGACATCAGTATTATTATAAGGACAGTGTCACGCTCCGAGTCTTTAATGTTTATGTGTGCGAAAACAGATTTCAGATGTCAAAATGTCAGACACGCATGTATGCATGCATCTTTGTATTAGATTAAGCATTTAGGACAGTACACCACTCAGAAAGCATACAAATAAAGATAATTTTAGATATTTAATGACTATTAGAGCATTGGGATCGCTAAACGAGGGCTTGTTATGAAAACCTCTATTTCGACCAAAATCGACATTTATACTTTCCTTTGCCTGTAGCTCAAAATTACATTTTGACTCATTTTGCCGGCACATGTCACATGTTTTTTTCATTATCCTAAAAAATGTATTGATAAATGTGTAAAAAATTGAAAATTTTTCATACAACTTAAATATAGTCTAAACTAACCAGCCTTCTTTTAGAAACTTGGAAAACGTGTTTGGAAAATTTCATAAATTTATAAAAATTTTCTGGCTTAATGTGTAAAAAAAATGAACAAATACCAGAATCTTATGTGTAAAGCAGACAAATATAATCTAGCCTGGAAACATATTTATTATATTATATTTATATAATATACCATCCTCAATTATTTAATTTTAAGATGCCGATTTTTCACGTCAGCCCACGATTTAGCTGCTAGCCATCTTACTAAACTAAACTGTTACGATTAAATCATCAGATTAGACTATATATATATATATATATATATATATATATATATATATATATATATATAATATATATAGTCTAATCTGATGATTTAATCGTAACAGATTATATATATATATATATATATTTCCCCCATAATTTTGCTGGTGCTGTGTCTTATAGTCAGGTGCGCCTTGTAAGTCAGTATGAATTAATTTTGACATTTATGAGGTAAGAGACAACATTATCGTCTACAGCCGCAAGAGTTCGCCATATGCTGCTTCTGTATTTATGTAATTCAATGGATTCAGTGATGTGGAATGACGAGTCTGCAAACATCACACTAGTTGGCTTGTTCGGTTAATTAAGTCTATTCAACCATCCAGGTAAGTTCTGTATGCTATGGTTTATCGTTTAAATAATTGATAATATTACTTTAATGTACAGACATCTGTTCAGCCTGCTGTTCTGTGTGCTATTGTTTAGTTGCATAACTTGCCTTTCCAGATTAAATGTCTGGATTTTGTGAAATAATTTTCTAAATAAATGCGACGTATAGTCCACTGCGACTTATATGACGCATTTTTGAATGGTGCTGCTTATACTCCGACATATAATCTGGAAAATACGGTAAACAATATCTAACATATACAACATTAACCAACAGCAAAAGTCTACGGCAAAAGTATTCTTAACTTTCCTAAAAGTGCTTGTATATATGATACACAATGTGCCCATTTTTCAGGAGGACCTTACAGATCAGTCGACACTCCCATGACAACAAAAGTTCCCAAGTGTTCTGCCGGTTTAGTAAGCAAATAAAAAGGCCAATCAGATCAAGCAAAACAAAACCTAAACCAATAGCAGAACACAAGAACAAAGATCTCCAGCAGCACGGAGGTTAGCAAGCGGCAGGCACGGCATGTAGTTTCATCATCAGGGATGTGGTGTGATTAGAGGAGACATGTGCCCCCTGTGTCCCTCACTTTGACTGTGCTGATGGGCCTGAGCCACATGGGAATGACTGCTCTCCTGCCCCTCCTCTAGCACCACTATCCCTGGAGTGATTCCTCCCCTTCCCCTCACCGCTTTCCTTCACCCGCCTGTGTCTGAGGGGACAGACGCCCAACGGCGAGCTCTGTCACTGTACAGGGTGAGTCGCTCCGTCTGCCTGCGGAGGGTTCGCTCACACAACCAGCACCTTCTCTCTTATACAGTTAACTTTGTCTTTGCTCATGTCCACTTCTGTGACTCCTCCTTTCTATCTCTCAGGTGCACTTTGTGTATTTTACTTAATGCAGACCTGATTGTAAAAAGATAATCTGTGAATGAAAACGTACTTGTTCACTTCACATCAACTTCAGGACCAAATCCAGCTTATCCAAAGTTATCAAACTGGCAAGAAGACCTTTTGAAGTCCCTATGAAATCAATATTTTTTTGCTTTTACTATGATTGTGTCAGCCTTAAAGGATTACTCCACTTTCATTTAAAAAATCCAGATATTTACTCACCCCTATGTCATCCAAGGTGTTTGTTTTCTCAGTCTAAGAAAATTAAGTTTTTAAGGAAAACATTCAAGAATCTTTCTTGTGATAAGTAATCACATCAAAAGGTCATGTATTACATATGTGAAACACACACTTGCGGACCATTTTAAACAATAAACTGACAGAAAGACATGAATTATGGTGCTTTTCCATTGCATAGTACCCCACCGTTTGGGTCGGGTTACCTTACTTTTGGGGGCTTTTCCACTGGGTGCAGAACATAGTACCAGATACGTTTTAGTACCACCTCGGTTGGGCTTCCAAGTGACCTGAGCTTATACCAAAACGTGATGTGAAAACACTGTAGATCACTGATTGGTCAGAGAGAATCGTCACTACCAGCGTCATCGCTATAATGTAAAAGATTAGTTTTACCTTCATGCTAGTTTACGCTGTCTCGAGTAAACCTGTTGTCATCTGTGCTTTGCTGTAAGTTCCCAAACTCCCTTTTAGCATTGAAAAACATCCACAGGTTGAGAATCAGGAACACCATAACAGTTATTTTCAGACTTGCAGTATGTGGCGGCACATTCTTGATGCGCAAGTCCGCATTTATGCTTAAACTTAACTTAAATGATGCTCAACGCAATAAATGCGATGTGCAAACATCTATTTGTGGTGGTCAATTTTAATTTTGTGGCGGATTGAGAAATAAATGAATGTATGGGGATGTATAGCATTCCTACAACGCTCTCACTTATATGATGTCACAGCAGTAAGCAGCGCAAATATAACGACACGTCTATAATCCCTCCGACTCCGAAGTGTAATATGCAATGGAAAATCCAGATAATTTACTCACCAGCATGTCATCCAAAATGTTGATGTCTTTTTTTGTTCAGTCGAGAAGAAATGATGTTGAGGAATTCCAGGATTTTTCTCATTTTAATTGACTTTAATGGACCCCAACACTTAACAGTTTTAATGCAGTTTAAAATTGCAGTTTCAAAGGACTCTAAATGATCCCAAATGAGGCATAAGGGTCTTATCTAGAGAAACAATTGTCATTTTTGATGACAAATAAGAGGTATGCACTTTTGGACCACGGCTTCTCGTCTGTCTCCGGTCCTGTGGCGCGCCAGCCCGACCTCACATAATTTCGTAATGACGTGGAAAGGTCACGTGTTACATATATGAAACGCACGTTTGCGGACCATTTTAAATAATAAACTGACACGAAGACATTAATTTGTATCATTCTACATACAACAACGTCGGAACGGCCCTCTTTCTCCACACTTGTAAACACTGGGGCGTAGTTTCGATACGTCATCCGTGACCTCTTGATGTGATGACAGATTACGTGAGGTCGCACTGGCGGGTCATAGGACCAGAGGAAGACGAGAAGTTGTGGTTTTAAAGTGCATATTTTTTATTTTTCTTGCCTAAAATGACAATCGTTTTGCTAGATAAGACCCTTATGCCTTGTTTGGGATCGTTTAGAGTCCTTTGAAACTGCAATTTTAAACTACATTTAAACTGTTAAGTTTTGGGGTCCATTAAAGTCCATTAAAATGAGAAAAATCCGGGAATGTTTTCGTCAAAAAAAACATAATTTCTTCTCAACTGAACAAAGAAAGACATCAACATTCCGGATGACACTGTGGTGAGCAAATTATTTGGATTTTTTAAGAAAATGGACTAATCCTTTAATACGTAAGGCCACACTGGTGCATCACAAATGAGAAGTTTTGGTTAAAAAGTACTTATTTTATATTTTTTATCGATCGTTTTGCTAGATAAGACCCTTATACCTCGGTTGGGTTTGTTTAGAGCACTTTGAAACTGGATTGAGATGGCTATTTGCTTGAATTGCATTGAATTTGAAATTGGACCAGTAAATTCCACTATAGAGAGAAAAATCCTGGAATGTTTTCACCCACCATTATTTACAAATACAACACTGACTGAGCTCGCCGCCCGGCACTTTAGAGGTAACTTCTGCGTAATGGTAATTTACAGAAATTATTGTGTGAAAGAGGCTAATGTTAGCTACAGGTCCTTGAATTCATGTCTGGCTGCCAAACCTCTCCGCACAGTTGTGATCCATACTCGTCCTCTCCCCTCGCCTTTTGCAAACCAAAACATTTTATTTTCGACAAGGTATTTGTTTCAGAGTAGCAACTAGCCAAACCGATAAATTAATACAGATTGAAAGTTCACTTCAATTCAGGTGCGTAATCGCGGCAATGCGGTGGCAACCGATGAAACTATCGATACAAAGCTAAAATGTGTCCTAATAAAAAAAGGGCTCATGCAATCACATAGGATAGCACTGCTCTAATTAGAGCTTTAATCACCCAAATATTCATCTCTCTTTCATCCAACCCTGTTTTCATATTAAACATTCCTGCATCTGTAGGGAGCTGATCTAGGTCAGGTCCCTGTTCTGCCTCTCTGACCTCGGATCTCTGAGGAACCCGGTTTCATTTATGAACTTGGACTATGAAGGAGTTTCCAATGAGCCAGAAAGTCACTTGGAGTCATTTTCAGGCCGACTCCATCTTTTCCAAGCCATTCCTTTTTCAGAGCCCACTCTAATAAATATTAACAAATGAATTAGAGTTAATGTTTCGAATTAAGCGTCTGTGACTAGCCTGCGAAGCGCTTCACTCATGAGCTCATTACTGTAAAACTTATAATTTATTACTGTTTCTTTCCCTAATGGTTTCTTAAATGCCATTATAGAGAAGCATGCATGTTTTCTATTTAAACAGTCGCAAATCACCCTGCCAAAGACTTTCAGAAACAAACAGAAATGCATTGAAAGTTGACTCTTTCGGGAGTTTTTTGTAATAGTCACACGATCATAAGCAGGTCTGCCATCAATTTCTGACACTTCATTAAGACATCACCTAATACCGACCAGCCTGCCAAAAGCCATCAGTAATTTTTATTATGAATGTGCTGTGAATTTGGTGCGGAAGGCATCGTTATAAGGGGTTGCGCTTGATTTTGACAGTTTTACAGCTATTTTAGCTGTTGGTTGACATAATGATTCAATGTAAAACTGTGAGTGGCGTCTGCAGCTGGACCATTCCAAAATGGCAGACGCATCTACATATGTGGAGCGGTTGAAGGACATCTGTGTATAGATATCTATGGCTTATCATATCGCAAAGCTTGTAGTTAGGACATGATGTAAGAATGGGTATATGTAGATTAAGCATTTAGCTATTAGTTTTAGCTATTAGTATAAAGTCCATCCATTAAAATTTTGTGGCATCTTATTGCTACCTGTCCCAATTTTTTTGGAATGTGTAGTTCTCATGAAATCCAAAATGGGCCAATTTTTGGCATGACATTTTAAAATGTCTCATTTCAACATTTGATATGTTATCTATATTCTATTGAGAATAAAATATAAGTTTATGAGATTTGAAAAATTATTTCATTTATTTTTTACTCACAATTTCTACAGCGTCCCAACTTTTTCTGATTTGGGGTTGTAGTTAGGACAAATATTTCTACATTTAAACATTTAATAAATGCTTTAGCCACTTTATTACAAAAGTGATGAGCATTGAGTCCCACAAAAGGATTCATTCTAATGGGACGTACACACCAAATGCGAATTCAACGATTTATGCGAGTAGGGCTGGGTATTGGCAAGGGCCTCACGATACAATACATATCATGATACATGTGACATGATACAATGTATCACACGGTATGATACAGTACAATACACTACCTTTACCTTTCTTTATCAATTTTTTTTTTAAATAGAGCTGAATTTTTTTACTTTTTTTTAAAGCAAAAGTGCTTCCACGCGTCAGCTTTGAAAGCTGCAGGCGTTTTTAAATTTTTTGCCATTTTCTCACTCCCGCTAACTTCTGAGACATTGGCTTAATGGCCGTATATGACAGACAACTGGACAGCGACAACTACAGCAACGGCCGAGGAGGACGTTTAACGCACACAGAGGGATTTGATGGGTTTTTAAATACCGATAGTAGAGATTGAAACATCAATATATCGTATCAATATTTTTGCACAGCCCTATATGCGAGTAGATTACATACAAAGTCAAGGCAAAGATCCGAATAGACGCAAACTGCCGTGTGGCGATGCGAATGATGTTTCCCACGAAAACGCACTATTCGGCTTAAACGCGTCTTCGCGCAAGTTGAAAATATTGAACTTAAGCGAAAAAATTGCATGACACAAAGATAAATTACGCAAGTAATCTAGAGTGAGGAATGCGATTCTGGCATTTCAAAAGTATTATTATTAATAGGGATAATTCTAAAGTTAGGGGAAAAGTTAGGATGATTCTATAAGGGCCCACCCACTTTTGGAGCTCCTAAAGATAATTTTTTATTAGTAACACTAATAGTAGTAATGTTAAATGAACATGAATATAATTTTATACCCTAATATATTAAGTTTCACCTGCTGCCGGTAGAGGCGCTAATTTAGTAAATGAAATGGACAAACGACCAAAGCAATCGTAAAAAGTTGGTGGATATGTTGCTGCAGAAATGGTTGGTTTCTGAATAAACACTGATTATAGTGGTCAAAAACAATAGCGAATGTTATAGGTATGTATTATTAAATTGCAGCAAAGATTTTAGATAACTAGGTTGGCATGTATTTTTGGTGCAAAATGGGAGTGGTATAGGGGGCCCAACCTCATATTCTTTCACAGGGCCCAAAATTGCTAGTGGCGCCCCTGAAGTAATCTTCTTTTAAGGGCTTCAGCATAGAGAAGAAGGTAAAGCGTCAAGAAGAGGCAGGGGGTGAACATTTGTCCATGCCATCGCTGTCAATTTTTTAGGATAAGTGCTGAGTAATAAATGGCTTATCAACCCCATAGAACTAAATAAGTCTTTTCAAAAAAGAATGCTCGCTGTGAGTGTAGTTTAATTTTATTTTACCGATCTCTGCAATAATATCTAAATTCCAGGGACAGTATCAAAAAAAACTGCAGGGTTCTCTAAAGCTGTACTTTGTACACTTAAGCACAAAGAGCCCTCTTTGTGCTTAATATAACCAATAATGGAGATCACTTATTTCAAGCACAATGTTTAAATCGCCCACTCTGTTCTACCTAAAGATATTAAAGAGTCAATTGCCGTCTCATACCGATTTGCTTCTGATATGCCTAGAATAAGCTTGAAACTACAGTACTGGGAAAACTATTTGTGAGAGCAATTGTGAGAAGAAGTAAAGTGAGGATGTTTTAGTTAAATGCCAGGAACAGGTTTCATAAACTGACTTAAATCAACATTTACCTGTTATAAGGGGACATATTATAAAAATCTGACTTTTTCAAGTGTTTAAGTGCTATAATTGGGTCCCCAGCGCTTCTATCAACCTAGAAAATGTGAAAAAGATCAACCCAGTAACTTAGTTTTGCTAAAACATTCTCTGCAAGCATGTGAAAAAATAAATTTGGCTCCCCTTGTGATGTCAGAAAGGTGTTAATACCACTTAATCTGCACTATCCAACCACGGCACTGCCATTTAGTCAGAGATCAGCTCATTTGCATTTAAAGAAAGTACAACCACAAAAAAAACGCACATTTTTGCTTACACCTACAAAGTGGCAATTTTAACATGCTAATATAAATTATCTATGTGTAATTTTGAGCTAGAACTTCACATACGTACTCTGGCGACACCAAATATTTATTTGACATTTTACGAAATCTTGTGACATGTCCCCTTTAAAACAGCATTTGTCTTTGATAAACTTGCACATTCCTACATTGTCCTACATTGGAGATGTTAGCCAGGGGCAGTCAGAGTTTGTGTGTCCTCTTGTTTAAGACCTATATTGCCAATTTCTCCCAACACAAAAAGATATATTAACATTTTTTAAATTTCGGTACCAGGGGGTCAAAAACAGTCCCGACGACACGAGGGGGCATAAGGGGGCATTGCTCCTTCAGATCTGAATTGTGCCCCCTCAGTGTTTTTTTTTTTTTGTATTTATTGGTTTTAAAATAAGGCTTTAAAAAAATGAAACTGTATTGTGTGTTTACAAGACTAACTGAAATAAACTAAAAATATGAAGAAATATTTTCTATTTATTTTATATGCAACTGGGCCATGCGTCTCCGACTGGCTAATGATGTATATTATACGATTGGACAGGAAAGGACGAACGTGGACTTCTGATGGCTGGATAACAATTTCTATTGGCTGCCTGTTGTGCTGGGTGTGTCTAATGTAACACAGCTCAGTGTGTAAGGTCAGAGGTGAGTCATGACTCAATGTAAAAAAAAAATTAAACATTGATGTAAAATGCAAAACTATTGTAAGCTTGATTAATGTTAACATTTACTATATTTGTAATAAAACGATAATCTTTTGTGAGTGAGCTACGTTTTCCCCATTTATGTTTGTGTACAGGCAGGTGAACAGTACACAACAACAGTGTACTGTATATGCATGGGGTTTTAGCCAACATTTATCCACGCTATGATTTATGATATTCGTTATGATGTCACAGGTAGGGGTGGACCCAGATGTAAATAAGGTCACGCCCCTTTTTCCACCTCGAGGAGATTCCCAAAGCCACCCCAATGACCAGACACACAAGGTAAACATAAATTAAAATGTATTTTATTTAATTTATTTAAAAAATAATAAATAGGGCAGGGAAAAGGGGAACTTAAAATATCGGCCCCTCTAGGCTCTCTTCACAGCTCGGTTTCTCAGGATTCTCGCTGTCTCTCTCTCTCTTTCCACAGATGACTGCTGGGACACAAAGGCACAATGAATCAGTCTCCAATGGTTCTCTCACCTCTGCGCTGACTACAGCGTTTGGTAGGTAAGGCTCTCTTCCCAGTTCGGTATCCCAGGGTTCACGCTCTCTCTCTCTCTCTCTTTCCACAGATGACTGCTGGGACACAAAGGCACAATGAATCAGTCTCCAATGGTTCTCTCACCTCTGCGCTGACTACAGCATTTGGTAGGTAAGGCTCTCTTCACAGTTTGGTCTCTCAGTGCTCACGCTATCTCTCTCTCTCTCTTCCCACAGATGGCGGCTAGCTACCACTTCGAGGTAGGTATGGCTCTCTGCACAGCTCTCACGGCACACTCCTCTTCCCTGTTGAGTTGGCAGGTTTTAACAGGTTATG
This sequence comes from Misgurnus anguillicaudatus, assembly GCF_027580225.2. Classification (NCBI taxonomy): domain Eukaryota; kingdom Metazoa; phylum Chordata; class Actinopteri; order Cypriniformes; family Cobitidae; genus Misgurnus; species Misgurnus anguillicaudatus. Next base: position 24,300,664 of record NC_073349.2, read on the forward strand.
CTTAATGTAACAGGGTGGCGGACTTACGATGGCTGGCTACGCGATGCGTCAACTGGACAGTGGTTTTTCCTAGGTGGCGCCGGGGGCCGAAACCCTCTCGGCGAGCTCGTTGGTCCACAGAGGGGCGAGAACGTCACGCCGGCACACCGGGTCGAGCGCTGCCCTTTCCTCGAGACCCGTTGGTCGATCGAAAACTGGACCGGGGCGCCCTCTTGTTGAGACCTCGGGGCGGCGGATCTCCTTCGCCTCAAACTCTGCGATGATGAAAAGAGGACACAGGTAAGGTAGCAATAATACAGATAATACTCACGCACCGTCAATAGCACAGTTCTTCACCGCCACTCATAAACTCAAGTCCGCCGAGCGCCTAGCTGGGAAAATACTTCGAGATGCCAGTTCGTGGTTTTTTTTTAAGACTGAAACACACTCACAGCATAATCATGTACAGGTCTTACTCTAGGACCATAGTTCCTTTTTACCGTCTCTGAAGCGAGTGACTGGAGGCGGGGGCTACGTCGGACAAGACAACAGCAATCCCACTGCAAGACACAGCATTACACAGCACCACTTCAAGTGAAAATTTCTACATCCAAGACTCACCCACCCCTCAGTGCACACAATAGACGCCCGTCTTCCTTTCCTTCGCTCCGGACGGAAATATGGAGATGTTAACTCGGCCTAGTGTTTGTATTTCGTCACTGGAGCTGTTTCACACAAAGGCCCTTCGGCTCACCCACCACGCTGGCTCAGGGGTAGGGCCGCCCGCTCTCTTTTGGAAACACTCAGAGATATATAGGTCAAATACATACACAATACTTCTGTAAGAAGATTCCGTTACTCACAACTGTTGTATTTTCTTTGTCCTAGATTGACTTCACGCTGTAATAGTTCCAAATGCGCAGACAGGGCGTTTTCCAGCCGCCAACACTATTCTTCCATAAACGTATACTCACAACGGTGCGTCTTTTCTCCCTTCGTTGCTTTCCTCCAAGGTCAGTATTTGTTTACTTCGTTTACTTCGTTTACCTTTAAGGTCTTCGGTATTTTCCTTCACGTAAATCTATAATCCAGAACGAGGGAGAGAGCAATACAGCAGTCCAAAATAGTGTACCAGGTGAGCCCAACTCAGCGCTACGGTCCACATCAACAACAGGAATAATCGACACGACTTCGGGGTGCTCCTTGTTTAAGATCCACGGCCTGCCTTCCTTTCCCCTTCTTTGGCTCTGTCCTCTTTCCGCCCGCTTTAGCGATCGCCGGATCAAGGCTCTTCAAAAGGTGCGTGTCTTCGTTTGCCTTTGGCAAAGGAGCTTCCCCCGTGTCACCCGCTTCACGTGTACATTGCTCTCGTGTCGATCGCGCCGCTCTCTGTGTTCTAACAGAGCTATTTATTCCATACGGCCTCCAATCACCCTTCGCTGGCTTCATTCCTCTCACCTGCGGCTCGTCAAGCCCTGATTCTGTTGTCCTGGAAACCAGGAAGCGAGAAGGTCCGTCCTCGTCTGTGGCCCGGTAGGGAAACCTTCCGGGCGGAACCAAAACTTCCCTAACTTTGGTTCCGCCCTTAAAAAGATCGTCACCTTGTGACATCCTCCCCCGCCAATCCGTTCTCGTCCCGAGAACGCGTTGTTTGGAGACTGACAGTGGGTTGATGGGAACTTTACTTTTAAAAAAACGTGGTAGGTCATTGGGGGACCTTGGTCTCAACCCGAGGTGGACTGCCGACTACGCCAAATCTGTCACAGGTAGGGGTGGACCCAGATGTAAATAAGGTCACGCCCCTTTCTCCACCTCGAGGAGATTCCCAAAGCCACCCCAATGACCAGACACACAAGGTAAGCATAAATTAAAATGTATTTTATTTAATTTATTTAAAAATAATAAATAGGGCAGGGAACAAGGGGAACTTAAAATATCGGCCCCTCTAGGCTCTCTTCACAGCTCGGTTTCTCAGGATTCTCGCTGTCTCTCTCTCTCTTTCCACAGATGTCTGCTGGGACACAAAGGCACAATGAATCGGTCTCCAATGGTTCTCTCACCTCTGCGCTGACTACAGCGTTCGGTAGGTAAGGCTCTCTTCACAGTTCGGTATCTCAGCGCTCCCACTGGCTCTCTCTCTCTCTTTCCACAGATGACTGCTGGGACACAAAGGCACAATGAATCGGTCTCCAATGGTTCTCTCACCTCTGCGCTGACTACAGCATTCGGTAGGTAAGGCTCTCTTCACAGTTCGGTCTCTCAGTGCTCACGCTATCTCTCTCTCTCTCTTCCCACAGATGGCGGCTAGCTACCACTTCGAGGTAGGTATGGCTCTCTGCACAGCTCTCACGGCACACTCCTCTTCCCTGTTGAGTTGGCAGGTTTTAACAGGTTATGCTTAATGTAACAGGGTGGCGGACTTACGATGGCTGGCTACGCGATGCGTCAACTGGACAGTGGTTTTTCCTAGGTGGCGCCGGGGGCCGAAACCCTCACGGCGAGCTCGTTGGTCCACAGAGGGGCGAGAACGTCACGCCGGCACACCGGGTCGAGCGCTGCCCTTTCCTCGAGACCCGTTGGTCGATCGAAAACTGGACCGGGGCGCCCTCTCGTTGAGACCTCGGGGCGGCGGATCTCCTTCGCCTCAAACTCTGCGATGATGAAAAGAGGACACAGGTAAGGTAGCAATAATACAGATAATACTCACGCACCGTCAATAGCACAGTTCTTCACCGCCACTCATAACTCAAGTCCGCCGAGCGCCTAGCTGGGAAAATACTTCGAGATGCCAGTTCGTGGTTTTTTTTAAGACTGAAACACACTCACAGCATAATCATGTACAGGTCTTACTCTAGGACCATAGTTCCTTTTTACCGTCTCTGAAGCGAGTGACTGGAGGCGGGGGCTACGTCGGACAAGACAACAGCAATCCCACTGCAAGACACAGCATTACACAGCACCACTTCAAGTGAAAATTTCTACCTCCAAGACTCACCCACCACTCAGTGCACACAATAGACGCCCGTCTTCCTTTCCTTCGCTCCGGACGGAAATATGGAGATGTTAACTCGGCCTAGTGTTTGTATCTCGTCACTGGAGCTGTTTCACACAAAGGCCCTTCGGCTCACCCACCGCGCTGGCTCAGGGGTAGGGCCGTCCGCTCTCTTTTGGAAACACTCAGAGATATATCGGTCAAATACATACACAATACTTCTGTAAGAAGATTCCGTTACTCACAACTGTTGTATTTTCTTTGTCCTAGATTGACTTCACGCTGTAATAGTTCCAAATGCGCAGACAGGGCGTTTTCCGGCCGCCAACACTATTCTTCCATAAACGTATACTCACAACGGTGCGTCTTTTCTCCCTTCGTTGCTTTCCTCCAAGGTCAGTATTTGTTTACTTCGTTTACTTCGTTTACCTTTAAGGTCTTCGGTATTTTCCTTCACGTAAATCTATAATCCAGAACGAGGGAGAGAGCAATACAGCAGTCCAAAATAGTGTACCAGGTGAGCCCAACTCAGCGCTACGGTCCACATCAACAACAGGAATAATCGACACGACTTCGGGGTGCTCCTTGTTTAAGATCCACGGCCTGCCTTCCTTTCCCCTTCTTTGGCTCTGTCCTCTTTCCGCCCGCTTTAGCGATCGCCGGATCAAGGCTCTTCAAAAGGTGCGTGTCTTCGTTTGCCTTTGGCAAAGGAGCTTCCCCCGTGTCACCCGCTTCACGTGTACATTGCTCTCGTGTCGATCGCGCCGCTCTCTGTGTTCTAACAGAGCTATTTATTCCATACGGCCTCCAATCACCCTTCGCTGGCTTCATTCCTCTCACCTGCGGCTCGTCAAGCCCTGATTCTGTTGTCCTGGAAACCAGGAAGCGAGAAGGTCCGTCCTCGTCTGTGGCCCGGTAGGGAAACCTTCCGGGCGGAACCAAAACTTCCCTAACTTTGGTTCCGCCCTTAAAAAGATCGTCACCTTGTGACATCGATATTAGTTAAGTAAGTTAGAGCTATACTGTGTATTAATGAAGAAATTCAATGCAAAAAAATCAGAATACAGCTCTTCTTAAAAGGTAAGATTGATAAAAATTATGTTTTTATTAAAACCTTGATTAGTTAACCTTGATAAGTAAAATGGCCTAAGAAAATACTACCCAGTCTCCTAAAGATGTGCATAAATAGCACGAAGTGTAAAACTCGTGCAATACATACGCCAAATTCCACTTTGGCGTGCATATGATACGCCAGTCCTTCTCATTCACTTAAACGGTGCATATTTTTTGTCGTTTTATTTATTGGTTTCTCAATTTTTTTCTGTTTTTTAAACCATTTTCGCTTGGGTTTAGGGTTAGATTTTAGATTTGCTTAATTAGGTTATTTAATATACAGGTTTGTCCATGTTTTTGTCCATATTTAAGCCATGGTCGCTTGGAGTTGGGGTTAGAGTTGGGGTTTGGGTTAGGATGACATTTTTATATAACAAAAAGTTGTTATAATACTAAACCCAAGCGAAAATGGTAAAAAAAAGCAAAAAATTGAGAAACCAATAAATAAAACGACAAAAAAAGATGCACCGTTTAAGTGAATGGGAAGGACTGGCGTATCATATGCACGCCAAAGTGGAATTTGGCGTATGTATTGCACGAGTTTTACACTTCGTGCTATTTATGCGCATCTTCAGGATACTGGGCTAGAAAATAAGTATAGTTTACGACAAAAATATCAATATCAAATGTAAGTGAATTTGTGCTTAAAACAAGCAAAATTAATGTAAAATTTTCAAATCCCATTGGCAGATTTTTCTGTTTGTTTTAATCCCAAATTCACTTATATTTGATATTTTATTTTCTTAGGTCATTTTGCTCATTAAGGTAGCAGACGTTGTATTCCTTAACACCCTTTGAGTTTACCTGTAAAGCAAAAATAGCAGCGTTTCCCTACACGCAAAGTTACAAAAAAATTCACAGCCCCTCACACGCATCAACCCGCACATCCAGATGTGTGAGTTTGTGTACGCTCGCGGGCGGATGTGCGCGCAAAAGCGTGTGGCGGTTGTAGCTTTGCACGCGGCTTGACATTTTCCACCCATCCTCGGGAAGCTTTTCTTCTTGTTGTTTCATTGCTGGGTGTCGTTTAAGTGATATACAGATATACTGCCCCTGGTTTACCAGAGGTGAATGTAGCAAACATCAAATACGGCAAGTTATAGAAAGACTAAAAATACAGGAAATTATTTAAACAGGATGCTGGCGAGAAACTAGGTAAAATATGAAAAACAGGAGGGTTGACAGGTATGTTTAGGGAATACTGTGTTCAAAAATTTGCCGAAAGCAATAGTCGGTGTTTTTTTTTTTTTTTTGGTTTAAGGTTAAGCACCCTTTAAAATTACACATGCTCCTTCGATCACTGCATTCTGCAGCCGGGCCTTGTCACCAACAAATTAATTTCTGTTAACTAACAAGAATAAGCAGTTGCTTAAAAAAGACATTCTCTTCTTGCAGTCCATCCGTGGTGTTTCTAATTATATAAAGACATATTTAGTCATTATAAGCCTCGTGTTTTTTTAGCATTTCGTGGTTAATTGTAGTTCAACTCTGGAAAATCTTGGTTTTACATGCAAAAATGTGTGAACGACCACAACATATTAAAAATCCAGAATGCATCTCATGTCATAAAAAATTCTCAGCTTTGTCTATTAAATTCTCATCTTTTAACAGACTGAGAACTGATCCAATTAAAGGCATGAAACAGATTGAAGTACTGACATTCATACCCCAATCATTAAAATTGCTCCAAACATAACACCAGCTGAGGAACAGAAGCGTATGAAATGTAAGCAAAAGGTCCCTTGGGAACAAGGTTGGGATTCACTGCTGTAAAATGTGACAGCAACCCAGCTGTTGTCGAAAAGCCTCCTGAGATGCTCCCACTGTCTGCTCCTGGTGGCAATGCATCAAAACCAGTCGATTCTTTATCTGATGTGGGTCCAGTTTATTTATAATTAGCAAGCCACCTTCCTCGCTTCACATACAAACAGCTAAACAATGATGTGTGCCTACATACAGAGATCCAGGGGGGCCATAGATCTCAGATTACAGGCATCCCCAAACACACAAGCACACAAACGTATATAAACACACTGACAATATAAGTGATGGGATGGAGCTCACAACGGTAGCCAGTTTGTCACGAGTGACATCTTCATTGTGCCGCAGAATCCTTAAAGCACGACAGCCAGGAGCTTCCACGCTCTCTCATCCATGAAGATGCAGCTTTCTTCAAAGTTGTTGACTTAATTTGCAGACCTGTCGTCTTCTGCACGCAGAGGAACGCTTCTATTTTAGTGCTCGGAGACATTAGCCTTTATATTTCAACAGACATTGGAAAAACATAATATGTGTGAATATGTGTAGGTGGTGTGAAAATGCAGCTTGTTCTTCGTTTTTGTTTGTGTTGTCCTGTGGGCATGCTTTTGCCTATCTGAAGCCATTCGATATGATAATAAAGGCAATATTTAAATGTTTGTGGTAACACTTTACAATAAGGTTTTTGTTATTTGTTAACATTAGTAATGCATGAACTAACAATGAGCAATATCGTTTTTCTGCAGTTATTATTCTTTGTTAATGTTAGTTAAAGGAATAGTTCACGCAAACATTAAAATATGACATCTTTACACCTTAGTTAACTTCAAATTCAAGGACCTTTCAAGGACTTTCCAGGTCCAATACCCTCAAATTTAATTGTAACATTTCCCTTTCGAGGGAACTCATGCTGTGTCGCTGCGGTGACACTTTGGGGACGCCTCCAAGGGTAAATACGTCTGAATGTGTATATCAAATTCAACCAATGGTGAGGCTTAACGACAAAGACAGGGTGACGTTGGAGCCAGGAAGTATATCGCTATCTGAAATATTGCCAAAGACGGCATTACAGGGACGCAGAAAGTATGGCAAGAGAGACGCAGCACCTCGTTCCATTCTCAGGGAAAAAGAGTTACATACGTAACCCGAGACGTTTTCATTTGTCAAACACAACTATGCAAAAAAGCATTTTGGTATGAATTAACATTCGCATACAGAAGATATAAGCATTTAAAGCAAACAGTTTAGCACGTGTGTTTAAAAATTCTAGAATTTTAATGATATTATCCTACACTACACAGGGAATAATATGGATTTTTTTTCAGAAAACGTCTTGCATAAAATAGATTCAAGCACTTTCAATGACCTGTATCATTGTGTTGTTACACAATGATACAGGTCATTGTGTTGTTACAAACCTGTATAAAGGAAGATGTTTGTAATGAAGCAGGAAACGAAGGCACCACTGACTTCCATAGTAGAAAAAAATATTACTATTGAAGTCAATGGTGCTCAAAAACAAATATTGCTCAAAATATCTTTCTTTATGTTCAGGAAAATGAATGTGAGTACAGTAAATGATGACAGAGGGCTCTATCTTACACCCAGCGCAATGCAGCGCAATGCAGCGCAATGCGCGACGCAAGTGTCATTTGCTATTTTCCACCCTGCGCAATTATAATTTTCACGTTTAGCGCCGCGTTGTTTAAATAGCAAATGCATTTGCGCCCCCTTTTGCGCCCATGGGCTTTCTGGTGTGTTCAGGCGCATTGTTGGCGCGTTGCTATTTTGAGGCAACTAAAATAGACTACGCCATTGACCAACAAAAACCTAGTCTAAAGTCAATGGCGCAATATATATATATTTTTTAAAGAGCGCATTAGTAATATGCGCCTAAACGGGACGACAACGCGGGTTTGCTTAACACACACATGAATGCGCAGCAGCACAAAAACGCTTTTAAATATGAAAGATTAAAGGATTGAATGTAAAAGATTATTATTGAGTCTCTTGGACATAAATGAGGAATAATTATGAGACGTTAGAAGACACAAAGAGCTGCTTCACCTGTAGCCTGGTAAGTAAATAAATGCTTTGCTTTAAACAAATGCATCTGTTTTTAAATGTTTTTTTAAATGCTACCTCACGGATTTATTGTATATGATGACTCTGTACCTGTGGATATGGTGAGATGAGAAACATTTTTAAGTAATGCCTAAAAAATCTCGTGACGCTGTCCAAGTGCTGAAAGGAGAGCCGTTTGTAAATTCTTTATCTCCTGTTTGTTACAAATAAAGTATTTTTAGAGTACAAAACTTTTCTTACATACTTGTAAATTATTTTTTGATGATATTGGATAGCCATACATTTAAAGCAACTATAAGCCTGCTTTTTTACTTCCATGACTAAAAGAAAACGGGTTGAAAATAACAATTTAAATACAAGTGAAAACAACACAATTTATTTAACATTAATCTTAAACTGGGGATCTTCTTCCTCCCCTTAGTTTTTCAGTTTACAAAGTCCGTCATCTAAATAGGGATTAGACATAGCGCCAGCGCAACTGGCTTTTAAAAAGGATGAGAGCTGAGACTCTCATTGGTTTATTGCACGTTACGCCCGAAATACTCCCATTTCTCATTAAAAAAACAACGCTTTTCGACCATGCGCTCGGCGCACAAACCATTTTTCCCGTCGTTAAATTAGCAAAAGTGGATTCGGACACGCCCATTTAGACATTGCGCTGTGCGCTTTAGACAATGCGCTTAGATCGTTAAAATAGGGCCCAGAATTTTTATTTATAGGTAAACTATCCCTTTAATGCCAACACAATTGTTCATGTTAGCGTGCATTAACTAATGTAAACGTATTGCTCATTGTTAGTTCATGTTAGCTAATGTATGGACTAAATGTTAATAAAACAACCTTATTGTAATGTGTTATCATGTTTGTGTGTGTATCAGGTCACTTTAGCCTATGGTTAAGTACAAACATGGAGGTTGGAAGAGTTAATATACAGTACAGGACTACAGAATTCCCTCTGTTGATTCTGGAGATAACAGCCAAATTGATCAACAATGGGGCATTGGAGGAAAAAGCCAAACAATAGCTCAAGCACCATAAACCGAGACCATGAGGAGATTAAAATTAAAAGGATTTGTTTGTGAACTGGGTGTGTTCAGGTGTCGCAAAACAACAGATAATCATTCAGCTGAAGACAGAGGAAGATTAAAAAGACAAAGAGTTACTTAACCTCAAAACATTTCCAATTTCTCCACAGAACACAAGTGCTAATGTTTCTTTTGCTGATGCCGTAACATAGCTGCAGGAGGCGCAATGATATTACGCAGCAGCCGAAAATAGTCCCCTTATTAACTATTAACTATTTTCGGGCAGTGCGCAACATCACCACGCCTGCCGCAGCCATGCCACAGCAGCAAAGTCCTTGATTAGTATGACCGAATCAGAGCAACTGTTCATTTTCTGTTGGTCTTACAACACGATGTAACTAAGAGTCAAGTTTTAAATTGGAAAAATATCCAAACTCTTTGGTTATCATTTGGCGCAATGCTAATGGTCTAATCGGATTCGGTGGATTGTGCTTAGTTATGCTAAAAGTGCCAGCGCCAGACCCAGAGATCAGCCGAATGGACCCCAAAACGGTAAAAATCAAGTGTTTAACTCTAGGGGAGCTGGAAAGTATATTTTGAAAAAAGTGGAGTGTTTAGATTTTTACCGGCATCTAGCAGTGAGCAGTGAATTGCAACAAACGGCCTGGTCCACAGCTCACCCCTCCCTTTCGAAGCGCAAAGAGAAGCTATGGTAGCTGCCACAGGACAAACATGTCTCTGTCTGAGACAACGTAGTGACAAAACACACTCTATAGAAAAGTTTGTCCAATTAGGGCTACTGTAGAAACATGGTGGGGCAAAATGGCGACTTCCATGTAGGGGAACCCACAGTGCATATAGATAAAAACGGCTCATTCTAAGGTAATAAAAACAATACAGTTCATTTTGTAAGGTCTTTATACACCAATGATAATATAGTTATGTAAATTATATTGCATTTCTGTCAAGAGATCATTACACAATGCACCTTTAGGTCCATCACACTGTATAATTAAAATAAAACCCTAAATTCGTTTTATAAATCTACTGTAACATGCTTGTTAGAGCCATCACACTCATCACAACGTCAATTTCACACCCTACATAAAAAATAGATCTCCAAACTGTTTATGCTGAATAACACTAGTCATGTAGAATACTAAACGAGCTGTTTATAATATCCGAGACCACTTTCGTAAAGATCATACCCGTCTTAGTAAAATTGCTGTGGCAACATCACTATTAAAATGAATACCAATAACTCTCTTCCCCTCTGTGATGAATATTACACCGAATTAATCTTCTTAAGGCGGCTCTCAATTACAGAGCCGCATCAGCCAAACAATGATTAATATGAACCTATTAGTATGAGCTGAGGTTCAGCATTATTAATGGAGGCTTTGCAGAAAAAAGTTTGGCTGTGGTGGGATGGGCTCCTCCAGCTGGGTAGGCTGGAGCAGAGCACCCCCTGGGGGACCGGAGGGCCAATTACGAGAGATTATGATTCATCACTGGTTGTAATAGAACCTCTTCTCCTAGTGGTGACTAATTAAGAGACTATAGCTCTCGGGGTGGGGGGAGCTGGGGATGAAGGGTATAAGCGGAGCACAAGGCCAAAATTGGGATGATTGCATGGAGGATGGCCGGTCCCTCCTGGGCGACGTGTGCAAGCTTTCTATTACAGGACATAATTGATATTTTCATGAAAAATTAATGGTGGCTGAATGGCGACAGCTTCTTCTTTCTCCCCACCAGATAAATGAGTACAAGGGGAGGAACAAAACAGGGCAGATGAACGGAGATTCATCAAGGGTGCGTGTCCTTTGAAAACGCAGTGAGAGGGATCACCTTCCTCTGCACCGAGAACCCAAATTTTAAAGACGTTAAGAGAGTTTGCTTGTTACTATGGCGACAGAGATCTTGGAGAGATTTTGGAGCAGTCAGTTGTCAAATAGATGTTTTTGACTAACAGTCTGTTACAAGATATGTTCAATATAATGATGCATTTACACAAAAATAAAATGTGTTGTTTAGACACGTACCATGGTAGTTCCATGTTTTTTACCCATGCATGGTAATATAGTACTTTCTGGAGTACCTTGGGCACCCTAAATGGTATTAACACAGTGTAAAAAAATTCTTTGCTGCCTTAAATTTTTTGTTAAATCAACTCAGATTTAAAAAGTTAAAGTTGAAGTAATTTCCCTATTGAGAAGAGATGAGTTGCTACAATTTATAAAATAAAGCTGAATTTTATAAGGGAACGTGCACACCAAAGCATTTAAACGCAGCTGATAGCGGCAGGCGGACGCCGACTGTAGACGCTGCCAGCTTTTTTTACTTTGTTTATCAGTAGTTGAACGATGCAACAGTTGGTTGTTGTGATATTTGTCCCAGCCTTCCTCCACTGTGATTGGACGGCCGAATAAGAAGTGACATTGTCGAACTGAACGTTTCACACAAAGATAAACAATTTTCAACTCTCGGCGCTCAGCGTTGAGCGCAGCTGCTGGCGTTTTTGAAAAGCGCAGCGCTTCCATTGGAAACAATTAAAAATATACACCAGAGTAAACGCTTTGGTGTGTACGCTACCTAAGTTATAACAACTCATGTCAAGATATATAATAGTAAGTTGAAATGACTATTTTTACAGTGCATGATACTCTAAAGAATACTAAATAGTTACCACCACAATACCACGGTATTACCATATGTGACCCTATCTGTGAAAACCAGGATAAAGTCTCATAATCTATGAAATTAGGAGCATCAAAGTTTGTTTCAATCATTAGTTTCACTATGATTTCAATTTTGACATGACCTTATTCAGTGAATATTACTTATTCAATATTATTATTCAGTGAGTTGTCTCGTCAACTAAGAGAAAACATTTGCATAAAAAAGTGTTCCTGATGATTTTTTATGTTAATCTGCAATACCACTATTACCCAATTTATGAAAAACTGAAGCCAAAACGTTGTTTACTAATTTTAAATTCTGTGTATGTTTTGATAATCGTTCTGAATCTGATCTCTAACAAATTCGTTCACAAAAATGCAATTATTTCAGATTTTTGCTCAAAAAAAAAAAGAAAAATACCCATATTTAAAAGTTTATAAGCAGATAAAAAATATAGATAGGATGAAACTTTTTTACCTGTTTTGTTTGTTTATTGTTTATTTGAAAGCAGGGGGTCTGTTCTTTCATTTGATATATTTGCATGTTCATATATTTTTAGAAGAAAATTTTCCTGGAAGGCAATTTGTGAAACTTTTGTGAAAATCACAAAAAATCCTGCCAGGCAACTTTTCCAAAAAAGTGGCAGCGAATGAGCTAAAAATACTAAGTTTGTATAAACCTTTATTGATAAATTTTCAAAAATGACTTTAGCTGGATTTTCACAGGTACAGGGTCACTTATGATAACATCCTTGTAAACTGCGGGACTAGATTGAGAAATCTTAAGTTATGTAAGTTATGTGAGATGAATTGATAAAAGTAATAAAGTAGTGAAGTGAAAGCAAGAGATTCCACACTGCAAAAAAATTATTTTCAAAAAAAAGAAAATCTTAGTATTTCAGTAAAAAATCTTGTTTTCAGTAAAAATATCTAAATATTCTTAAATTAAGATGCTTTTTCTTGTTGAGCAAAACGACCCAAGAAAATCAGTCTAGTTTTTAGACCAAAAATATAAAATTTAAGTGATTTTGTGCATAAAACAAGCAAAAAAATCTTCAATGGGCTAAGCAAATTTTCCTTGAATTTTTCTTAATTTTAGTGTTTAAGAAAAATGTTCAGGAATTTTTTGCCTACCCCATTAGCAGATTTTTTGCCTGTTTTATGCACAAAATCACTTTGATATTTGATATTTTTGGTCTAAAAATTAGACCTATTTTCTTGGATCGTTTTGCTCATCAAGAAAAAACATCTTAATTTAAGAATTCTTTGATATTTTTACTGAAAACAAGACAAAAATACTAAGAATTTTTTCTTGAAAATCATTTTTTGCATGGCGAATACACCAGATATGTACATTTAAAAGCCTTGTTTATACAGCTATCCAATCTGAACCACAGTGAAATGGCCCTCAAAAGGTATTTTTTATAAACATGGAATCATGCCATTACACATAAACACTGATTTAGATGATAATATGTTCGACACAGCCAAACACGCCACTGTGACCTCTCAAGCTGAACACATACATTAAAAACAGTCTTTCTTTTCCACTCTCGCCCACTCAGGAAAGAAAAAACTCCCATTTAAACTCTAACACCTCTACGATGATTCGAATGCGTGTTCTGCTGCTCATTTCAAGCAATATTATCGTCTTGTTTAATGTCTGTGTCTGACTCTCCCGAGGGATGCCCAACTTCACTTTACACATCCTACTGAGGGTTTTCGAGGATGATTTGCATTTAATCTCTCGCAGGAAAGCCAAATGGCCACATACATTTGCAGTTGGAGCGCCGCTCTCGGTTAGCTTACATTTGTAGCACCGAGGCAACAGAATAATAACTCAGTTTTAATGCTAAAACCGAACAGAGTATCTTAATGTTAAAACTGAAGCAGCCACAGTCGGTCCAGTCAATTGCCTTTCTCAACTCTCACCTTCCCATGATATGCTGTGAAGGGTTTTGCAAAGTGATACACTTTAAAATGAAAGACAATCTCTAACTTTGACTAATTTATCTAACGCTTCTTAAGCGGAAGGCTTTAATTACCTCAAGGAGCTCATTTTGCTTCCCCAATCATTTACAGAGAGAGATATTGCATGGTATAATTCATATGGAATAATTATATTGCCACGCTTTAACGTGAAAGTAATATGGAGCTGGAGTGATCCGGATGTCTTCAGGTCAAGACAGAGAAAACAAAATATTCCCAGCAGATATGGAAATTGTGCTTAAGTTGTTATCACATTGCGAATATGTGCAATAAGATGGATGTTGGTAGGCTAAACAGGCTTCAAGTATAAACAAAGCAATAATCTACCATATAGAGAGCCTCTGGCTTTTACCGTATGCAGATACAAAACTTGATTGAGTTAAACTGTATATTTAGTGTCCCAGTCTTCCATGAAAACTAACACAGTTGCATTTTCAATCTGATGCACTAAACTCACACAATAGTTTACAAGAAAACTACTTTTACTTTTATATAACTTTACGATTTGTTTTTTGTTAGCTGGGCTTTTACTATGTGATGGCAAAAAGTAGAGAAAAAACATGATTTGCTGTCTGCATCCATTACTGTTTTAGTAGGGGTGAGCGGGGCACAAACTAACACGGGGTTAATTGTAACACGGTTACATATTTATACAGGGCTGAGCAATATGTGCTTTTGGTCTTTTTTTCTTACTGTCAGAAGATGATCTCCTGTGAATTTTGAGATATTGAACAAAGAGTGTTTTGGAGGCATTAAAGTACATTTCTTCATCTTATGATTTTTTCTTTTTTTTTCAATTTCTAAGTTGGGTGTGTAAGTCCCCAAATCCAATCTTATATTATTTGAATTTTTCCATTACTTGTCTTAATACCTAAAGCATAACACCATTTTGAAACATGTCAGCAACTCCTAGTAACTGATAGCTAGGATTGAAAACATTTTTACACAGCGGGGTTAGTTGTAATACAGTGTAACAATGAAGCCTCAGGTATACAATGATAATGAAATGAAAACAGTGTAAATACTACTCATCAAAATGATAACTGTTAATACAATATCAGGGGAAATAACTGACAATTATGATGTTTTTGTCTTAAAGATATAGTTCACCGAAAAATGAAAATGTCATTACCATATTTTTCGGTATATAAGCCACGTTTTTTTTTCATAACATGGCTGGTGCTGCGGTTTACAGTCAGGTGCGCCTTGTAAGTCAGTATGAAATAATTTTGACATTTATGAGGCAAGAGACAACATTACCATCTACAGCTGCGAGAATCCACCATATGCTGCTCCTGTATTTATGTAATTCAATAGATTCTGTAATGTGGAATGACGAGTATGCAAACTTCACGCTAGTTGGCTTGTTCGGTTAATTTAGCCTATTCAACCTTCTAGGTAAGTTCTGTATGCTATGGTTTATAATTTAAATAACTAATAATATTACTTTTAACGTACAGACACCGATTCAGCCTGCTGTTCTGTCTGTTATTGTTTAGTTGAATAACTTGCCTTTCCAATTTAAATGTCTGTTCTTCGGCTTGGATTTTGTGAAATTATTTTTTAAATAAACGCGACGTATAGTCCACTGTGACTTATATATGTTAATTCGTCTTGATGACGCATTTTTGAATGATGTGGCTTATATTCCGGTGCGGTTTATAGTCCAGAAAGTATGGTAATGACTCATGTCGTTCAAAACTCGTAAGACCTCCGTTCATCTTCAGAACACAGTTTAAGATGTTTTATATTTAGTCCGAGAGTTTGCTAACCCCTTCGTTGAAAATCTAGGTACGGTATACTGTCCATGTACAAAAAGGTAATAAAAACATCATCAAAGTAGTCCATGTGACATCAGTGGGTCAGTTAAAATGTGTTGAAGCATCAAAGATGCATTTTGGTCCAAAAATAACAAAAATTATGACTTTATTTAGCATTGTCTTCTCATCCAGTTTTGTTGTGAAGCGCATGCACCAGACTAAAGTCACGTGACTGCAGTGACGCGGATGACGTGTTATCCTCAGACATGTTTGCAAAGTTTTTTTTTTCAAACTTACATCGTGCGTCTCCCTCAGACTGTAAACGAAGTTCAGGTGCACAAAAAAAAAACAGCTGGGGCGCACCAGATAGCACGTCAGTCGCGTCGTACATCAGCTGCGTCACTGCAGTCACGTGACTTTAGTCTCATGCATTGTAATTTTTGGACCAAAATGTATTTTTGATGCTTCAACACATTCTAACTGACCCACTGATGTCACATGGACTACTTTGATGATGTTTTTATTACTTTTCTGGACATGGAATTACCGTACATAGATTTTCAATGAAGGGTCAGCAAGCTCTCGGACTAAATCTAAAACATCTTAAACTGTGTTCTGAAGATGAACGAAGGTCTTACGAGTTTGGAACGACATGAAAGTGAGCCATTAATGACATTATTTAAATTTTTGGGTGAACTATCCCTTTAACTGTGCAGCCCTTTCAAATCAAAAAAATCTAATATGCATTGATGCATAATACAAGGATGGTTAGATGAAGGATCACGGATGGATGAATGTGTGGATATCTATCTATTTTAGGCAGATATATAAACAATGTCCACCTTTAGTATATAGACAGAATTTGATTGAATCATTTGTGTTTAAACTAAATTTTCTAGCAGTTGTAAAACAAACCCTCTGTTTATTACAATAAACCCCACCCATGGGGAAAGTTGTAACGTTTGCGCTCCTGTCACTTCCGGTGTAATTACATAATGCAAACATAATTTCTATCATAAATGAAAGAATGGTACATACTGAACCATTCAGCCTGCATGCGACAGTTCAAAATTATTTTTCCCACAATGTCACACTCGACATTCAAATCGCAGCACCACAGGGCCAATACAATAAAGCTCAATGGCTGGTGCATAATAAATCCCCCTATTCTGAAAACTAGCGATGCAACCAAATATTCATTCTTTCTCCCTGTCCATTCGTACAGTATAATGCCACCAGAGCCGAGAAAATATTACCACTATAAAATTCTGCATCTGTGTGCATGACATTGAAGCTTTGTAATTAGGAACACAGAAGAAACATTCTTCATGGGGTAAAAATAAAATAATGTCTCTGTTTTGCAGTTGATGAGATATGCTTCTTATTAAAGACACTGAACACAGAACAATAAAGAAACACAATGAAAGAACAGGATTACTGGAGTTTCTTTGCTTGTGTTTTCTTTCTATCTAGCGCTAGGTGTCTGACTGCTATTGACCAGAGTTTATTAACTTCTGAAATAACATCAGGTAAAACCCGGGATTTATCTTCCTTTGCAGAGATTTTGTTACTGCAATACGGTGAATTCTCTAATCAGATTCTGTTATGAAACTAACTAACAGTTCCCATTGCATATAAAATAGTGCATAACATTTAAAGGAGACATTTCAAAATACATCTTAGGTGTCTCCGTATGTGAAGTTTTAGCTCAAAATACCATACCAATATAGATAATTTATTGTAACATGTTAAAATTGCCACTTTGTAGGTGTGAGCAAAAATTTGCTGTTTTTGGGTGTGTCCTTTAAAATGCAAATAAGCTGATCTCTGCACTAAATGACAGTGTCGTATAGGGATAGTGCAGATTAAGGGGCTAATCCCTTTCTGACATCACAGGGGAGCCAAATTTTAATGACCTATTTTTTTTCACATGCTTGCAGAGAATGGTTTACCAAAACTAAGTTACTTGGTTGATCTTTTACACATTTTCTAGGTTGATAGAAGCACTGGGGACACAATTATAGCACTTAAACACGGAAAAAGTCAGATTTTCATGATATGTTCCCTTTAAGAATGTCCTTTTACTGACATACCAATACCAAAAACCAAAAGGTATAAGGATATCAAAATGACTCATAAAGATTTATTTTGCATTTACAATGATAATACCATGGTATTTTTTTAGTGTATGGATACACCGATATATCAGCCTACAATATAATCGGTATCGGCTATTTTCCCCACTATCGGACATTGGCTGATTAGGGCATATTATATCCTGGCAACCAAAAGGGTAAAACTCATGCTGATTATTTTAAATTGGGTGCGTTGAAATTTGTACCATCTGAATTTCTAGGATTTCAGACACAATAATTTAAAACAAGGCGTTAAAAGCAAAGCTTTCAGTATCTATCGGTATTTATCAGTATCAGCAGATGTCATTCTAAATAATCACATATCGGTATTGACATAGAAATTTTGTATCAGTGCACCCCTATTTTAGTGATGATTTAAACCATCCTTAAAAATATAATTTCAGATCTATGAATATATCAAAATACATGGTTTTACAATATGATACCATCATACCATGGTACCACCAAAATACTTTTTTGTAAGTTTGAGGTAGGAATTAAATTTAAGCGTGTACTTTTACTAACAAACCAATCCCAGATAGCATGCAACCATTGAAACAATGTTAAAAATTGTTGATTTGTCAATGTTAATACCATTGAATCAATATCACGTTTGCACCCTCCATTAATATTGAAAAAATATAGAAATTTCAACAAATCACCATTATTGCGATCAGTGTTTGCTTTAGTTGGGCCCTTCACTCTTGTGTTTTAATGTTAAGTTTTCTTTGGCTGTTGAAGCAGTGTTTAAAATACATCTGCTATTGCAAAAAAACAAAGATCTAATGTTATCAAGTAGTTTAATTCTTGTAGATATACCTGAATAATATTAATGAAATTCTGTTAAAAATGTGAAAGAAGTTGATTTACAGTACTAGTTTGAAGCAGTGGCATGTCTGTTATTTTGAGAATTATAAAAACACTTAGAAGGTTAAGCTACTGAATCTATCTCTGACATTATGAATCTCATCAATGGTGACGATCAACAAAAGAAAGCTGCATGCTGGGTATCATCGTAGTACTAAACTAATTTTTGACTCCCTGCATGCATTGCAGTTGATCATTTTATCTGAATTTGTTTGATGATTGTCACCATTGTTGAGATTTGTAGGATGAATACTGATGTCTGTATGTGTCAGCATTTTTTCTGCTTATCTTGTCATAGTGGATTTACACACCAGAACAACAATAATGCTCAAAAATGGATCAACATAATCATGTAAAGCAGCTTAATTGTATATCATCTTGACATCTTCACAAAAAGCAATCATTTTCAACTTAAATTTTAAAACACATATTTATTTTCCAATGCACATGCATTTCTACACAAACACTTACAAACACTAGAAAAGAAAGATTTAACTTAATGAATTTCAAGAGTCAAGGACCCAACTAAAGCAAACACTGATCACAATAATGGTGGTTTGTTGAAATGTCAATATTTGTTCAATATTAATGGACGGTTCAAACCTGATATTGATTCAATGCAATTAACATTGACAAATCAAATGTTTTTAACATTGTTTTAATGGTTGCATGCTATCTGAGATACCAGAAGCCAAAAGGTATTATGGTATTGCCGTGACTTCTTTTGCATGTACGATGATAATACCATGGTATTATTTTAGTATATATATATATATATATATATATATATATATATATATATATATATATATATATATATATATATATATATATATATATATATATATATATATATATATATATCGGCCTACAGTACAATGGCTAGCAGCAGATAAAAGCTTATTTAAAAAAAATCTGTCATGTTCCTATAGCTTGCAATCTAATGTAACTGCAAATTCAAATGTAAACAGTTTCAGACACAACATCAATATAACCATGTAACTTTGCATCAGTGATGCAAAGAAATGCATTGCATCTACATCCATCAGTGAATGTGAGGACTGCACTGACCTCAAGTAGAGGAGCACAGATGGACGGATTGATCCTGGACCCTGGAAATGGGATCATTTACCTCCCACTGCTAACTGCTGATAGTAATGAGCGATGAATTCCCGCTTTCAAAATTCTGCTGATTAAGCCATCCATGGTGTTCCAGAGGCAATGAGTGTGACCGGAGATGATCACTCATGAGCGCCTTCCTCGAGCTGACAGGCGCTTGACTCAATGTCTCCCCATACATCTGTTGAAGTAATAAAACATTTAAAAATAAAGACATGCATTTGTATACAATATGTAGAGGCACTTGTTTAGAGCTACAGCACTGTATGTACCACATACACACCACCAAAAAAAGTTTAGGATACTTTGCTAAAATGTTTCATATTATATTGGAAAACCATTAGATCTAAATGCTAACATGTTTAAAGGTAGTTTTCAAAAACAGAAATCTAATTTTTTGCCTAAATAAACTTATACTTTAGCACTTTGAGATTTCGCTGAAATGTAAAGTGCATTTTAAATAAAATTTATTATTATTATTATACACATGCATGCACACACAGACATGCTGTTTCCATGCTTTATGGGGATGTATAGACGTAATGATTTTTATACTGTACAAACTGTATATTTTGTCACATAACCCTCACTTTTTCAAATAAACATTAAACAATTTATATGCTGTTTTCCTCATGGGACCAGAAAATGTATCCAAAAGGTTAAAAATTCTTGGTATTAGTATCTTTGGTGGGATATTTGGTCCCCACATTCTGGTCCCCTCTACTGGATTACCAGGAGACACACATTTATTAATATATATATATATATATTTATGCAAACACATATACACATATACATACACATACTCACAACCTTGACCAGATTCGTTTTGCCATTTCGTTTTGTGGCGTCACAAGTCAAGTTCCTCCTTTGTATGTAGGCTACTGAGTCTATGAGATGAGAGACAAGCTATTTGATTGAGTTTGCTTTCCAGTGGACTAGAGGGTCTGTCGTTAATTTGAATGAGAAACAGAAATTTGGATAAATTTATCTCCCTGTCATCTCCAATCCTCCCTGGCACAACGTTCTGCCCCTCTGCACAGGCGGCGGGGGAAAATAAAACAACAACGGTTATTAATGAGCTGTTGTGCCAAGTGAGTGCATGCATACATTTCCTGATAGCAAATCCACTTCCTTAATGGCATACACAATTACCTCAAAAGACATTAATGTACTGAAAGTGAGCATGTAGTCTCACTTTAACGTTCCTCAAGCTAGCACGAGCCTCACCATTCTTGCCCACATTTGAAAATATGACCACTAACCCAACATTTTTCAAAATGTCTTCATAGAAGGATGTTTGTGAGCGGGAAACCAAATCAGGGTTGAGCTAATTGCTCTTACGCAGCTCTTAAAGTGTGACAAAATATACATTAATCTGACTGATGAGAGTTCATTAATCAAGATCAGCATCTAAACCCATTTTCCTCTTCAAGGAAACATGCAAATGGAATCTAATTTAAATATGCACCACAAAGCAAAAATAAATTAACTTATTTTTTAGCCAGTGCGTAAAGAATGGCCGGTGATCACGGTTTTAAATTGAGACACCAGCCAAGAGCCCAACCCATTTGTGGTTGAACAACATGAGCACTTTAAAATCCACCTTAAGCTAGAAGTATAGTCCAATTTTAAGCATACACGAGGGTCCACATACAGTGCATGTGATGAAAACTTCGTCATCAGAACAGTATGTGTTCACTGTAAGCGCACCACCAAATTTTTGTAACCACATGCACTTTTTGGGTAACATTGGATATGCATTGCATTTTGTCTCAATGCGCAAAGAATCGAACGTCTGTGTACACAGTGTCACATATAAAAAGTCTCCCACTCAGCCCGAACAAATAGTAGCAGAGCTAAATAATAATAATAGCAAATACAGTGGGATGTGCTTTAGTCCCATATGTAGCGGGAGGCTAAATTGACTACAAAGGTTTAAGATTAAATTTTTGTACCTTTAGACACCACAGCCTCTGAGAGTGCGCCCGTTCAAATATAGTTTTGTAGATTTTGGCCATTGGTTCAAAAGTCAGAAAAGTCATGACAAACATTATTAGGCACTTGGATCACCAGAACAAGCACCCATCTCAGTTAAAATCATAATGTAATCCCTAAACCTCAGTGCTTGATCTGCCGATGCAGAATAATAAGAGGTCTCCAATAGTGGATCATACTGCGGACCCCTGCTGGACCACTTTAGTCAGCGCTCTTTGTTTTGCAAAGTCCAGCAAAGGCATTTAGAAAATAATTCTGAAGGACAATGGTTGCCATTAATTTACTTATTTACCGAGCAGGACAAGCTAATCAAATTCTGCCACAGCTCTTCGTCCTTCATGCTCTTAAATTAACCTCTCAATTACTTTTCTGTAAGTGAAGAAACGCTGATATGCAGCTGGATTCCTGAAGGCATCGCTCTACTGAGGAATACACTACAGAGTGTGATTTCAGCTAATGACTTCAGCTAAAAGTCAACAGTTAGATGAATGCTAATTGACTGCAACTACAGTCCAGTGTTATGTTTCTGGGGAAAAAAATAACATGGAAGCACACACAAAAGAAAAAAGTCCCTAAAATTTCCTGCATGCTCTTCAAGGTAATCCTCTATTGATTAAGACAAAACTCATAGACTGCTGATGGACAGGAACATAAGAGAACTGAACCACACAGGGTGGAAACAGACCACCATGATTTGTAACCAAAGACCAGCATCAATGATAGATAGATAGACAGACAGACAGACACTGTAGTAGATATTGTAAATTGACGGATGGATACTGTACATAGACAGACAGATACTGTAGACAGACATACACTGTAGTAGATACCATGAATTAATGGATGGATGGATACTGTAGATAGACAGACAGACAGACAGACAGACAGACAGATACTGTAGACAGACATACACTGTAGTAGATAACATGAATTAATGGATGGATGGATGGATGGATGGATGGATGGATGGATACTGTAGATAGACAGACAGACAGACAGACAGACAGACAGACAGACAGACAGATACTGTAGACAGACATACACTGTAGATAAATACTGTAGATACTGTGAATGAATGGATGGATGAATGGATGGATGGATGGATACTGTAGATTGACAGACAGATAGACAGACAGACAGACAGACATATAATGTAGACAGATAGATACTGTAAATACTGTGAATGGATGGATGGATAGACACTGTAGATAGCCAGACAGACAGACAGACACTGTAGATAGATACTGTAGATACTGTGAATGAATGGATAGATGGATGGATGGATGGATGGATGGATGGATGGATGGGTGGATGGGTGGGTGGATGGATGGATACTGTAGATAGACAGAGTGACAGACAGACAGACACTGTAGATAGATACTGTGAATGAATGGATGGACACTGTAGATAGACAGACAGACAGACAGACAGATACTGTACACATATAGATACTGTAGATACTGTGAATGAATTGATGGATAAACTGTAGATAGATAGATAGATAGATAGACTGACAGACAGACATATACTGTTCATGAATAGATACTGTAGATAGATACTGTGAATGGATTGATGGATAGACACTGTAGATAGATAGACAGATAGACAGACATATACTGTTCATGGAAATAAACTGTAGATAGATACTGTAAATACTTTTAATGGATGGATGGATACTATAGAAAGACAGACTGACAGACAGACAGCCACTGTAGATAGATACTGTAGACACTGTGAATGGATTGATGGATAAACACTGCAGATAGATAGACAGACAGATACTGTAGACAGACAGACAGACAGACAGACACTGTAGATAGATACTGTAGATACTGTGAATGGATTGATGGATAGAAACTGTAGACAGACAGGCAGATACTGTTCATGGATATATACTGTAGATAGATACTGTAGATACTTTGAATGGATGGATGGATGGATGGATGGATACTGTAGATAGACAGACAGACAGACAGATACTGTAGACAGACAGACAGACACTGTAGATAGATAATGTAGATACTGTGAATGGATGGATGGATAGACACTGTAGATAGACAGACAGACAGACAGACATATACTGTTCATGGATAGAAACTGTGAATGGACTGATGGATAGACACTGCAGATAAATAGACAGACAGATACTGTAGACAGACAGACATACAGACACTGTAGATAGATACTGTAGATACTGTGAATGGATGGATGGATAGACACTGTAGATAGACAGACAGACAGATACTGTTCATGGATATATACTGTAGATAGATACTGTAGATACTTTGAATGGATGGATGGATGGATGGATGGATGGATGGATTCTGTAGATAGACAGACTGACAGACAGACAGACACCGTAGATAGATACTGTAGATACTTTGAATGGATGGGTGGACAGACACTGTAGATAGATACACACACAGACAGACAGACACTGTTCATGGATAGATACTGTAGATAGATACTGTGAATGGATGGATGGATACTGTAGATAGACAGACTGACAGACAGACAGATACTGTAGACAGACAGACACTGAAGATAGGTACTGTACCTGTAGATACTGTAAATGAATGGATGGATGGATGGATGGATGGATGGACACTGTAGATAGACAGACAGACTATCAGATACTGTACACAAATAGATACTGTAGATACTGTGAATGGATGTATAGATGTGTAGGTAGGTAGGTAGGTAGGTAGGCACACACAGATAGACCGACAGACAGACAGATTGATGGGAAATAGATGGGAAATATAGGTGCATTTGCAGCATTGGACAGTACAGGTACACTTAGTGGACACAATACTCTTTGAACAAACCCTGAAATGTAACAGGTGTACAACGTGCAGCTGATATCCTAAAATTCAGCACAACAGATCAGAAAATGTTTAAGTGGCATTGTGTGCACCAAGATTATAAATCCAAGGAGCTCCACCAAACCCCAGAAACATAAAAGGCACTCTATAACATTTATTTAAAACTCCTCCTGTGTGTCAGCCCGCTCTGTCAACCTCAGACTACAGAAGCTTCTATGAGACCCGATGCCCAGGAACATCAGAGAACAGAACCTCTTTCTCTAACACAGGCTGAGAGAAACAGTCAGGGTGAAAATTGCATCCTCACAACCCCCTGCTAACTGCATTTTCATATTTTCCAGCCCTTATCATAGTCTTTGAAAAGCAGGAGCGAGGCAGGCCAGAGAAAGACTTTGCAGATGGTCGTTTGATGCCTTCACAACAGAGTTCCTCAGTTATGAAATCGAGAAAGTCTTCGGATCAGCATCAGGTGTCCCAGGACCAATTTTGGAAGGCCGCTGTAGATGGAGGGAGGACCCCTGATGTTTTAGTTGAGACATAAAGTAAGAAATCGCACCCCACAGTTTCTTTGATATCCACAGACTGTCAGAAGCACAGGGCATATTAGTTCTCATGGGATGAATATTTTATTCTCTCCAAAACAGGATTTGAAAAAGCCTCAATGCTAGAACTTTGCATTTGATAACCTGACTGGGGTTGTTATCTTGGCAAGCGTGGTTGCCTCCAATTCAGCCTTTGGGGTATCATCGTTTCTCACAAACAAGACCTCCGTGATCTGTAACCACAGACTCCATGGCTTGTTAATCAAACATTAGTGACCAAGAAAAGGATTAGTCATATTTTGCTTCTGACCTATAGACATTCGCCTTGCTAACACAAATGGCATAAAAAGCCATAACAGCGTTAATCACTTCAGAAACTGCATGGGAAAAAAGTTGGTGGTTTGAATTCTTCGATGGACAGCATGTGGTGCAACTACAAGATTAAAGAAGTAAGTTAACCCCTTGTTACCCACTGGATGATGGTTTCCTTTGCTCTGCTACACACTGAGTGCGTTTACGTGCACTGTTTAACTGTTTAAGAGTTGGATTCCTCATGCTAAACATAGGCAAAGTGTCAAATAAGCAGAGTAATCCTGCGCCAAATGCACTTCGCCAGGGTTTGTACAAGTTTTGGAAAGTTTTTTCGAACATGAAAGATTCATACATAAAGCCGCCTTTCCACTGCACACAACATACACACACGATTGCCCCTAGTGGCAGTCGTAATGAAATTTCAGTATAATTGCAACATTCCAGCGCAAGAGGCTCATTCCAATATTAACCATAGTGGAATAAATAAATGATCGCAAATCAATGAAACAATAAACAGCTCTGCATATACGAACAAAGACTGCCAATATTTTAATATGGAGACAAGATTAAAATAACATATACATATTAAATTCATAATGTATTACTAATCAGTAATCAATCTTTTTTTAAGGATTCAAATGTTACTGATAAAGTTAAACAAAAAGGATGAATAATTTTCACCTCACACACTGTTTTTGATTGAAATACACTGAAATGCATCACTTTCGGTCGGTATATCACATGCTGTGTAGTCGCAGAAGTTTAAATGTTTTAACGGATACAACGCTGAAAACGGATCCGAAAATTACGTATCCGCAGATGGTCGGCACCTCACGCAGCCCCTTTCCGACTCTCTGTAGGAAATTTGGATATAAGAAGGATGTAATACTACTCTATAGCTACTCAAGATTAACATGAGATAAGAAACAGCGTGTGTTAAGTGAGCTTTAAAGGAAAACACCACAGTTTTTCAATATTTTACAATGTTCTTACCTCAGCTTAGATGAACTAATACTGTACATACATATCATTATTTTTAATGCGTGCACTTTTAATCTTTCTACGGCGCTTCTTGAATGTGTTAGCATTTAGCCTAGCCCCATTCATTCCTATGGCTCCAAACAAAAGTTTTACTTTGTGCCACCATACTTACTCATGTAACAGTCTTTAAATATTGAAAACATGGAAGTGTTTGGTGGCTTCAAAATTCATCCCTGTTTGGAGCCATAGGAATGAATGTAGCTAAATGCTAACACATTCACGAGGCGCTGTACAAAGATATACAAAGATAAGGTATGTATTAATTCGTCTAAGTTGAGGTAAAAACATAGTAAAATATTGAAAAACAGTGGTGTTTTCCTTTAAAAAAGATTTTTGCTCATTACCTCGATTTTGCGTTGCATTTAAATGCTTTAACTGACTTTCTCACAGTTTCGTTCATGTGCGCAAGTATTGAGATTCAACAGTATTGCTTCAGTCAGATTTTCGCAGGCTTTTTGAATGACTAGACAGCGCACTATAGGCGGTGACGTCGCACAAAACATGGAAATACACACAAGTATAAGACAGATAGCAAAGGAAAATAGGAGGAATGAAAGAGTTGTCTTGTTCTGTATTCCTTACCCAGCCTGCCCCCAGCAAGATGTTCAGCTGGCTGGGAAGTGTACTTAACATGGAGGAGAAGTACTTGAACTCCACCCTTATATTCTGCTTACCCCCCTTCTCCACCAGCTCTAGGGTGAGCAGTGGTCTAGGAAAGATTAATGCATCTTCAACAGCATGCATGAAATCAAATTAGTGTTTAGTCACCCCAGGATGAACCAAGCTTGCCCCAAACAACAAACTAGAGACTCAATCACTGTAAACCCTTCTCCTCCAAATGTAAAGGATGGTGTTAATTATTTGCAAATAGATAACATTCATTTAGTTTTTTTACTCGCTGTACACAAATAATATGACGGAACTGAAACGGCAACACATTCTCCTAAACAATGAGATTCTTCCATGGGAATCTGAAGGCGGGTGGTATTCTAATTCTATCATCTGCTAGAGTCTCAATATCTCATATTCTCCATAATCAAATACTCAGTTATGAGGAGAGATGATGTTGTCATGCCTTTTCCATTTCCTCGTACGGACCGAGCGCACGGGCTTCAAACAATGCCTCCCTTTCTCATTTTAGAGGCGCTTAGATTACATCACAGAGAGAAGTGTGAAGGCGCTACTCATAACAATGTCACATTGCATTAAGTCTCCCGTGCCACTTGTGGGCCTCAATCAAATTTCAGCTGACTCCACCTATCTGTGACTACGATTGGATTTGCTCAGAGGCGACGGGGATTATGGCCACTTCTGCGTATATATATTCCACTTTCTCCAATCTAGCATTTGATCATGCGATGGAGCTCTTGGGGAATAAGCCGGTTCAGATAGCTTTGGTGTGTAATAACCTGTGGGGATTGAAGATGGAGTGAATGACAGGGCCAGAGTGTTCAAATAGGCAATATTACAGGGACAAGTCCCAAAGTGAAACACTGGAAGCAGACAATGATCCCTTTTATTGAGGGAAGTCATGCTTCCTTAGATAAAGGTCAAAGGGGTCGGACATAAGTATGTGAGAATGTCCATGTGTGTATATGTGGACGGTGTGCCTAAAAACAGCTATTGTATGAGAACTGCATTGAGTTATTCTGGCTTTGCTTCAGGCTTACCAGTGACATCAATGAAACTAGGAAATGTTTAGCCCCAGAGGATTGGTTTGGAAAGTTTGGGGGTCAACAGCAGATTTAGTGACAACCATTCTTCTCTTTTGGAGACTGATGGTTCTATGCACACAGATTGCTCAAAATCAAACATATTCTCAGTCCGCAATGAATCCTATCAGATTTAGGGGGCGTGTACATCAAATCATTTAAATGTGGCTAAAAACTGTGGTGCTTGCCAGCGTTTTTTCAGCTAAGCGCTTTGGTTGCTATAATACTTCTGCTTTGTTTATCAGTCGTTGAAAAATGTGCCGGTTGGTTGTTCTGATATTTGTCTCGCCCCTCATTCACTGTGATTGGACGGCTGAGTAAAAAGTGACATTGATAAACTGAGTGTTCCACCCAAATGTAATCATTTTTAACTCTGATCGCTCAGCACAAGGTGCGGAAAAATGTTCAGCGCCGACAAAACCTGCCAGTTTTTTCCATTGGAAGCAATTGAAAACATGCGACGATCGCAGTCGTAAATGCCTTTGTGTACACGCCCCCTTAATCCCACAACACAGTAGTGGAGATAAATAACATCAGGTTCTAAGAGTGCATTGTTTTAAAGGGGACATATCATTAAAATCTGACTTTTTCCATGTTTAAGTGCTATAATTGGGTCCTAAGTGCTTCTATCAACCTAGAAAATGTGAATAATATCAACCCAGTAACTTAGTTTTGGCAAACCATTCTCTGCAAACGTGAAAAATTAGGTCATTGAAATTTGGCTCCCCTTGTGATGTCAGAAGGTGGTAATACCGCCCCTTAATCTGTACTATCAAACCACGACACTGCCATTTAGTACAGAGATCAGCTCATTTGCATTTTAAAGGACACACCCAAAACGGCACACTTTTGCTCACACCTACAAAGTGGCAATTTTAACATTAAAAATATAAAAATTATCTATATGGTAATTTGTGCTAAAACATCACATATATACTCTGGAGACTTTTTTATTTTACATCTTAAAAAAGTCTTATGAAATGTCCCCTTTAACACATATATAGAAGGCTGTTTTATCCGAGACAGACCACTAACATGCTGCAGTTACATGTAACACAAGGCTAGCTGAAAGAAAGTAGCAAAGTAGCGTCTGTGACAATTACAAAGTGCTGCGGCATAGTGTTATGCATAGCTCGAGTTAGATAGAGAAAAAGCAGGTGATCCGTCTTAAGCTTGCCTGTAGAGAGTTTGCAGGTGGCAGGCTAACAAAGACAGATTAGGATCCTGAAGGTATGGCTTTAAGATGGACATCCTCAAAGATAAGATAGTTACCCCACCTGAAAGCACACGAACATGATTTAACGCGGCTAATGTTTTATACTGTACCATGGGTATTCAAAGGGGGTCTGGGACCTTGGGGGTCCGTGATTGTATTACCAAGGGTCCTCCATATATTGTTTGAATGTAAAAAAGTTATTAGGCATAAAAATGGATTTATAATAATAATAAATTCAAACTTAAAGTGCATAACATTCCCATAACAAAATCTATTCATTTAACTTCAAGGAAAACAAATTTACTATGTTCTTACCTCAACTTAGGTGAATTAATACATACCTATCTTTTTTCAATGCGTGCACTTTTGACCTTTGTGCAGCGCTTCTTGAATGTGTTGGCATTTGGCCTAGCCCCATTCGTTCCTTGGCTTCAAACTAAAGTTTTCCTTTGTGCCACCATACTTACTCATGTAAATACTCATGTAACAGTCTTTAAATAGGAAAAATATGGAAGTGTTTGATGGCTTCTAAATTCACCCGTTTGGATCTTAATGAATGAATGACGCTAGGCTAAATGCTAACACATTCATGACACGCTGTACAAAGATTAAGTGCACACATTGAAAAAAGATAGGTGCGTATTAATTTGTCTAAGCTGAGGTAAGTACATAGTAAAATATTGAAAAACAGTCGTGTTTTCCTTTAAAGGAGCATGTGTGGATTTTTAGCAGCATCTAGTGGTGAGTTGCAACCAACGACTCAGTCCAAAGCTCACCCCTCCCTTTCGAAATGCATAGTGAAACTACGGTAGCCGTCGAAGGACAAACACGTCATCGTCTGAGACAACGTAGTGACAAAACACACTTTATAGAACAGTTTGTCCGTTTAGGGCTACTGTAGAAACATGACGGCAACTTCCATGTAAGGGTACCCACAGTGTATGTACAAAAAATGGCTTATTCTAAGGTAATAAAACAATACAGTTCATTTTGTAAGGTCTTTAAATACCACTTATAATATAGTTATGTGTATTATATTGCATTTCTTAAATCCTTTTAAATGTTACACAATGCACCTTTAAAATGTTATATAGTATGCCAAAAATACTTTTTAAGATTTTGTAACATAACCATCATAATCAAGTATGTGTTAAAATAATAATTAAGACTGGCGGTCCCTGCTCCTCCTCTTTATCCATTAAAGAGACAAACCGCTTTTTTGAAAATAAGCTCATTTTCCAGCTCCCCTAGAGTTTTGGAATCCATTTAGCTGATCTTTGGGTGTGGCCAAAAGGGTACCACTTTTAGCATAGCTTAGCATAATCCATTGAATCTGATTAGACCATTAGCATCACGCTCAAAAATAACCAAAGAGTTTCGATATTTTTCCTATTTAAAACTTGACTCTTCTGTAGTTGGGTGATTCTCACGAAAACTTGGTTTTAAACATGTCAAGCATGAAAATGTAAAAATTGCTTAAATTTACTTTTTTTCCCACCAGACATTGAAAAACAAAGTCTGGAGTAAATGGGAACATTAATTTAAAAACTTTTACTTATCATTTAACACTTTTTATAACATAATTAAAAAAATTAGTCTTAAAAAATCTCATTACCGCAACAGTCAGAAAACATCAACACTGACATATTTTCAAAATGACATGACAAACCTGTAAGAACATAATTTGGAGATTCTGCACATGCATTTAAAATCAAAGAATTATGCTTCTATTAATTAAATTAACATTTAATAAGCATCTGTTGCGTTAATGATAATCAAAATGTTGTGTAAGCATTCTGACAAGACTAATATTTCAAATTAACTGTAAAAAAATGATCTTACCTGGTAGCCATCTTGAAGTAACTGGTCCATGTGCTTGGTCACTCAAAATCAAACTTTATTAAAATTCTGTATGTGTGCTTAAACTGTTCTCAAAAAGTGTTGCGGAGGATGAGAACATCAGGCATGGGCACATCATTTTCCTAATTTTTCTTCATTATTATTATACATGAATATTCAGTAAATATTTTTTCTGTCATCTAAAGTAGTCTAGCAAAACATCCATTTATTTTTTTCATAATATTTTTGTGTTAATTTGATTAAATTACAACATAACGCATGTTCAAACACAGCCGGACACATTGTGGTAATGAGAATTTCAGCAGAAAATGAGAGAAAATTTCCAATTATAAATTATTATGTTGAAATCACACATTGTGCAAGGTAGAACACAGTATTGTGTTAATTCTGATGCTTTTTAATGTTACTATATTACACATTTTAAAGCTAAAATCATTAGTGCCGTGGTGTTTCAATGGTTTCGTGAGAATCACCCAGTTACATTGTGTACTAAGACCGACGGAAAATCAAAAGGTGCGATTTTCAAGGCCAATATGGCTAGGAACCATATTCTCATTCCGGCGTAATAATCAAGAAAATTTGCTGCCGTAACATGGCTGCAGCAGGCGCAATGATATAACGCAGCACCCGAAAATAGTCCCCAGCAAGGTAACTTTCAATGTAACTTAGTACCAATTATCTTATCCATGATGGTGTATGAATTCATTTTGATGTTGAATGCTAATACTTTGTCTGTTAGAAACATAATATTGAATATTATGGGTATTATGATGCCCAAAATTGGTTAAAATCAGCAGTGCTTGTAAAGCCATTTAAGAAGTGCCCTCTGCTTGAAGGGTGAGTAATACTTGAAATGCAGGATGTTTCCTCTACTGCCAAAGCTTTTCAGAAGAGCACACATCCCTCACAGGAGGTTCTCTTCACCGTATTGACTGGGGATAAGTTTGTCACTGGATCCGGATTAAAGTCTTAGGCCTATCTGTAAAATGAAGGTGGGGGAGTATAGGAGGAAGGGCAGATGGTTTGTTTACCTGGCTGCTGTGTACTGATGGAAAGTGGTGGATGAGAGGAAAAACTATAGGACTCCTGCTCCAATGTCACCTCCAGATTGGACATCTCAGCCGAGACCGATAACACAGGCGGTGCTCTTAATTAATCATCAACGCCATATCGATGTGTCAATAAGCCCTCACTCGTCAGCTCACCGGCCACCCTGCATTTAAACGTGTAAGCCCTGGAGTTCTAATTTGGCTTCTCTCATGATGCTCCGTGCGCCATCCAATGCCGTGTCACTCTTGCAAAGCTCTTATGCCGGTGATTCTCACGAAATCCAGACTTAGGTGTCCAGCATCAAAAAAAAAAAAAAAAAATTGCACATATAAGATTAAGGTCTGAACTTACTATAACCATTATTTTTAGAGGATTTAAAAAAATATTTCCTATAAAATTATTTACATTTTTTAGATGATAGATAAAAATTATCATTACCGCAACACGATATTACATTAAATATATGCATTTACAAACTCATGTTTCAGTAATGAGAACTAAAAAGTTGTCTAGGTACTATGACAAACAAAATTTTAACTTTTATCTGGAGAGAAAAATAAGAACTGCTTACCTGGTAGCCATCTTGAGTGTCGCAGTCAATTATGTCCCTTCCAACAATTTGTTTTTGGAAAATGTTAGTTCATTGAGGGCTTAAACAATGATTGAAAATTGTTGCGGAGGATGAGAAAATTTTTCTAAGACACATATTCCTTATTATTGTCTCTACATTTACCAATGATCGCCAAATACCACATGTTTCTTTACTGTAAATGTTTATAGTATAACATGCACTGAAGCTTTTTATTTTTTAGCTTTTTTAATTATAAATATTTCCATGTCAAAGACCCAAAATCCTGTCATGGACACGTTGCGGTAATGAAAATGTTCCCCTTAAATGTGGAAAAACAACAAAATTGGTTTGTATGATGTCATTTGAAATCATGTGCAAAATATGTGAAGAGATGTTTGTAACTGTATCCTTCTTATTTTGATACTCTTACCCTGCATTTCCTTTTTTATCAAAATGTTTCATGACACCTCATAAGTCTAATTTCGCAAGAATCACCCATGCGCTTTTACACTCCTCAGATTGTTGCGATGAAGGACAACAGTATCCATTCCTGTCTGTAAAAACAAAAGCGTCTTATCAAATCCAGAATAGAGAGGAAAGAGATGTTTTTAAGTAAGTAAACACTACAGGGCAGGTGTCTAACCTGTAAATTTGCGAGTACAACCAATAAAATATTACATAATAACAGCATGGGTCTGTTTACCTTTGTAACCCCGCATGTCCGCACCATGCATTTAAACCTTTTCAAAGCCTATTTTAAAAAAGACTGTCTGTTTGGTGCTAATACAGATCAAACGTTACCAATGTCTCTGTTCTTACCAAATGCAAATGCGCTTTGCCCCCAAACCCAATGAATAGTAAATGGACGAAACATACCGGCGGTGCTTGCATGCAGATCACCTGCCCAAAGATGTGAGCCTAATTATTATTCATGTTTACAAACTTTCATCTCCCGAGGACGGCCCAGCCTGCGACGGCGCATACGTAATGAGCAAACAGAACATGCTCGTCACGTGGACTACAGACATGCATTTATTCATGTTACCCACACACATTCACTTACAAAACACACAGCGCTTCTGGTGTCTCAAGGGACCAGGCATTTATGAAGACGCCAGTTCGATGGCATTATGGAAGCACTACAGAATCTTGGCCGCAGCTCCCCTCAGGATAACCAGTGTCCCGTCCCACTCCTGCAATGCCTGTCTCCACAAGCCTTAGGGGAAAAACAGGAAGAGGTTTTTGCTGTCACGCTCTTTCGCTGCATCCCAGCATAGAAAGACTTGCGGATTCTCAGGCCAGGTGGACGACAGCAAGCAGCCTGTTGAAACATGGTGTGTGTGTATGCGGTGAAATACATTATGGAAAAAGACAATGAAAACCCTAAGGTTGATACGAGTGAGAGCTATTCCACTGGCCGCAGGTTTTCTGTGGACTATCGATTGAGTATGCTTAAACCCTGGGGCAGACTATTTTTCTTCAGATCCGCTTTTGTGTGTGCGCGCATCTGTGCTTTTCTGTCTTAGTGAATTTGCAGGGCAAAATTTTTCATAAACCATCTTCAAATGCCTCTCATTAACTTCGTGCCACAGCGGCTGTGGTTAACAGAGCTCATGCTTTGAAATGCAGCGCTGTAATTTTAAACTTAAATGTTTTATATTATTTTAATTCACCAGAGCTTCCAGCTCTTCAGCAATTACAGCAAACTGAGTACAGCAACATAAGTCAGTGGTAGTAAAATGTAAGAGGTAGTACGAAGTAAGTTTAGTGTGTTGTATTTGATGTATCCTTACTAATACTCACAATTACATGTAATATTGTAACTAAGATCGCATTGAGGTTTAAGTGTTAAAGCCAACATAAAACTTTGTTATGAGATAAAAAACATATGAAGCTCATATGTGACCCTGGACCACAAAACCAGTAATATTTTTTTAAATTGAGATTTATACATCACCTGAAAGTTGGATAAATAAGCTTTCCATTGATTAGGATAAGACAATACTTGGCCGATATACAACTATTTGAAAATCTGAAGGTGCAAAAAAAAAAAAAAAATTGAAAAAATCACATTTAAAGATGTCTAAATTAAGTCCTTAGCAACTGCATCAAAATAAAGTGATAAAATAAAGTGTTTATATATTTGAAGAGTTTCGTTTCAAAACGAGAGAAATCCATTTTTTAACATTTTTGTCAAAACATGTTTATTATTATGTTATCATGTTATTATTTTGTTTTATGGTACTTAGCTGTATTTTTTTAAGTTTTAAAGGTTTAAATCAAAACAAACCAACTGCAGTTGAATTGAAATTAATTGGAATGCACAACCAAAAAACGAGATTTCAGAACAATAAAAAAAACGGTGGTTATCTCGTTTTGCAACGAAACTCTTCATTTACAGTAAGAAATTTCATTTTACAATTGTTATATAATATCATAATGATTTTTGGCGTAAGTGAAAAATCAATAATTTTGATCCATACAATGTAGCCTATTATTGGCTATTGCTACAAATTTACTTAAAAGGTCACGTTCTTCCTGATACCATTTTTTAAACCCTAGTTAGTGTGTAATGTTGCTATAATAGCATAAATAATACCTGTAAAATGATAAAGCTCAAAGTTCACTGCCAGGCGATATATTTTCTTCAATAGAATTCCTCTTTAAAAGCCTACAACGGACTACAGCCCTCTATTTCCTGCTTTAATGACGTCAGTAAAACAGTTCGTTGACTAAACTCCGCCCAC
The DNA here is from genome assembly GCF_027580225.2 of Misgurnus anguillicaudatus. NCBI lineage: Eukaryota > Metazoa > Chordata > Actinopteri > Cypriniformes > Cobitidae > Misgurnus > Misgurnus anguillicaudatus. The sequence goes on from NC_073349.2 coordinate 24,336,038, forward strand.
AGAAATACGTCAGTCACCAGCTTTGGCTCAAATGGCTCTGCTAAGCTAAGCTGCTATCGAATCACAGCACACTAAACAAACTTCACAATCAGAACTCGAAACGTATTTCTGAAGGAGGGACTTCACATAACAAGGAAGACATCAGCCTGTTTTGAGGACAGTGAAATCAACGTTATACAGATAAGTAAATTGTGTGAAAAATACCACATTTTTCTACACATGAAACATTAACACATGTTATATTGCTGGCTTTAAACACAATCAAAGCTTCAAAATCACAGAAAGAACGGGACCGTTAAGACAAGTTGTGGTCTAGGAAAACATATTTATAACATGCACTTTGATGTTATGAGCATTCAAATAATTATTTTCACCCAAAAGTATGTAACTAATTATTGTCAGGGATGGGAAGCATTTTTGATACATGCATTTCAAATACAAAATAGTATTTTGTAATTTGTATTTGATAGGGTTGATGAAAATGCCTTCGTATTTTGTATCAAAATACTTTAGTGTTTTGTATTTTTAAAATACTGTAAAATAGTTTGTAAGAAGTCTACATGATGACATCATAGAAATACCTACTGAGAAGTTTGCCCACTCCCAGACCAGAAAATGTATCCATATTAAAGAGCACCTATTGTCCGATTCACGTTTTTACATATCCTTTGGTGTGTGTATTAGGCCGGTGACACATTGGATGCGTGGCGTAAGCGTCTCAGCTGCGTGGCGTGTCCGTTTTTTATTCGGCTCCCATGTTAACAGGTTAAAGCTTGCAGACTGCCTGCGTGAGACGCGCGGAAAACGCGTGCTTGCTAGAAACAGAACCAATGCCTATTTTTCACGCGAGACGCAAGCGTGTTGGAAGCGTTTCCAGGCAAAATTGAATAGGAAAATATCTTTATGTCATTTTGTACACAAATACATTTAAATGAATGACATTTTGATGTTTGAAAGTCTATAGATTGACATACATTCAGATATAAATGTAATCTAAAATATACATAAATAAATAATGATCGATTTTCAAATATGCACCTGTCAAACATAGTCCATTTTGCCATCAATACTTTTGAATGTCTCCTTTATCAGCTTTATATTTATGCTTAACATGAAGTTGAAATTGTTCTTGTGAAGACAAGAGCCTGGTCTGTCGGCGGGTTCCCTCCATGTCACCTACAGCAGCAGCAGCGCACTGGCTTCGAGTCAAACACGGTTCTGGTGTGTAAAGTCACAGAAAACGCGACGCAGCCGCCACGCAACTGACACACAACAGAAACGCCACAGTCACGCCACGCAGCCAGTGTGTCACCGGCCTTAGTACATGTTAACGATATGCAAAAGGTACAAACCCCAAAGTAAACAACGACGCAAGTTATCATCTCTTTTCTTGAACTACAAACACACGGATTGTAGGCAACAGTTTACTTCTTGGAATTGGTGATGTAGACAAGACCGACATAATCATCATTCCTCCCGCTTCGGACTCACAGCCTGTAAGTTAAATCCTCTTACCATTGCATCGTGAGCGAATCTTTCAAACATGGTAAGGAGCGTCACACTTCCGGCTGACGTCAGAAGTATTCAGGCCAATCACAACGTACAGATTAGCTGGCCAATCAGAGACATGGAGCTTTTCAAATTCGTGCATTTCAGGAATAAAGTAAAATCTGGAGCTACAAAAATGTATGGTATGTGGAAAAGAATGTGTTTTAACCATAAACCACGCAAAGACATTGTATTATACAAAATACACAAAATAACATTATAGGTGCACTTTAATGCTCCTTGTCAAATTCTGTTAAATTTCTGGCTAAATTTAAAATCTAAACATATTGATCATTTAATAATTGTTGAAATTATAAAATGATTGTTTTCACCTGCTATTTAAGTGTCCAATGATTTGATAAATAAATAATTAATTGCTGAGTACTGTACTCCTAGTTGAAGTAGTAGGATCATGATATTTTAGTTCGCCTGACACACAATATTATAATGATAACAATCAAATGATTAATTAGTTAGAATATAGTTGCTATTAATACAGGTGCCATTAGTTGTCGTCTTATGAATGACTTGTTTATCAGTGTTGCTAATGCAAAGTAGGCCCTTCGTTACCGGTTGCATGTCAGATTTTTGCATGACTCAATCAGAGTCAATGTAATGATGAAGCAATAGATCACATAGTCCAACTGCAAAGAAATTTCATGCTCACTTGTAAAAGTATTTTGTAGTATTTTCAAAATACAAAAATACAGTAGTTTATTTTGATACATGTTGTGGCTGCAGTACTCTGTAGTTTATTTTGATACACTTAATACTAAGGTATTTGGTATTTTCTTTCAAATACATTTTGATGTATCTTTGCCCAACCCTGATTATTGTCTTTTTCATGTTTTATTAGAGCCATCTGCTGAGGTCTGTGACCATATCAGTAGCTAAAGTAAAAGATTAATTATCAGGGGTAGAGAGGCTGGGGTCAGCATCTCTAGAGTTAAGTTGCAGTCCCCGACACAAATCACCACTCACCTTGGGCTCAAGGGTGCTTCAAGGGTTTCTTTGGATGACAGAGTGATACTAGGTTGAATCCCTAGGAACCATCTGGAAACCGCTGTTGCAGTTTTAGCCTATGACTATAAAAATAAAAATATGTTAAGAATAAATGAACTTAATGCCACTTAAATGCTTAACAATAACATTATACTGGATAAAGACTTCTATGTTGAAGACAGAACTGCTATTATATCGTTAAAGAGTAACTAAACCCTAAACCAACTTTTTTTAGTTAATGATCTGTAAGAATGGGGCTTTATTAGTGCTGTTCATTGATTTTAGTAACTTTTTTGACATTTGGGTATAAAGGGTTTCAATGCTACAATGTATGGTGTAAAAACGTCTGAGTGCTGCCCTCTTCAGGTTGAATGGTGGCTACTGCAGTTGAATTTTCCTATTGGATGTTGCGGTACCGCGTGGCGTAAGTCAGTCTCTGACCAGGGGTTTAGTTACTCTTCAACATTAGCTTGAACCTAAGCAGATTTTTTTCAGTTTTGTTAATAGACCAGTGGTCTCAAACTCCATTTGCGGCCCTCCTAGCGCAAGCACGCAGGTAAAGCTAATATTGCGGTTATCATTGATACTGTGATCAGTGATCTACAATGTTTTCATCTCATGTTTTAGTATCAGTTCAGCTCGCTTGGAACCCCAACCGAGGTGGTACTAAAAAAAGTATCGGTACAACATAGTGTACCCAGTGGAAAGTCTTTCAAAAGTAAGCTGACCAGTGTTTTTTTATGTTAACCTCCTAAGACCCGAGTTTTGGTTTGTGGTTTTTTTTTCAGATTTCTGCTATTTTGGGGTTAGGAAGAACCAATAAATATAATAACCAAAAAAATTTTATAACATGAAGCAGTCTATCTGTCCATGTTTGTGTAATTAAAGGTATTCCAGGGGATTTTCTTTTTCTGGGTGGATCATTAAGACTATTGGTCCTCCTAGTTGTCAATCAGGAGTGTTGTCCAATTGCATTTTTAAAAAAGTGGAGAAGGCAGTTCTTTTCTAAATTTCGAGAAAATCCTCCGCTATACCTTTAAGTATATGGTGCAAACAACAAAAAATGTGATGTCCACGTTTGTCCATCTCAGAAATGGCCCCAAGCCAGTTTGAGACCCCTGTAGGGATGGGACGATTACCGGTTTCATGGTTAACCACGAAAAATGTCCCGACGATTAGTATTGTTGTTTAAAATTTAATTATCATTACAACCTATCATTACAACCGTGTTTGATTACCGTGATTTTGAAAACTCGCGGTAAATCCTGTCCAGCCAGAATCAGTTTGATGCAGGCGCACATCCAACATAGTTTTTGGCACAAGAAGTAATTTAAGTGATAATATATTGTATTCATTCACGGTAAACGTATTAGACTTATTTATTTTTTACCACAGAAATAATTTCAGGGACATGAAATATTAAATTGTGATTTTCAAAAATAAAACGTTTTAAAAATGTTTTGTGTGTATCTTCTTTTTGAACATTTCCATCTTATTTTAACAAAACCATGATAATATTGATAACCGTGATAACTTTGGTCACTATAATCATGATATGAAATTTTCATACCGTCCCATCCCTAGACCCCTGTAATAGACGGTTTCATCAGACGCATACGCAATTACGCGTCTGGACAGCACTTAACCTCCGGTCACTTTTTGTTTAATGGCCTGGATAGTGGTTAAACTAAAACTTTGGAACAAATACCTCCCTGAAAATAGCAAATGTTTTGGTTTCCTAAAGACAAGGATAGACGGCGATCATGGATCATTCACCGCTATGTGAAATGCTAAATTTATCATCAGATGCATGTTGCATTCTCAATCTAATCTATAGCGCTAATCTAACATTTTTTGGTCTTGTGATTTGAGCTCATGCTTTTGTACTTTGACTTTTATGAAAATCTTCTACATGTCATTGCACCGAAAAGAACAGCATTGATAAATAGGATTAATAATACATTAGGGGGGCAAATTTGTCCTTCAGCCTGACCACTGTAGTAAGAAGCAAGGCTTAAGTAACTGTAATAACATGATTTCCCCTTTTTAAAAGGGTCAAATCATGGAAAACAGGATTTGCCTTGCTTGTATAAAAGAGGAGTTCAATGTACTACAAAGACACATTACACAGATAATTCAGAAACTGACATTCAAATACTAACATCAAGCATGTACGCATCAACAAACTTTTCTACAGTACAATCAACACTCCTGCTACTGTACATTACATGGGTTTTAAAAGTGAAGAGGTTAACCGGGTCAAAACCGAGATAACTTGCATAAAAAAATACAGCAGCAAAACAACCTATTCTATTCTTGCATTTATATTTATGCATTTGCCACTTTTATCCAAAACTACTTACAAGTATACAGTTTTATCAGTATATGTGTGTTCCCTGTCTTACAAAGTAACTTAAAGTAGTACATTTTAAAGGGGACACTTTTTTAAGATGTAAAATAAATCTTTGGTGTCTCCAGAGTATGTATGTGTAGTTTTAGCTCAAAATACCATATAGATCATTTATAATAGCATGTTAAAATTGCCACTTTGCAAGTGTAAGCAAAAATGTGCGTGTGTTTTTGGTGTCTCCTTTTTAATGCAAATGAGCTGATCTCTGCACTAAATGGCAGTGTCGTGGTTGGATAGGGCAGATTAAGGGGCGGTATTATCCCCTTCTGACATCACAGGGGGAGACGAATTTCAATGACCTATTTTTTCACATGCTTGCAGAGAATAGTTTACCAAAACTAAGTTACTGGGTTGATCTTTTTCACATTTTCTAGGTTGATAGAAGCGCTGGGGACCCATTATAGCAATTAAACATGGAAAAAGTCAGATTTTTTATGATATGTCTCCTTTAAAAGCTTACAGACCACAGTAATCGCATATAGTATGATGCCTCGTATAGAGTTTTAGATGACACTGGGACAGTGTCAGAAATAGCCTCATCCATATACTCTCATCCCCTACATTAGTTTGCTAATATAGTCCACTTAAACAGGTAGTGGCTATGCGTTGAGTGTACATCAGTTGTACACTCATTATTGCAGTGCATTATGGGATTAAATAAGTGCACTCGACAAATGGCTGCCCCCTCAAATAGTGCACTACTTAAAGGCGGAGTCCACGATGTTTGAAAAACGGTTTGGAAAAGGAGACGGGCCAACTACCAAAATACACTTATAGCCAATCAAATCAAATCAAATGCCGGGTTGCGTATGTGTGGGGCGGGTCTATCAACAGAAGGTCCAGATTCTATTGGGGTAGGGGGCGTGTTTGTTTAGGTGATTTCAAATATCAACATTGGCTTTCAAACATCATGGACTCCGCCTTTAAGGGTTTAGGGAGCTATTTCAGACACAGCCTAAAAAATATTACCAATTATATGAGCTACGTTACCTACAATCTGGGACTTGATTGATACGTAAACAACTTAAAAACCTCCTGAGCTACAAAAAAATCAAGTCTAAGCAAGAAAATGTCCTTTGGGAAAGATAACCGGAGTTTAGCTTTATGCAAATATGCAGTAAATGTATGCAAAGACTACCAATGGAAGTGCAGAGAGTGATGCTCATGTAACCCGCCTCCTGTCACATTATGTAGATAGTTATTCATAACAGTGAGCACTTATACGGAAATGTATAGTACAGCCCGTTTTTGCAGTAGTGATGCCTAGCAGTACATGATGTGTAAATTTAGCATATGGGTCAAAGAGAAGGTGGAAATAGTTGTACTAAGAAAATAAATTTCTACAAGAGTGTACTTTCAATATGCCCCTGAAAGCAAGGACCTGTAGCTAACGTCCTGTACAGCGCAGTCAACACCAGAAAAAAATGGATTTTGACAGATACCTTGTGTACCTGAGAGCCAAAGACTAACAGAGCATAAATGGAAAGACCTCACACTGCAGTTCAGCCGTCATCTCACCTATCAGCTCTGAGTTCACTACCATTTTACATCTGACAGTGTACAACCCTAGCTCAGGACGACACTGTGAGGTCTCAGGGACAGAGCCCAAAAGTTTACTGAAGGTAATACAAAGAGCTCACTTACCTTTTTAATCACCATGGATACTGTAGTGTCAGGCATTACGATGATCTTTTGAAGATAAACTGTAAGAATTATGCCGTGTATGCCAGCAGGCCATAGTAAAATTTACTATATTACTGTATTGACTATACAACACAACAAAAAAGTGGTTGTATGTCAATATATACTTTTGAGTAAATTAATTTCATGTGACCTTTTCAAAATGACGTGGAATTATTTAGCACATGTTCATCCTTGCTATTGTGATAATGCAGGCTGCTGTCAACATGATCACAGCCAATCCATACTTTCCTGCATTTGTTTTGTAGACTTCTTGGCTGCCCTTCAATGAAGCAGAGGGGAACTGGGTCTCTCTCTCTCTCTCTCTCTCTCTCTCTCTCTCTCTCTGCGAATGAGCAGATGAGCACACCTGCAGAATGTCCCCTGAGACCTGATGATTATGCATCCCTCCCTCCCATTTCTGCTTCTCCATGCCTCTCTACCTGCTTTTTGGTAGAAGGACAGAGGGCATCTCCTACGGAAGGTCAATAAGAATAAGATCCACCGTGGGACAAGTGCAGTGCAGGAAGGGACTGTGTTGATGCATTAAAACATAAGATGCAGGTTTGAGAAGAGAATTGAACACTTGGGTCTGAATTGACATTTGAATTACAGAACAGTCAACAGAGCAGTGGCTCACGTTGATGGGAACACATTTTCATGTATTACGGAGGCTATCGGGTGCTTTAGATAGGCCTCATTTTAAAACTGCTTATGTGACATTGCACCTGTGTGGCTAAAGGAAGACACCACAGTTTTTCAATATTTAACTATGTTCTTACCTCAACTTGGACAAATAAATACATACCTATCTTTTTCAATGCGTTCACTGAATCTTTGTACAATGCGTTGTGAATGTGTTAGTTTTTAGCCTAGCCCCATTCATTCCTTAGGATCCAAACAGGGATGAATTTAGAAGCCAGCAAACACTTCCATAAACATAGCGATTTTTTAATCAGATAAGAAATGAGAACTACTGTATATTGTATTGTGAAAGAGCACTTAGTTTGCAGCACTTCCACCTCAGGTGCAGTAATATTGACGAAAATTTGAGCGAGAGGGGAGTAGTCAAAAAAATCACCGCATTTTATTTTGTGGCACCATACTTGTGTAACTACTCATGTAACCGTTTAAAATAGGGAAAACTTGAAAGTTTTTGGTAGCTTCTAAATTCATCCCTGTTTGGATCCTAAGGAATGAATGGGGCTATGCTAAATGCTAACACATTCACGAGACACTGTTCAAAGATTCAAAGCACGCATTGAAAAAAATAGGTATGTATTAATTCATCTAAGATGAGGTAAGAACATACTAAAATATTGAAAAACGGTGGTGTTTTCCTTAAAGACATTTGACAGATCAGGTGTGTGTTTATTGAAAAATAATGCATACACTGCAAAAATTGATTTTCAAGAAAAAATTGTCTTAGTATTTTTGTCTTGTTTTCAGTAAAAATATCAAAAAATTCTTAGATGTATTTAATATTTTTCTTGATGAACAAAACGACCCAAGAAAATAAATCTAGTTTTTAGACCAAAAATATCAAGTGATTTTGTGCATAAAACAAGCAAAAGAATCTGCCAATGGGGTAAGCAAATAAATCTTGAAAATTTTTCTTAAACACTAAATTCAGGAAAAATGTGCTTACCCCCTTGGCAGATTTTTTTGTTGTTGCTTGTTGTGTGCACAAAATCACTTGAATTCGGTATTTTTGGTCTAAAAACTAGACTTATTTTCTGGGGTACCTGTGGAACATTTGACCAATTAAAATAAAGCATTTAACAGGCCATGGTATAACTGAAAAAAAAAATGCACACGTTCTAAAAAAAGGCTTTCTAAGCGAATCTGTGTGTTGATTTTTGAAATGTGTTTTAAAACAAACTGAGCGTAGTTAACTCCTCCCCCTCCCCCTTCCTTCCATGCTTTCATGAACGCGCCCAAACCCCACCCTCAAATCCTTCTTGGCATTTATTGGTTAGAATACTTTGTTATGGTTTCTGGTGTAGGTTTGGCCAGTTTGTTATTATTGCAGTTTGTGGAGCCTGGGCTGTTTACAGAGATCGCGTTTTTTACAGTTTGATCAGCGGACAGGAAGCAAGCAGATAGTGAGGAGATGTTTGCTGTATGTAACAAAAAATGTTTTATGGTCTAAAACGCGTCAATTCGCTTAGAGCACCTTTAAGCCTTCGGATCCACCAGGAGGACTACACGTACTATTACGTCTTAAGTTGTTTAAGTATCTGGTACTTATCAGCCTACTCCTCACAAAAGACTACTATACTATAGTAAATATATAGTAAAAATGTACTCCCAATGTTTGCGTTTTTAAACCATTCTGAAGATTCATTGTGCTGGTACAGCACCAGTTCATAATATCAACCCCTCGACAAAAAAAAATGTCATTTTACTCTGTCAGTTGGTGATGGAAAATGACATCCACGCTGAGAGCACAGGTGTAAAAACACAGCAGAAATTACACAAGAAAATATTTTGGCAATCCTTACACTGGGGAACCGAATCACGAATCAGAAATATCATGATGAGACACAGAGGGAGACGGAAAACTAGATTGACAAGACCACATGGAAGAAAAAAAAAAGGTCCTCACGTAAGAAAAATAGCAGGAAAATAGACAGAATGTAGTGAAAAAATAAAATATTTGGCAAGGGAGAAAAAGATCAATAAGTCGCAAATTGCGAATGGGGTAAACACGGCACAGGTGGCAAAAAGATTAACAATATCATTAGCAAAGCTGATTAGATCTCCTGTGCTTTTTTACAGCGATTCTGCTACTAAAACAGATGTTTGTCTAGATGTTTACAGGCACATTACTTCAAATAGCAATCATGATGCTACTTGTATACTTTGGGCATCATTATGGAAGATAAAAGAAATAAGGAACATTATGCTCACATGGTTGTTATAAATAAAACCCTAACTTCTTGACCTTTGCAGGTATTATAGGGATAGCAACCATCAAATTTACCTACAACTCTGGGGTTGCTTAGCATAACAAAATGACTAAGAGGCTTGGACAGTCAGCATCCTTAGCTTCTGTCATCCAATTGTTTCTCTGTTTTTTGCTCGTGTGAAGCTTCAACAACTGCCACTGCAGTAATAAGCGCCATCTTTCCAGCACATTGCTGCACACCTTCACAATCTCTCCTTCTTAATTTGCTCCCCACGGAGCAGTGAATGATTTCGTCTGTTCTATCCTTTATATTAAACATTTCACCCTATTAGCTCTCAATAATCATTTTCTGCTGCCACAGACAGGGTGATTTCCCCAGGCGCATAAAAACGCAATAACACCAGCCCAGTTGCCAAGCTAATATTGCCATCATTCGTTTTTATGTGTCTCCTGCAGCCTGGGGAAAATACCTCCTAAGAACTCTCTCCCTTTCTGGTCTTATGAAGAAAAACTGAGAGCACGCAGCATTTGTATCTTTCAAAAGTTGCGCAGAATACAATTTTCTGCAGCGCTGGCAAAAAGTCGCCATTCGAGGGTGAAAAACCGAATGCGATGAAGGGACCTAATTCCATCCCTCCTTCACAATACAGATACTGTATGTAACATAATCCTCCTCTTTACAGACAAACAGGACAGTAACCTTGAAATAAATGTGCCCCAAATAAGCTCTTTGGATCGTAAGGCAAAGAGTTCCAAGAATTGCATAAATCCTTATTCTTGTTTGTGCAATTGTACAACCAATATAATAGCTATATAATGTTGATTACAATTAAAATATTGATCATATAACTATATCCTGGTGCTATAATCCCTTTTATTAGACAGTTCATAAAATACTCTTACCCTTAAAAGTACACAAGCCATTTCCCAGACCCCAAGGAGTCGCAGGCCTAAATTTATATTATTGCACCGTTGGGCGTAGCTCTGCATAGTTTTACGCACACCTCTCCAGAAATGTAACTCTCCCTTGTGTCCGAAATCTGTGACATTAGGAACTGAATAAGATGAAGTACATACATTAGGTACCTTATTGTTAAAACTGTAGGTACTATATAGCAGTGGTTCTCAAACTGGGGTCCGGGGCCCCCAGGGGGGCCGCGAGATGGTGCCAGGGGGGCCCCAGTTTTATGACATTTTTATAAAATACATTAATTTATCATGAATTCTGTGAAATTAAACCTAAAAAAACAAGGCAGCACTACTTTGTATAATTTTATGTTGTGTTTAATTAAAATGTGAATTTTTCGAACTGTTTTTGTCATAAATTTTCTTTGGGGGGGGCCGCGAAGGAATGCTCCATACACAAAGGGGGCCGCATGCTGAAAAAGTTTGAGAACCACTGCTATATAGTATGACCTTGCTGGAAGTAGTAGGTCATCCGGGTAAATCGCATACTGTTTTTCGAATACTATAAATTCAGACATACTAGTAGCTTCACCTACTGCTTTTTACCTACTGTATAGTTTTGGAGTAGGCAGTTTCGGACGCAGCAAATGCGTCAAATCTACACGGACAACAAGCGCTGTGATTGGCCTGCTGAAACCACTTCTCACTTCAAAAAAAATCTGTTGTTTTCTTCATACGCATTTTTGCTTGCAATAGTAAAAACATAAATGGACTTTAGTTGGGTAGCAACTTAAGTTGTAACAAAAGTTTGGTGTCTATTTACCATCATCACTGCTGATGCTTCTCCAAAAACGTACACAACATGCCATTTCTTTGGCTTTTGCCTGTTACTCCAGTAACATGCCCATGGACATTGGCTGTTTCTCAATATGCGTTCTTCAGCGATCTTGCGTCCTCGTGTCCTCGCTCTACGTCATCATTAATGGTCGAAGTTCAATTCCAATTCTCAAGAACGCAAGGACAGAGGACGCATGAAAATACCCGGATGTGTTCTTGATATCGAGGATGCATCGAGTGCAGACTTGCTGAAATCGCTTTACGCCCCAGAAGTCATTGCGGCAAAACTTCCGAGTTCGTTCTTCCAAGGTCGCCTGGCAAGACCGATCTCCACGAGGACGCAAGTCCGTTCTTTGCGTTCTTGGAATTGAGAAACAGCCATTGTCTACTAGCGGCCTGCATGTTTATTTGCATGTTGACGTGAACGTAGACACAAAAGTATAAAGGAAAACTAATTTGTAGCCTATGGCTATACCTGTCAACATGGGTACAAAAATACTTTCTTAATTATTATTATTATCTTGATTTTTAGTACGAAAATTCTTAACTCTTTCTTCGCCATTGACAAATTATCTCGTCAATTAAGAGAAAACGCTTCCCTGCCAATGACGAGAATTTACGGCTTTCTGCAATACCACTATTAACACTTCCGCAACTTATACAACCCTAAAGTTACGCCTGTTTTAAAGATCGCTCTGCATCTGATCTCTATCAAAAGTCCTTCACAAAATTGAATTATCTCAGCTTTTTGCTCAAAATTTTGTGTTTTTAAAGAAGCCTAAATTTGAGAGGTGATAAAAAGAAAACTAATAAAGGTAGGATGAAAATGTTTTGTTGTTGTTGTTGTTGTTTATAAGCAGAGGGTCTGTTCTTTTATTTGATATATTGTATGTTTAGATATTTTAAGAAGAACATTTTCTGGAAGGCATTAAACTTTGTGAAAATCATGAAAAATGCTGGCGCTGGCTGGCAACATTTTTTTTAAATGCTGGCATGGAAAGAATTAATCAAGATATATTTTCTTGATGAACAAAATGACCTTAGAAAATAATTCCAGTTTTTAAACAAAAAATATCAAATTTAAGTAAATTTGTGCTCAAAAAAAAAGAAAAATCTGCGAATGGGATAGGAAAAAAATAACACTTAATTCAAGAAAAAAAGAATGTACACTGCAAAAAATGATTTTCAAGAAAAAAAAAATATCCAATTTAAGTGATTTTGTGCATAAAACAGGCAAAAAAATCTGCCAATGGAGTAAGCACATTTTTCTTGAATTTTCTTGAATTTAGTGTTTATGAAAAATTTTCAAGTTTTTTTTTTTGCTTATCCCATTGGCAGTTTTTTTTTTTTTTTTGCTTATTTTATGCACAAAATCACTTAAAATGGATATTTTTGGTCTAAAAAACTAGACTTTATTTCTTGGGTCGTTTTGCTCATCAAGAAAAAGCATCTTAATTTAAGAATTTTTAGATATTTTTACTGAAAACAAGACAAAAATACTAAGAATTTTTTTTCTTGAAAATAATTTTTTGCAATGTAACGGTTTCATACCCCACTGGCAGTGCACCATTCCACGCATTGTAAACAACAATGATGGCGCATTGAATACACACGAATCCTAGTTTTCCTCATCTAATTTGTACTTCGTGATCAACAAACAAACAAAAACAAAATACTACTTTTGATGGCATTGCTAAACCTGTGGTGGTTTTCTGTGGTGGGAAAGAAACGTAAGCCACTCGGGCGACAGAAAAATGTTGGCCGTTGCTTGTTCTCCCAACAGCATCAAGCTAATACATTGAGCCCAGGGGATCTCATGAAAAACTTTTTATGTATAATATTTTACTCCAAATAAACGAAAATCGAGCAGGACCAAAACATTTTACAGCTGATTGCTGTCAAAAAAGTTCAGCAACGAAGTCCTAAACTAAATGAATATAACATGGCAAAGATGAATGCACATTTATATATTGATTCAATAGCATTTTGGAAAAAAAACATAATTTATTTCATTTTGCGGAAAAAATAATCCGTTTTCATAATAAATCTTTGAAAATCAAATTATGGATTTGAATTTTTAATGTTATTATAACCTAAACATGCTATGTGAAAGTTTGTAACAGAAAATAGTGGTTTTCGTCTTGTCACTTTCTTGGTATAGAAAACACGTTTTTACCCAAATTAGTCCAAATGGATTTATTGCCTTTTGGAACCATCATTTATCACAATACTTCCATAATATTTGTTTTCCTACAGTTGATAACTAATTCAGGATGTACTATCACAGTATGCAGTTTTCGGATGCAGCGAGAGAGAGACATCAAAAACTTTTCTGAGGGGGTGCGAGTACTGTAATTGAGAAACACTGGTTTATGTAATGCAATGCATAAACAATATAACCGATTAGCCTACTTCAAGATAAAATTATCTTGCTCTATATAAAAGCATACCAAAAGAGAAACATCAATATTTTTCACACAACGGCATGCGGCAACTCTTCAGCTAAGTGGTCTTAACAACAAGCCCTCCCCTTCTTTTGTTCTTGTATTCTCGGTTTCTGCTTGGAGAGAGAAAATCTCTCATTAGCAGCAGGTCCGGAACAATCACTCAATATCTGACTCACTGGCATCTCTGTGTTTTTGTTGATTGCAGGCAAAAGCAATCAAGAGATTCTCCCTCTCTGTCTCGCTTCTGAATAGCTGATTAGTTTTTTTTTTCAGGATTAGTAGCATCCGTCTTATTCTTTATTCATGCGCTCTCATTAACACTGCGTGCTGAAAGTGCCACCATCAAGCAGATGAACAAGAAGGTAGCACTCGTAATTGTAGAGAGGAAGGGATTTTGGCCAAGCTGGAACACGCTGTGAAATCTCATAATTCTTAGTCTGCTTGCTCGCCGCGTCCCCGGCTTCTCCATCTTAATTGGAGGCAGGCTTCAGGTGCGAGCACGCCAGCGTGGGGCAAAGATGAAATCAAATTACATGTCAGAGTCTGGACAAAGCGGGAGCTGATTGAGTAGAAAATGGAGGCTAATCTCCTCTAGTGTTTTTGGAGGCATGCTGGCCGAGTTTCTCTAAGCTTCACCGCTGAAGCTGAGAGCAATAAACAGAGCAGGAGGAAGTGATGCTAGCAAGTGATGTAATCAGCAGTATAAAGGTATGACAACGGTGGCTTGAGGTATGCTTGGTTTCAGCACCATATTACTTTTAATTTGCCCTTGTGTACTGGCCATGCAAAAGTTCTAGTTTATGGATCCCATAATGCAACCGACTGGATCTCATCTTTTTAGAAAATGCTTAAAAGGGGGATTCAACGGTACTTCATGCATTCTGTCTCATTAACACAGTTTAAGAGTTGGTTTCCTCATAGGCAAAGTGTCAAAAAGTTGGACGTGTTATAGAGTATTTCTGTGCCGAATGCACTTCACCAGAGTTCGTACAAGTTTCGAAAAGTTTTTTCCGAATATGGGTCCAGCTGATGTATCAGGGGTAAGCTATACATATCACTTCTTTTTAAGCTTTGTTTTGTATCAAGACTCAACTATGGCATGAAAGAAGAAGTGTGTTTTTTGGTGTAAGGAGAAGAAAGCCAGCCTTATGGAAACAATGGATATAGTTTGTTTATCCATAGTAGCAGCAAAGTTTTGAGTGTGTGTTTGTTCAACGCTGGATTTCGTTAAAAAATCCCAACCGGTTCATGAGTTGCATGCGGAAAGTAAGACTTCAGTGTCATGTTGGAAATAGCTGCGTGCATATTATATAAACAACACGAACATGTAGTGAATCATGTTATCCAGTCAGTGTTGTATAAAGTGTTGACTCGTGACTCGCTCCTCCCGCAGTTCGTAACTCCTCCTTTCACATTTTTTCGTACATTATCGGAAAGAATCGGTAAAGCTAATCTGTCTTTTATAAATCTGATAAAACTAAAGATATCTTCGCATTTATGAAGGATGTAATACTTCTCTATAGGTACTCCAGATTAACATCAGATAGACAGAGACAACGTGTGTTATGGGGGATACACACCAAGCGCGAGTTCAATGATTTGCGTGAGTAGATTACATACAAAGTCAATGCAAAGACGCAATCAGCCGTGCCTCGCGCGGGGCGAAGCGAATGATGCAATATGGGCGGCGCGTTTGCCGCGAAAACACTTGCTATTCTGCTCAAACGCCAAAAACTTGACATGACATGAAGTAATCTAGAGCAAGTAAAGCGTTGCCCCGCGTTTGGTGTGTACGTAGCATTATGGATGCTTTAAAGTCTAATGCTGAGTTTACATCAGCCGCGGTAGAGGTGTCAAGCGCGAGTGATTTTAACGTTAAGTGAATGTGAAGACGCGTTGACCCGCATATGGAGGTCTTGCGGCGTGAATGAGGCGCTTAGCGCAGCGCGATAGAGGCGTTTCTGCCTCATTCGCACGTCTAGTTCGCACGAATGCCGCGAATTGAGCGCCTGCCGCGGTACACGCGGTATGCGCGAATGTGCTTTTTGTGCTTTTTGCGCTTGACACGAATTTCCGGCTGACGCCTGAGTTGAAAAATTTGAACTTTGGCAGATTTTTGCACCACGTTAATCAATCAGGAGCTTGCTTGCTGCTGTGGAGGCAGCCCCGCCTGGAGTCACTCATTCAACATGAAGGAACGCTTGATATTGTCCGTGAGCAGTCACCGGGAGCTATACGACACAAGTTCTTATTTCTATAGCGACAGGAATAAAAAGGACCTCACTTGGAAGAGTGTCAGTGAAGACATTGGGCAACCTGGTAAGTTGTAACACATTTCACTTTCGAGTCATGTGACGTTTATCGACCCGCGCCGTTTATTTTCCCCCTATAGTAAGATGACCAAATACAAACCGGTAACTCTCTCGATAAATGCACAATCAACATTAGCCATCTTGCAAACAGACAACCGCATAGCACTTGCCCCTACCACAAGAAGCAGATTTTGCCTCTGACGTGCGTCAAATGCTTGCTTTTGAAACTATGACCACTGAGAGCTGTCGTCTCTTTCAACTTTCAAAAAAAAGCTACAACCTGAACGTACCCTTGCGACTGTGTTAGGGGCGGAGCCATTCGTGGTGGCTCAAGTGCGCCATCGAGACACCATTTTAGGCCCTCTTAAAAGCTTGAACTTAGAAATGATGAAAAACTCAATCAAATCAATACTACATAGTTTACAGTCTTTATGCCATCTTTCAGCAAAATGTGTTATAAACAATTTTCAAGATTGGCTTTACAGGGACTTTAAGACACACTTTACTAAGTGACATCCATTTCCTTAGGACAACAGAAAGCTCAATTAAAGGGCCAGATGCAGCAGAATTAATGTTGCTGATTAGCTGCAAGCTTGATGGAAAGGCCGGAGGCAAATCCTATATATCAGATACCACAGACGGGGACTTAAATTAGAGGCTGTAAGTAAACTAACTTGTTAGTTTGAAACTCCGCTTTCAAGTTTGTTAATGGCCACCATATTAAACAAATCTCTGAGTAGCTGTCTCTAAAGTAACTCTTATTAATTACTAGAGACTACAATTAGTACAAGAGAAATTATCTGCTTCTAATTAGAACAGACTTCGCATTATAAAACATCTCTAAAAGGAGAAATCATCTGGCTCTGAAGCTATGGCAACTGTAAGGAGAGCGATTTCCTCCGTACTCATTAACTCGTCATTTCTTCCTTAGAAAGAAACAAGCTCGCTGTCTGTCATTTAGCAAAAAGTCTATTCAGACAATATTTACGAAAACATTGAAAATCATGGTGATTTGTCTGACTGATGCTCAGTTTTGGACCAGAAGCGAACTTGCGTATAAGAATAGCCAAAGACTACATAAGCTATTAATTATTTCGCACTAACAAATTGGTATGTAAGAAAAAAAGGACACAAAACCAAAAGAGAACTTAGAATGACTGCCAGTATACAATTCAATCGACATGCATTAAAATTTAAGTACATTAAAGTATTAAATACATGCCTGTAAACTAAGCTAAAGTACTTTTTGGTGATTTAATGTGTTTTTTTTCCCCAATAAATAATGTAAAGAACATTCTGTGAAAGTATAACCTTGATATCTTTAATATTGACTAAGTAAGGTCATGTCAAAAATTGAAATTAAACTTTTGATTTAGGCCGGATTTCACAGGCAGGGTCACATATTGAAAAGTGTTACAAAGTTTGCAAATTCAGTTCTGCCCAAGCAAGCTTTAATAATGCCCATGACAGCAATTTCAGATGAACACCAAAAGATGGCGCTACTGTGACTCCCATTGACTAACCCCAAGCACAAGTCAATCACAACATAGATTACACTGGGACTGTCCAAAAAAAGGCAAAAATATCCCTAGCTGTCACTGGGGCGGTACCCTTTTCAAAAAAGTACACGTCGGTACCTAAAAAGTTAATATTAGTACCTTAGAGGCACATTCCTACTGGTACCAAAGAGTGCATATAAGGACCTCAATGGTACAGATCTGTAACTAAATGGTACATACGGGTATCAAATGTATGCATAATGGTAAATACTAGGACCATTTTAAAGGGTATTGCCCCAGTGCCCACTAGGAAAAGTTTACCATACATGTTTTTTCTTGAAGTCCAAGATCAAACATTTAATGGCCAGGACTTGTTTTATAAGACAGATGTCACAATTTGACATTTCGTAGAAATATTACAGCCTTCATTTAATATTGATTGATATTTTTGCCATTTCTTGTCTTTTAAGAAAAACAAATATGTTGTAAAGCACCAGTTTATCAGCATCCAAAGTATAATACAATGCCAGGGAAAGCCTTAATAATAGCAAAGAAAGCATAATAAGCAAAATGCCTGGCTATTAAAATTAGACATTTAATTCTGATCCTTAAGTGTTGGAAAGATCTTTCACACCAACGCAAGCTTAATATCCCCCCAGCCTGAGCTACATTCAGGCACCAGATCTGATCTTAGACATGATCTGAGCTTAGAGCTCCAGGCGGTGAACAAAGCCAGAGATGTATCGGGTGTTGTTCTTTAGTCCGGGTTGGTGACATAACAGACTGAACCCTGGCCCCATAACAATAAAACCGGCATCTCTTGCGCCACCCCTGCTCCGACTATACAGTAGGTGGTCTGAATCGCTATAAGCTTGCATCAATCTCAGGGCACAAAGTGTTCTCTCTTTTATGGTTACTCTCACAAAACTGCAGATGAAAGTTTGATCTGCTTTAAGTCTAAAGAAACTTTAAAGAAGTTTGTGCAAAAGTAAATACAGCAGATGTTTTTTAATAAACCAATACAGGCTACACAAAGTCCCTTGTGTTCCCCAAACTACTGTTCTGCATGTGCATTGATTCTTAGTGTTGGATTTAAATTAGTGCAAATAATTTCCCTGCTATTGTTGTGTTTGTTTATTGCTGCTAAAGATTACATGGGCCTGCGAGATTTGATCATTAAATTGTAATGATCCTAGTCTTGTGCTATCTGTCTAATGAGCGATTTGTGTTATTGTGCATCGATTGCTGTGAAATTTAAAAAACAATTTCTACAATAACAATCACGATAATGAGGTCTGAGTGACGTTTTAGCATAAAATCTTACAAATAAAGGTGCTTAAAGTGTTCTTCACAACATAGAATAACCATTTCAGTTCATTTTTTTTTAAATGCACATGGGTCAATGACATGATGTGTTATAGGTTCTTTAATGAACCATTCAGCCAAAATGGTATCGTAAAGCACCTTAATTTTAAAAAAATGTGTGGGAATTAAAATCTAGCATGGGGCAATCTTTGATATCTAAACCCGCTGCAGGGTAATGTTACAGCATTTACTGTAGTTGTATTGGTGGATTTGTACATCCTATAAAAGATTTGTGTTAATTGTCTCACTAAAATACAAATGAATAAGCTTTGGTTTAAAATCTACGGTGGTGTAATTGGAAGCAATGATAATTAAAACATATGAAACCAGGGCTCTGAGGTCTCAGACCTGCTCTTAGCAGAGGCGCGGCCCATTCACATTGCTGTGAAATGGAGTTGGATTTAACAGCTAGGTTTCCAAGGATAGCACAGAACAAAATGCAAGTCCCGTCCTGTCCACATTCCACACCTCACGGAAAATTCCATTATGATGCAAGATAGAGGTAGAAAGAAATAAACCAAAATGCACCGATTGGTTTGTTCTTTAGAGTAGATTTTGTTGTTCTTGACTAAAGGTTACATACAGTACCTCAGTAATGGTATACGATCAATGTATTAGGTAGAATATACAAGGCGTGAAGTGCTCAATTCAATACTTGTTTGACAACTCTTATAGTTCTCAGACAGGAACAACTTGGGTCACTGCACATGTTTATGCACACTCAGAAAAAATGGTACAAAAGATATCACTGGGACGTTACCCTTTAAAAAGTCCTAATACTGTATATAAGGGGTCTTCAACTACTCTTCTTCGAGGGACGGATTTTAAAAATGTAAATATAATGTGTGCCAAACTTTTACCCTTATTTTTGCCTCATATATTTTTTTACTTTTACCTATTATATATATTATTATATGTATAATGTATGATGTTTTGATACTTTTTGTTATAGGTAATTTATTAAAAAACATAAAAAAAGATGCACACATCTTGTATTCAATATTTTATTATATATTAATTACTGAAAACTCATTTTCTTTATGAATATTTTGAAAACAGTTGCAGTTTAACATTGCAAGAGCCAGATGTTAATAGTTTAACTATGAACACTGCGTAAAAAAGTGTAATCAACATGTATTTTTGTACAGCACTAAATGTAATGCAGAGCGCTAATGCTGCGTTCACACCAGCCGCGGTAGAGGCGTCAAAAACACGCTATTCGCGATATGTGGACGCTTGAACATATGAGTTTACTCGCTTCATTCGCCCGTGAAATTCTAGTCATTCGCGACATTCACGCGGAAATTCGCATCATGGGAGGTGCTTCTGCGACTCCACTGAGACTCCGCTTTCTTCCTGTAATCACGTCACTAATATAGCAAGGTCATGGTTGGTTAACGCGGCACGGAAATCCGCTGAAGTTCAGATTTTTCAACTCGCGCGTTTCCCGCGGCAACGCTCAATTCACGCGGAACGCGCCATCCGCTCCGCGCCTTCCGCGCTTTCCAGGCCAAACGCGCCACGCCTACTGTGCGTACCGCACCGCAGGATGCCTAATCACGTCTTTGCATTGACATAACATGTAAATCACCCGCTTGCCGCCTCTACCGCGTCTGGTGTAAACCCTAAATTAAACTTCTTTTGTTTATAACTGTTTCACTTTCATAAGTTGTTACATTTCAAGCAAACAAATGCATGCAATCACAACATAGCCAGTCCTCTCCTAATGACTAAAAATGCACTTTATGTTTACTTTTTTAATATTTTAAAAATATATAGGCTATAAACTGCCTTTCCACACAACATTCAGACACGAATGTCGTAGTTCGCCCCCTAGTGGTAGTGTATGAAACATCAATTTAATCGTAAATCTGTGCCAAAATAGGTAAAAATAAATAAATGGTAGAATAAATAAATGAATGCAAATTAATAAAATAATTAATAGCTATGCATATATGCTAAGGGTTACTAATAAAGTAAAAAATAATAATAATTAAACATTTTCACCTCACACACAGTGTTTTGATTATTGTATGTGTTTTAGTCGCACAAGTTTTTTTTTAATGCATCCAAAGCTTATATCGGATCCGAAAATTATGCACAGATGGTTGGCACCTCACACAGCCCCTTTGTGACTCTTCTTCCGATTTATTGGCTGTCATTTGTCATGTTTAAAGGCAGCTTTAAAGTAACATGTTGATTTTAAAATCAGACAAAGGTGACTGGCATAAAGATGATTGGCAGGCCGCAATTGGCCCACAGGCTGCCAGCTGACTAGCCCTGCTCTATATACTATTTAGGTACAGATATGTACCTTTGAGGTGCTAACATGGACTCTTTAAGGTGTTTTTGAAAGGGTACCATGCCCCTTTGTACCCTTTTACTGTGGTTGTGCATTATGGAAACGTATTCATATGGTAGAAGTTTTTTCACATTATGTTTATCAATGGAAAGCTTTTATTAAGTCTTGACTTAATCTAAACTTATTTGGCTGCTGGAAATCTAAATCAAACTTTAAAATGATGCACTGCCTCTAATTTAAATATCCTAAAGCGCTAAAGGCAACATCAGTCGGAGATAGTTACCCCTGCAAATATTTATTCCTGCTACAAGCCCCCTTATTGTGTCGATTATGGTGTGTAAAACTAATTTGCTGAAGTGCCGTTCCAAAAGCTTGTGTCAACATTTTTCCTGTATTTTTTACATTATATATATTATTATATATGTTATAGGCTAACTTATAATGATACTTTTTGTGATAGGTCATATATTAAAAAACTTAAAATATTATGTTAAAATATTAAATATTTTAAAAACAATTGTAGTTTAACATTGCAAGAGCCAAATGTTAATAGTTTAACTATGAACACTGCACAAAAACGTGTAAATAATCAACACATGAATTTGTGTATAGTACTAGCTATAATGCAGTGATCATAAACTTTCATAAATTGTTACATTTCAAGCAAACATATGCATGCAATCACAACATAGCCAGTCCTCTCATAATGACTTAAATTGCACTTTATGTTTTCTTTTTTAATATTTGAAAAAATATATAGGCTATAAACTGCCTTTCCACGCGACATTCGGACACGACTGGGGGAGTTCGCCCCCTAGTGGCAGTGTATGAAACATTTAATCTTTTAATCTAATTTAATCGTAAATCCGTGCCAAAATTTTTTAATTCAAATAAGTTCATTACAGCGCAAGAGCCTTCGATCTACGGTTATTTACAATAGTGAAATAAATAAATGAATGCAAGTGAATAAAAAAATAAATAGCTATGCATATATGCCAAAGGTTACTAATAAAGTAAATAATAATAATAATCACATAATAAGTTGTAATCGCACAAGTTTTTTTCTTTTTTAACGCATCCAAAGCTTATATCCGATCCGAAAATTATGCACAGATGGTTGGCACCTCACACAGCCACTTTGTGACTCTTCTTCCAATTTATTGGCTGTCATTCGTCATGTTTAAAGCCAGCTTTAAAGTAACATGTTGATTTTAAAATCAGACAAAATGACTGGCATAAGGATGACAGGCGACCGCATTTGGCCCAAGGGATGCCCGTTGACTAGCCCTGCTGTATATACTATTTAGGTACAGATATGTACCTTTGAGGTGCTAACATGGACTCTTTAAGGTGTTTTTGAAAGGGTACCACGCCCCTTTCTACCCGTTTTCTGCGAGTGTGCATTATGGAAACGTATTTATATGGTACCTAGAAGTTTTTCACATTATTTTTATCATTAATAAGTCTTGACTTAATCTAAACTTATTTGGCTGCTGGAAATCTAAATCAAACTTTAAAATGATGCACTGCCTCTAATTTAAATGTTGTAAAGAGCTAAAGGCAACATCAGTCGGAGATAGTTACCCCTGCAAATATTTATTCATGCTACAAGCCCCCTTATTGTGTCGATTATGGTGTGCCAAACTAATTTGTTGAAGCGCCGTTCCGAAAGCTTGTGTCAACATTTTCTCCTGTCACTCATCGCCCGGCTCCCTGCCTCGCTAAATGGTGGCTGCTGGTTCTGGTTCACGGGCTTTTGTAATATTCCAGTCATTTCTTGTCATGTGCACGTCTGAACCGTCTGCCCTCCATTTTAGAGGCAGATTGCATTAGGCATTTAAATCACCATCAGCAATGGGCTTGTCACACTGACTCTCTCGCTACAAGCAAATGCCTCTACCGCTCAAAACTTATTTATCAGGAGGATGTTTTTGGTAGTGTTGGCAGCTATTAAAGCAGAAAATGATAACCCTGTCAATGTTGGCATCACAGTTTTTTGGGCTCTGAGAAAATAAATGTATCAATATTTCACAATGTCCAACCCATTAAACACAGACAGACAAAAATGATGCGCATACACTGTGAATAAATATATCCGTGTGACGTTCAATGAGACAGAATCTGTACCATAAGCAAGTCTGAATGTACTACTAGAGAATATGTAATTTTCAAGTGTCGGGTAGTATTAGATGAAGCATGGCTTTCGGCTTTCGATCATGCTGAAAGCAAGAAGCCAGATCCCCATATCGACATTTGAAATATAAGATACGCATCTCCATACATCTTTATAGGCTGACAAATCTAATATTAAGTAACCGTGCTGGTTTTGTTACTCTCTTTCAGATAAACCGTCAGGTTCACCACAATATAGGAGAAAAAAAGCTGAAATAGGTTTATCATTTATTTTTCCCAACATCTTTATCCAACCTCTGGCATGAAATAAATATGTAAAGCCAGGAGCTAGAGATCCTATTTTCACAGCCTCGCTGTGCAGCTAATGTTTCATGAAGATAAGGAACAATTCAGGAACAGTCTGAAAAAGATTAAAAACCATCAATTTAGTTTTACTGATCTTAACAGTTTAATTCTTCATTGTTTTTGGGATGTTCGATCATTTTATTCTATAAAAAAAACTAATTAATTTAAGCGTGAGAAAGGTGCACTTGTATGTACTGTACAGTAGCATACTCTAAAAAATATGGACGTAGTGTCCGTGCCGTCACCCGTAGGTTTGTGAAGAGCATTTTTGAAGCCCAAAGTAGGCGGGGCCTGTAGTCACCATCTTGGCAGCGTGTCACTCGTGAAAAAACGAAAAGGGGCAAAGAGGCGGGACATGGGTGGACCTGTGGTGCCTGGTTGCTGAAACCACGCCCGCCTAGCTCGATTGTAGTGACAGCAATGGCAATTCACCTGTCACTCAAGTGGTCACGCCCTTAATTATGCAGAACTTTAAGGCTTAACTCTTTCCCCGCCATTGACGAGTTATCTCGTTAATTAAGAGAAAACATTTGCATGAAAAAAAACGTGTACCTATTGAGTTTTTATGGTGATCTGTAATACTGCGTTTATCCACTAGATGGCTCCAAGATTACCCAATTTATAAAAACTGAAGCAAAAATGGTTTTTATTAATTTTACACTCCGTGTATGTTTTGACAATTGTCTGAATCTGATCTTTAACAAAATTCCTTCAGTTTTTTGCTAAAAAAATTATTTTTAAAGAAAAATATTCATATTTAAGAGTTTATAAGTAGGGCTGTCACGGTTATGAAATTTTGCTGACGGTTAATGGTCTAATAAATTGTGACAATTATGACGATCAATCGCCTGTTTTAGTGCTTTGATGATTGTGACGATTTATTTTCTGTTTTATTGCTTTGACATTTAATTCTCATACTTTTTTATTTGTTTATGAAATAATTTCACACATTGTGATTATTTAAATTAAATATTTTGCAAAGTTTACCTGGCAGTAAATATTAATACACATAACACATATTTAAAAGTAAAAATGTCTCATTTATACAGGCGCTGTAGCTCCCCCTTGTGTTTTTTAGAGAGATGTGCAATCATTGCGGTGATCTGAAATCATCGAGATGAGTTCAAATAATCGCGATGAGACGATTATTTAATCATTGTGACAGTCCTATTTATAAACATAGAAAAAAAGTAAAGATATGATGAAACTTTTTTTTCCTGTTTTGTTTGTTTGTTTATTGATTGTTTGAAAGCAGAGGGTCTTTTCTTTCATTTGAGATATTTGTATGTTTATATATTTATAAAAGAAAAATTTCCTGGAAGGCATTTTGTGAAACTTTTGTGAAAATCACAAAAAGTGCTGGCGGGCAACTTTTCAAAAAATAATTTAAATTAAAGGAACCGTATGTAAGACATTTATACCAATTAATCATAAAATGACCCTGATATGTCACTAGACATTAAGAAATAATTTTCATTTCAAATACTTCTATCACTGACAACAGTGGTCTGGCCAGGATATTGTCATTTAAAAAGTGGAGTTGCAGCCCTCAACTGATGTTTATGTTGTCATTTTGTGCATTGGCCACCAGTTGAGTGATTGCAGTACCAGTTTGAGCCACAAGTTTTGTGATTGCAATACCAGTTTTGGCCACAACCCTACACACTGTTCCTTTAAAGGATGAGATACAAAAAATTCACTCCCCTCACAGTTGTCATGAAAGGCAAAATTACCTATATAGACCAAAATCAGTTTTTATACCAGGCTGCAAACAATTATTTTCTGCTGTCATGTTGAGAATTTTAACATGGGGGTCTATGGGATTGAGTCTCTAGTGGCCAGTCGATGTATTGCATTTTAAGTCACTTCCTTGTTGGCTTCACGACAGAGACCGGAGGGTTGCCCCTTATACAGTAGTACTTATACAGTATATGCACTTAAAATGATAGTTCCCTCAAAAATGAAAATGTTGTCATGTTTTACCAACCTCATGTCGAGTGGAGTTATTTATTTAACACTTTTGGGTCACTTTGAAACTTGAAGGGTTTCCTGGTTATTATGGGAGTGCCTGATGACTGAGTTTGTCACCATTCACTCCCATAGTAACCAGAAATCTCAAACAACACTTTTTTAAACATTTACATTTGGGTTCTCAAAAACAATGAAAGGCATTGGGGTTCAATCGACATGAAGGTCCCTTTCCCTTTAAAATCAATGTAAAAATAGAATTAAAGGTATTAAGCAAGCTTGCAAATAACAATTCACATGTATAATACACATCAACTCACATGATATTCAATGTAAATGAACCAACATTAAATTTTAATAATTTTCTAAGAAACATCAATCGTGTCTTACTCTGATCCTCAAGAAAGCAAGCTATCACAATGAATTTAAGCATGCCCCGTGCTTGGGGAAAAAGAGGATTTTACAGTCTTGAGTGACATGGAAGAAAATGGGAATAGGATGGGGGAAAAGCATGAAAACTGAAAAAATAGACTTTGCTGGCTGATCTGGGCTCATCTCTTCTTAAATTACTGTTAAAGTTGGATGAAGCACTGACAGGATTAGAAAGATAATCCCATAACACAGATATCGCCAAGTTCTGTAAGTCACTCTTCTAGACCACTGGGGTGCCTGTTAAAGCTACACCCTATACTCAAAATACTCCAAAGCTCACGCCCGTATAACCCTGGATCTAAAAGAAAGCCCAAGAGGTCAGTCAAAAACCATGTCAGCTTTGCACACTTGAATAGGGAATGTTTTAATAAAAATATTTATGATAACCCAAGGCAACTAACACGATTCATTCTCAGCTATATGGTCACATCTGGAGAGATGAGTGTGCAATAAAACAACATTTTATTTAACTGAACGCCACACATTGCAAGTCATAAACACACACACACCCGGAGCAGTGGGCAGTTACTGGGGAGACACCCGGGAGCAATTTGGAAAATGTGCCTTGCTCAAGGGCACCTCAGTCGCAACCTGCCTGGCGTGAGACTCAAACCAAATAAAATCAATATGCCCTCTTATTAAATGTCATTACATGCAATTTTCTCAATGAACAACAGAATAAAAATGTAAATTAAGCTGATGAAATACAAAGTGCTAAAATTTCTATTATTTAACGTTTAATTTCAAGTCTATGCTAATAAAATGCTGTGGTTGATCTTGTGCTCGGTTTGTAACTGGAAATATTTGAAGTGCAGACAGGAAAACATTTGGAAATAGCCATGGTCTCTAAGGGCGGGTTCATACTTGACATGCAGTGTTTGAGTTAACGCATTACAAATAACGCGCATTACGTAATAATATTACTTTTCTGAAGTAACGAGTAAAGTAACACATTACTTTATAAATGTACACATTAATATTTGAGTTACTTTTTTTTAAAGTAATGCAAGTTACTTTTCAGTTTAATTAATTAGATGTAAACATACTGCATTAAACTGAACGTATAAACGTAGAATTACACACTCACTCAGTCAGTCAAAAATAGAGATGGCAGACCAAAGCTTGACATTTTTGCAATGGAAATATGCAATTTCTGAATGCAGAACTTCTCAGTCATAAAAACACCTGCAAAGTAAGAAAAAGTAATGCAAAAGTAACTTAAAAGTAACGAAAAGCATTACTTCCATGAAAAGTAACTAAGTATCCCAATTAATTATTTTTTTGGAGAGTAACTTAATATTGTAATGCATTACTTTTAAAAGTAACTTTCCCCAACACTGTTGACATGTTTGGTTCGATTAAAACGAACTCAAGTGCGATTGCTCGGTTGGTGCAGTTCTTTTGAGTAAATGTGAATGCTGCCATCCAAACTTTGGTTGGCACTAAACAAGCAACCCTACTGATAGCTGGTTTTAGCTGGTTTAAGGGGGTCTACGCTGGTCCTCCCAGCCTGGCAAAGCTGGTCAAGCTGGTGGATCAGTTGGTCTTCCAGCATGACCAGCTAAG
This sequence comes from Misgurnus anguillicaudatus, assembly GCF_027580225.2. Lineage (NCBI taxonomy): Eukaryota > Metazoa > Chordata > Actinopteri > Cypriniformes > Cobitidae > Misgurnus > Misgurnus anguillicaudatus. The sequence goes on from NC_073349.2 coordinate 24,363,701, forward strand.
TCCAGCTAGACCAGCTTAAAAAGTGACCAAAACACAACTAGACCAGCTTGCTACACCAGCAATACCAGCTAAAACCAAACTGGGAGACCAGCTAAAACCAGCTCATGCTGGTCTTAGCTGGATTTTTCAGTAGGGAAACCCATCTTTTCAGTGGTCTCGGCCCACTTCCAAACAAACTGTGGTTCGGTTCGACTGATATCTGAATGCACATGGACCAGAGACAGCACAATGAACCAAAAACAAGTGTGATATCACAAAACATGACCTTGATTTTACAGCAGGATGAGTGGAGTATGCAAAAACAAATTAGGCAGAGGGCTAACGTGGATCAATGAAGAGGTAAAGAGCCTTATTACCATTTGGTCCATCGAGCATATACTGGTAAAAAATCCACAAAATGCTTAAACTGTTAAGCGTCGCCGTCCCGAATACGGGACACCTAAGTCAATAATATTGTTGATGTAAATTTTAATCTATCACTACAAACTATATATCGTTGGAAAGGTCTAAGCCTCCAGAATATACATTTCAACAGTGTTTTATAAAATAAATTATGTAGGGGGAGTAATTGATTCATTTATGAAGAGAGTGTGCCTCAAAAAAATTATTTTCTGCTAAATGTCACTGTCCCACCAGCAGGACGCCTACATTTACTTCAATGTTGGCATATGAATTCTTATCTAATCATGACAAACTGTATATTGTTTGAAAGCTCCAAGAGTGTAGATTTAACTCAATAGGGTGGGGTGACGCTTAAAAGGTTAAGTTAAGTAAAATCACAAGCTCTGAGCTGTTAATAATACCTCCACATAAAGACTTATAAAATAAGCATGTTTACTCCAGCATGTAGCATATGTGGATGATCAGAGTTCCTCCTTATAAAATTCGTCATCAAAGGCGACCAATAGAGTGGTGACCTTATTCTTACGCATTAATGTTTGTTATCTTTAGGTTCGCTGATAAAATGCCAGTGTGCGTGCCAGTGTTGGGGGTAACGCATTAAAAGTAATGTGCAGTACGTAATAATATAACTTTTCTGAAGTAACAAGTAAAGTAAAGTAAATGTACACATTAATATTTGAGTTACTTCTTTAAAAAAGTAATGCAAGTTACTTTTCAGTTTAATTAATTTAATTTAAAAATAAAATAATGTACTGCATTAAACTGAACATATTAACGTAGAATTACGCACTCGGAAACGGAAATGGCAGGCCAGAGCTTGACATTTTGACGATCATAAAAAACACCTGCAAGGCCTGAAAGAGATCAAGCCTCAGCCAAGTAAGAAAAAGTAACGCACAAGGAACTTAAAAGTAACGTAAGCATTACTTTCCATGAATGCAATAGTTACTTTTTTGGGGAGTAACTTAATATTGTAATCCATTACTTTTAAAAGTAACTTTCCCCAACACTGGTGAGTGTTAAGCGAACCAAGACTTAATAAATTGTTTTCTTTTTTGGTCCGGACCAAAAGAACCAAACAAACCGAACTACAAGTATGAACATGCTCTAAAAGCATATCTTAGTATTAAAGCCATAAAAAAGTACAAAGCCTCGAGGCCAAAGATACACTCGAATATTGACTTTCTAGTCTCGAATCCCATTCCTCATCAACTATTTCACATTTCCCTGAGGTCTCGGAGTTCAAGCAGAATTACTTTGTCCTATGTCACAAAACACTGAGTTTTATTACAACCCAGCCAGAATGAAAAGACAGCCCTGGATCTAGCTGTCCGTTGTATCTGATCAGAACGTTTCACCATCTTAACTTCGAATTTATTGCTTTTCATTGCTGGAAGCTGAAGTCGTTTTTCTGTGCTTAATTATGCAATACACCCTAGGATCCGAAGACGCTCCCTCACCTGAATCACAAATTAAACAAGGCCCACAAATTCACATGGCTCAGAGCTGCATTTCTGGGGCCGATGCTCCAACCTGCAACCGATGTAAAGCATGCACCATCTCGTCCATCGAGGGCTGCACTAAGTTCTAATCAGGCCCTCCAGCAGTTCTTTCTTGGCATGGTTTGAGTTACTATAGAGACGACGACAAGATCTCCAAAGAGTTTTACAAACACCAAGAATTCGGCCTACAGACAGGCATGCACAAGCTCATGAAGGATAACACCTAAGAGTGGGTGGGGTGAGTTTGGCATGTCGATCTGCCTCGCATGGGGATGTATGGTGTAGTTGAGCAGCTCAATTGAAAGAGCATTGCTTTAAAAGCACAAAAGGTTGGGGGTTCGATTTCGGGAACACACTGATAAAAAATGGATCTTGAATGTAAGTAAAAGCATCTGCCAAATGCATAAACGTAAATGTATGCATTTGAGAAATTCTATATACTTTGTACTGTTTTATATATATATTTATACTGTATACCCATTACCCCAGATATTTCTACCTGAATTGCACTACAATGCATTGAATTTTTATTTAGTTTGAATAAATATTCTATTGTTATGAACCTTATTTCATTTTTTTACTCACTTTCACTCTCATATAAAGCATTTAACTACATCACATACTGTGAATGATTGTGTAAGTGGCAAAAAAAAGTTGAATTTGAATATAACATACTGGAAATTCATGGTCATCGAACCCAAATGCACCCCAACTCTTCCCTCAATGATAAACATTCACCTATGCATTATGCATGAGGACAAGCTGCATTTATAAGCACCAACCATGCAGGCTCACCCACAATGGGTATTTAAATAAAAACCCAAACCAAAAAACATTTATAAAGCGTGCCCCGTTTTGTGCGTATGCTAGTTCCCACGCAAACAAACTTGATGGAAGAATGGGCCTGAATGGTGGGATCTGAGGATGATTCATGTAAGCACACTTGCAGGTGATCTGTGATTTATAAAGGGAACATTGCTTTTATCGTTTTGGAATCCATTTAGCTGATCTCCAGGTCTGGCGCTAGCACTTTTAGCATAGGTTAGCACAATCCATTGAATCTGATTAGACCATTAGCATCATGCTAAAAAATAACCAATGAGTTTGGATATTTTTCCTATTTAAAACTTGACTCTTCTGTAGTTACATCGTGTACTAAGACAGACGGAAAATTAAAAGTTGCGATTTTCTAGACAGATACGACTCTAAGAACTATACTGGCGTAATAATCAAGGACTTTGCTGATGTAACACGGCTGCAGCAGGCGTAGTAATATTACGCACTGCCCGTAAATAGTCCCCTTGGTTACTTTCAATAGCATGGGAACAATTTTCAAGCAGTGCGTAATATTACTACGCCTGCTGCAGCCGTGTTACATCAGCATGATGCTAACGGTCTAATCAGATTCAATGGATTATGCTAAGCTATGCTAAAAGTGTTACCGCCAGACACGGAGATCAGCTGAATGGATTCCAAAACGGTAAGAATCAAATGTTTAACTCTAGGGAAGCTGAAAAATGAGCATATTTTCAAAAATAGTGGAATGTCCCTTTAATACTCTAAAAAAATTGGCTTTTGTGCGTAAGTAGACTTTTAGTAAAGATCCTACGCACAGTTTTATAAATGAGACCCCTGGAGTTCACCATCTCAGTTATACCATGTTTATTAGTTGCCCTCCACTGCAGCCAGACAGTACCGAACCGAACAAGTACACTTTGGTGTGCACTACTCTGAAGCGCCCGCCGTGAGCCAGGGAGTCAGTCAGTTGGTACTAATGTGTTGATTGGGCCAAAAGTGAGGCTGAGAGAAAAGAGCATTTTGATGATGGCCCGCAGCGCTCCACTGTTATTACCCAGCTTTTAATTACAGCATGTCAGAAAGAGGGGCGGAAAAGCACTGGTTTCTCATGTCTAATGAAGGGGACCGTGAGTATGAGATGTTCGGGGCACATGAGGCTAGAAAAAAATATAAATGCTTTCAATGCGATCCTGCATAAAAGGAAAAACCAACAGAGTGTGAGGGCTTCGATGGAGTATTGCTGTAAATATAAATAGGCGCTGAATGTAAACTATGAGGGCATGCATGCAAACTTTAGTGGGAACATTTTTAATACTGCACCCACAACTAACTGTTAGGTTTCTTGGAAAGTGACCGAGCTTATTGTCCCACGCAAACTAATTTTTACTTTATCTCTCACATCTGACTCCACACACACGCTCTCCTTGGATGAGATGAAATCACATTCGGCTCCGAGGGATGATGGCCTATTCGTATTCTAACGCAACGCCTCAAATTTGCATACAAACTGAGAATGTAATATTTATGATGTAAAATAATGGCAGACTTCACTGTCAATTTGCTTTTACATAAAAGTACATTTAAAAGGCTGCCGCATTCCAGGTTGGGCAAGTCAGAACAGACTTGGAAAACAAGTCTTTGCATTCTCATCAGCACTGAAGAGGAGTAAGATAAAGAAAGAAAATGCATTATATGGTATACGTCGCCTATAGGGATGTCCCTCCTATCTGATAAGTTACCCAAGTTCATCAAAGAAACCTTTTCAAACAATTACAGGTTAATGTGTCCCAAACAGTGTGAAATGTGCATCCGTGCATGGACTTGCTTCGTGTCAGCGGATACTTTCTAATCATGGCTTTCACAGAATCGTACTTGCTTCGAACCAGTGCCGTATAACCAGGAGAAAACCACAATACAGGCTGCATTCCTCTATGTATGAGTCAGAGACGGGGGCATACGGGACACTTTAAACTGATCAGGATTTCTGCTCTCATGGGAGAGATAGATGGAAGGAGAGAGAGAGATCAAGGATTTTCTAGAAGCGCGCACACACAGAGAGGAAAAGAAAGAATGAATACATTCCTGGGCGCGTTGAGACAGATTTGCTGCCTACAGGTAAGAGGCTACTGTAACCCGGCACCTCTGTGTGTGCGTGCTTGTGTTTCATGGGGTTTATATCTCAAAGCAGTAACTCTGCCCTGACCTGAAGTTTCAAAATAATACAGCCAGCTGTATTACACTTGCTTGCTTTATTGACCAATAGGTCATCTCTCCTTTAGTGCAGACAGGGTAGCATCTCGTCTGTGTCTGCAGTCCTATTCTATTACTAAATGCACTTATTTCTTTAACCTGTCAAAGAGACCTTCCCTGTTTTTTGAGGGGAAATATGCATTGGGCTTCTCTGCAAATAAAATGTAACTATTGGGGGTAGTGTGTGCTATTGTTGGGACAGACAGAGTATCGAAAGATTTGGAACAAGAGCTTGAGACCCTCACACAGCAGGCAGGATATTTGCCTTAAACTACTCATTCACACACCTTTTGTTTTCTGACACAGCTCGACTTGGGTCAGCTCAACTACTGATTTTTTTTGGGGGAGAGGAAGAGGACTGGGGGGTTTACTTAAGATTCTGACCTGGTGAAAATCTTAAGAATGTTTAGTTGACAAAAAGCATTTGGGTGTAGAACATGTATACTGCTACAATATACCGTCCTGGATGGTCAATAACCATGATATTGAAAACAAATTTACACATATTGTACATAATTCAGCAGCTATTTAATCATAGGCAGGTGTCTGTTTTTTATGCAAATGCACGCGCACGGTCGAACGCATAGCCTTGCAAAGCATCGTTTATTTAACGCATACGTGTACGCAAACGTTCAACGCATGCACATTGCGACAAAATGCAATGCAGATCCTGGGCTACATGCTACATTCTCCTAGGTAAGCATGGTTACAAAAATCCGCTGGTGCGCGTTCAGTGCACGTGAACTATTTAGATGATGAAATCTGCGCCACGCGCACTGTACGCTGTGTATGCGTAAAAAATGTGGCTATTCTTTTAGCTAAATATAAGTCAGCTGATACAGCTAGACGATCAGTCACGTGGCGTGGGTTTAATGTTTGCTAGATCTTTTTTCGGCAAATGCAAATTATTTGGATTTATTTATTTGATTAAGTCAAAAATCACCTCAAGTGAAGGTAAAAACTTTTTTGCAAAATAAGGGATTTTTATTCAAAATTTTGCGTTTGGAAACCCAGCGTATGGTTATTGTACATAATTGCATAAACGCATGGCCTTGCAAAGCATTGTTTATTTAAATACATGCGTGTACGCAGACATTCAATGCATGCACATTGCGACAAAATGCAATGCAGATCCTGAGCTACATGCTACATTTTCCTGCGTACACGCGGTTACAAAAATCCACCGGTGCGCGTACAGTGCACGTGTACTATTCTGATGATGAAATTGTGGAAACATGACTATACTTTTAGCAAAAGAAAAATCAGCTGATACAGCTAGACGATCAGTCACATGGGTTTAATTTTTGCTAGATCAGAATTTTTCACGGCAAATGCAAATTATTCTGATTTACAGTATTTATTTGATTAAGTTAAAAATCACCTCAAGTGAGCGTAAAAACTTTTTTGCAAATAAAGGGATTTTTATTCGAAATTTAGCGTTTGGAAACCTAGCTTATGGTTACAGACACTCTTTCTGCCTCCCTACTTAAATAAAGTTACATAAACAATACTTGATATTGAGTTTTTGACTGATATTATAGAGTGTATTCGTGGGGGGAACAGATATCGCCGTAATATTGTTATCAAGAGTTTTTTTCTACGATAATTGAGTTGTGAAAGTGTAATGCTGGATTCACACAAAACGCGGTAGAAGCGACAAAAACGCGCAATTTGCGCGTAGTTGGACGCCTGAAGATTTTGAGTTTAATCGCTTCATTTGCGCGTGAAATTCTAGTCATTCGATAGATTCACGCGGAAATTTTTCTCCGCTCGCTTCCTGTAATCACGTCACTACTAAAGCAAGCTCCTGATTGGTTAACCTGGCACGTGTTTCCGCCAAAGTTCAGATTTTTCAACTCGTGCGTTCAACGCTCAATTAAAGTCTAGTTCGCACGAATGAGGCGGATTCTCGTCTGCCGTGCCGCGCTAAACGCCTCCGCGCCGCAAGACCTCCAGACGCGCGTAAACGCGTTATTACATTGACTTAACATTGAAATCAATCGCGATTGATGCCTCTACCGTGGCTGGGGTGAACGCAGCATTATATCTTGACAGCACTAGTATAAACCGATGAATTTCAGTGCATTAGAACTTAATCTAATTTAGTGGAATCTGTTGAACCTTTTCTCAAAACTCATTTTTTATCATCTGTCATCAGGGAACTCAGTCACCCTTAGGTTCATCACATTAACAATTTTCCTTTAACATTTGTTAACCAAATTATTCTTTAAAAGCACTCTTAATTTACAAACGTTTCAACATTCGAAACTTAAGCAATGCCTTTTGTCAAATGTAATGCATGAAGTGTGTTTGTGCTACTTGGTTCCACTTTATTTCATATTATTATAATGCAAAGACATTCCTACATTTTTTAAGTGTGGCTTACATGTTCAAACACATGCCTACTTTACACACACTATAATAGCAAATATCCAAGCTTACATGTAAACGTGATCTAACACTTCTAGATATATTTGGATTTGGAAAATTTAAATGAACCTTTCATATGTCAGTGAGATAATTAAATGCTTTAAGACACACACACACACACACACACAATGCTTCAACGTGACACACCTGCAATAGAGATCTTATCTGATGGGATCCCAAACCTCCCCCTCTGGTGTAGAGTTCCTGCGGTCGGGAACAGAGAAAGAACGAGTGATGATTGCATGCTCAGACAGCTTTGCAAACTCAGAGATTCACAGATCTAGAATAGAAAGTAATACTAATCTTAGTATATCTAATGAAGTGTTAGGTATGGTTAAATAGATTTTCTATTCATTCTAAGGAAATATAAAAGTGAACCCAAGAAAAAGGAGCCTAACTGCCTATTTGAGGTACAAAGGATGTTACCATAGAAAGTGGATTTGTTGCAGACTAAAGACCTGGCATGTACGCTCTTGCAGGTCTGTGCAAAGGTAGATGTTGGCCAAGTTTTGTGCAAGTTTGTTGCACGCATGCATGCTTTCACGTTCTCCACCTGAACTGCCAACCATCCGATTTTAAATGTGCACATTAAGCAAATGCCACAATGCCGCAATGTGACAAAACTGCCACAAGCACAACATTCCCAAGTGACTGTGAGAATCAGTCCTCGGGAATTTCATCAGATCTATAATCAGTCAAACCCCCACTGGCTCTTACTCATTGTCTTTACTCAGAATGCCTATAGAAATCAACAGGTGGGGTGGGGCATTCCTGCTCCTGTCCAGACTTGAGCCCACAGCGCATTGTAAAAAACATGCGTTTTAAACATGCCAGCCTTTGGTCTGTGATTGAATCTGTAAGGAAGTTACCATCATTAACATCAACATCTGTGGCTGTGTCGTGTCAGCACAGGTAAAGGGTAGTTAAGAAAACATGCTAAAAAAGTAGATCGAAGTATGAAGTCAAAACACCCAACATATAACAAATCCCATGAGTTATATAAATCTCCAAGTAAAAACAAATAATTCTCCAATTACTGTTTATTTAAATAAAAAAATAAAAAAAAGTATTAATAAACTCTGTGTGCTCATTGGAGATGCACTTCACTAGCTTAACTAGTTTTTGCACAAAAAACACAAAATGTATAAATGAACATAAATTATTACAAATATTTAACTCTTAGTACTTGAAAACATGGAGCATAAATTATATTTTATTCATGCACTTCACTAGCTTAACTAGTTTTTGCGCAGAAAAACAAAATGTATAAATGAACATAAACTATTACAAATATTTAACTCTTAGTACTTGAAAACATGGAGCATAAATTATATTTTATTCATGCACTTCACTAAATTAACTAGTTTTTGCGCAGAAACACAAAATGTATAAATAAACATAAACTATTACAAATATTTAACTCTTAGTACTTTAAAACATGGAGCATAAATTATATTTTATTCATGCACTTCACTAGCTTGACTAGTTTTTGCAGAGAAACACAAAATGTATAAATGAACATAAACTATTGCACATATTTAACTCTTAGTACTTGAAAACATGGAGCATAAAGTATATTTTATTCAAATTAAAAACACGCAATGTGTTAGTGACACAAGGTGTGGTTCAGATTTATGATAGAAAGGGGTGCGGTTTGCAAAAAAAGGCTCTTTCCTATTGGCCAGTGCCTGCTTGTGAAGTAGTGCTACCTTAAGCAGGTAGGCAAATAAAGACAGACCTGAGATAGAGGATGACACTGTTACTCCTCACACCTGCACTTCACCTCACAAAAGGACCAGCTAAAGACATTTTCTGCAGTTGCAATTTTTTGCAAGTTTTGACACAAGTTTTGCTTTTTTTGCAAGTTTTGACTTTTTTTTGTTTTATATTTTAGACTGGTGGGTTTGGATCTAACATCATGGAAAAGGTGAGTGTGTCAACATCAAGGTAGGTCTTGATAAAATGTTATATTTATTATTTGCTTAAATTATTTCGTTTTAATTCGTTGATGTTAAATATTTGTGACCAAACTATCATGCGAACGTGTGTTTAATGCAATTTGCTTAATTTTGTTTTAAGTAATCAAAATATCAAATGCTTGGAAAACTCCCTCCTTCAGGAACACAAGCATTTTTTGCAAGAGTAAGAGGGGGTTAGGGTTGAGTTACAATGCGAGCCAAAATGCGCAATAGATGACAAAGCAAACATGTAGGCCCTCTTACCTTTATGACCTACAGGCACGGAGGGAGAGACAGGTTTGGGCTCGCTGAAGGGAGAGGCCGAGTCACAATGTTTGTTCTCTCAAGCATGCAAAATAAAAGTGACACAATATGAAAATACAACAATTAAAATTTTCACGTTTAGGTTTAGCAGCCATACACAAAGTACAGTACTACGTTTTATTGACACTGTGTTTCTGTTTTGTCTCATAGGTATAAAAGTGCTTCCCTACCATTCGTAGATCTACTCCAATCTCATCTCTGTGAATTCTATCCTTCATTCCACCGGAGTCTGTGTAGATGTCCAATCAGATTTCAGTGGTGTGAAGTGTAGGAGACATGGAAAGATCTCCTCACCTCCTATAACCTGACATTTTGGAGAAGGTTGAGGATTGCGTTAGCAGATAACAACTGTAACAGAACTGTTAAAAGGTGAAATGCAGTGTAAACAAGAGTATGCATGACTAGTTTTCAGTTGTAGTATAATTTGCTTGGATCAAAGCAGCCCATGACAGTTATATGCTAAATGCTGAATGTCAAGCCCCCTTTTTACCTTCCCAGTCTTGTTGCACGGAGGACGCTTTGAAGTTCACGGTACCTAAACATCTATGTAAAGCAACGTACCTCACCCTGCCCTTTAGCGCAATATGCTAACTCCAACAACATGGCATGTTGGTTCATATGCTATTGTGAAGGGACACGCACAAAGATTCAAGGTGCCTGCCAAAATATATTTATGTATGTGTGTATTCAGTTCCTATACTCTCAACCCACACCAATAAACTTGTTTTTTAAAAGTGTGTGATTTGTTTTGCTTAATGCTGACAATAAATGATAATAAAAGACAAACCTTACACGCTCTCCTGGCATTTGTAGTTTGTTGATGGTGTTTAAAAATAGCAGTCTGTCTACCATATATTCCTGCACTTTGGTTCGAGATGATGTTAAGCTTTGAAATGATCCAACACAATGCCACACAGAGGTGAACTTCGCTTGAAATAATGCAAGAAAAAGCCAGCCTTTGCAAAAGAGCATTGAAGTTCATCAACATTTGTGTGAATGCAGAGAAACTCAAAATAATAAAACTTGAAAAAAATAGCTTTTTTGTATTTGGTTCTCTCTCTGGATAGGCATGTTCGGTTGCGCCTCAAAAAAATGAAAAATACATGCAAAGCTACAAAGTTTTGCCCTAAGGTTACACCTGTAGCCTCTCAAGTACCAAAAAACACCCCTGTTATTTTTTTTATTGTTAAATCATGTTTAGACATGATCAATACATTTTAAAAACCCTCAATAACAATGGAAAACGCATAAATCTCACACATACTCAACTATATACAAGCTTTAGATCTACTTATAAAATAAGTTTAGGTTCAGCTAAAGGCCCTTTTTTAGATCCTATTTGATAGTTGACAAAAAAAAATCATTTATTTCTAAACACTACAACATTATTGTTTGTATTTGACCTCTGAAATCATTTTGAACGGTACACATCCCAATGTTTTTGCATCCATGAAAACGCACAATTTTGCATCCATGAAAACCATGTATAGCAATTTAAAATGCCTTGATGCGATTCCAAAATTTTTAAGCGCAAACACTTCATTTAATTCTCTGTAATTTGGCTTTGTTTAGTATTCCTTGTTTTTAGCTTGCCAGATGGCACAGTTAAATAGTTACAACCTAACCATTAAATGAAGGAGGATTTTAAATGCATACAGATCTGAGATATGAAAACACAACTGACCTACATTTTTTAAAAAGCTAATAAAAGCTTAAAGTTAACAGGCAGATGTGCGTCCCAAACAATTACAGATATCTAGTAAACACATCATACTCAGAACTGCACACTTTGAGATACTGTACATGGTGCAAGCAAATTTACGCCAAGAACCTTTCAGGCTATCAACGCCTTCACCAGATTTCTCAGCCTGTTATTATTAAACGTCAATAAAAAAAACACCAAGAAACCATAGCAGCAATATACAAACAATAACAAACAAGGTTTGCGCAATGCCAAAAATTAAAATAGGATTTTAAGACAGAAAGATAAACGCTTGGTTTATTAAAAGTGTATTTAATTATATTTAATAGACTACTGTGAAAATCTCAAGGCTACTTAATTCAATACTTTTGTCAGGCATAAGCAAATTCAACAGTTCAAACTCAAATACACTTGTACAGGGTTTTTTAAACTTTATGATGCCAAGGACTCCTAAATATGATGAACCTTTTGTGAGGGACCCCCACCAACCCTACCAAAACATGTTATAGAAATTATAATATTTTATGTATAACAATGATATAAATGGCTACACTATAATTGGATGTATAAATATGAAGAGATACATTTTCATTTAAAATAAATGTACTGCAAGAACTAATTTCAGAGCAGCTTAGCAAGGATTACTGCCTTACAAACCCCAATGCATGAGATAAAGGGGACTGTAAAAAGGGAAACACGCTAAAACTATACAAAGCAAATATAACTGATTTTGAAATGTATGAAGCAATAAATTTCACACATTTTATTTAGCTTTTTTCTCTGGGGAACCCTAAAACCTCCTGGAGGTCCCCTGGGGTCCCTCACTGGACCCCAGTTTGAAGACCCCTGCACTAGTCAACATTTGTAGTGAATCAAACAAGTTCATCAAAGTAGTCCTAAGACAAAAATGGTTATTGTTTAAAAAATTTAGACAACTTTTATGAAAGGTTTTGATCCACTTTAAATGAATATTCAAGGTCATATTAAAAACATACTGCTGTGTTTTTCACAAAATTTTGTGAGACTATGGTCTCGTACACACTGCAAACTTTCGGGAGTGACAACTGCATTTAAATGCGGGAGTGAATCCCCTTCATAACTGTACGGAACAAGACTCACTCCCGAAAATGTGATGATTGAAACAGAAATAACCATAGCAACGATCTGCCGTCTTGCGTGCTTATCACTCACAGATTTGACCTACAGCATTGTGTTTTGCAATAAACCGTCTTGGCGTTGTGTATTGTACGCTTCTTTTGTGAGGCTGCTTCACAGCGCGCAGTCTTGCAGTGTTGCCAGGTCCTCGGCTTCTTTGTACGTAAATACCGTTTTGGCGCTTAACCGTTTATGGCTTTTGGCTCATGAAGCGATCAAGTTTTTGGTGTTAATAAAGTGTGAGGGTGCCAGTCCCAAAATTTTGATCTTTGAGGTAAAGCATTTAGATTTATTTCGGTTTATTATTTTCTTGTTCGCTGTTTTTTTTAGTGCAAGATCTGGCAACACTGGTCAGCAAACCCTTGTGCCTCTGTCATTTTCTGAACCGCGCATACAAAAGACTTTTCCTCTTCTAAGCATTTATTTTTTCAGAAGAGAGACCTGTCCTGTTTATGATGAATGTTTAAACACTTGATTAACTACTAGTTGTTCAGTTCGGTTATGTACACACTGTGCAGAGTTTTTGTAAATTCGGTTGTCACTACCTGCATTTTGCGGGAGTTAATTCGGTTCTAGAATGCGGTTGTGAGTCCCGTAAATTACTGAACTGTGTGTGTACAGAACAGGGTTAAGCATTAAAAGGTGAAGTGACAACCGAATTAATATGCAGTGTGTACGGGACCTTTCTGACGTCAATATTGGCACTTCAGATCTGTTTCACTTCCATCTTCTTAATGTCACATTGTGTATTTTAATACAGCTAATAGCTTTATCACAGCACATCACGCGCAGATAACCGAAGATGAGTAAAGAGGCGGGGCATGGGTAAAGCTAAGGTGGCTGGTTGCTGAAACCACGCCCGCCTAGCTAGATTCTAGTGACAGTAGTGGCAGTTCACCCATTACTCAAGTGGCCATGCCCTTAATTATGCAGAACTTTAAGGCTTAATATAATTACAAAAAACAGTTGTCATGAAGGGCAAAATTAGCTATATAAACCAAAATCACTTTTTGTACCAGGCTGTAAACATATTATTTTCTACTCTAAAGTTGGCCATTTTAACATGGAGGTCTATCTGAATTGACTCCCTTTTGGAGCCTGCCTCTAGCGGCCAGTCGATGAATTGCAGTTTAAATCACTTCCGTATTGGCTTTGTTAGAGAGATTTGAAGGTTGCCCCTAGGTATTAACTCAAAATCTCAAAAAGGAAAGAAAAATAAAAAAGGATAAGGAGAAAGTGAAGGCGTCCTTGCCAAGCACCTTGACTATTTAAAGCCATGATGATCATAGCCTCAAGCAGAACCTGACCAAACAGAAACATTTGTCTAGAAAACAGATGCATGTTTAGTTTCAAGTTCCACTTGCTTTGACTCATGAGCCTGGATTTGAAAATATACAAAAACAGGAATTCAGTTACGATGCTGCCTCTGGTCCTATGCGTCATCTTTCTCTTCAGCAAAGGTCTCGCTGAAGACACAGGTTAGTGGTGATGGTTAAAGTGTTCACAAATAACTAAAATACACATGGCTGGTCCATCTGGAAGAAAGTGAGTGATTTACATGCGGTGTAGTATTGACATGAAAGGTCGGTTTATTCACTGAAGGTGACAGTGATGGAGGGCGGGAAATATTTCTTTCCTATCACACCCCTCCGTAAATTGATTAGATCGCTTTCCTCCAATGCTATCTACAGCTGCTCTATACATTCCTCAATAGATATCAGCTGCACTCATCACGGCTGCCATAAAGACTGTCAAGTCTGATAAAAGTACACGTACCTTTAAGACATGACTGTGCTTGTTTGTTTATGTACAGTATACAAGGCAACCTGTGTACTGTATTTCTGCAAGTGCTACAGAGGCAGAGGAATTGAGAGGAGTGTTGTTATTGCTTACAAAAACTATAAGAAGACACGAAAATGTTTACATTTACGGAAATAACACGATTGGAAAGAAATCAAGCTAAATTGAAAAGAAAAAATAACTTGTACTGTATGCGATCTATAGTGGTGAAGCTCCAAAAAACATATACTGTACAACCCTCATTAAGTTGAAATGTAAACAAACAGATCTAAGCTCCAACCTCAAATATCATGGCATGTGGTTAACTTCAAATTTCATTGGTTCTTGTGTGTCTCCCGACAAAACGCATAACAGCTAGTTACATAGTCTCAGCCTCAGACGCCCACGGACAGCTGGCTGAACATCTGATGCATACGGCACACTTAACTAGAAACAAAGTCGAAGTCGTCATCTGATTGGATGAATTATACAGGATTTCTGGGAGGAGTGTGTGTCGCTTCTTTGACGGTCCGATTGGAAACAGCCACTGATCTATATAAATGACTGGATTGCGCATGACGTCACAACTGTGAAGCCACCGCGCCGCCATGTTGGTATACCCAAACGTTCTATTAAATCAATGGACGTTATCAGATTTTAATGATAAAACATCACTTTACTAGTCTTCGTTTTTAGATCTGAAGTTACCCTGTACATTACAACACAAACGTCCTAAGCCTGTACATAGTTATTTACTGAAAGTTGTACATTTTGCTTTTTAATCAGTTATTATACATTCATCTTCATTACAGCAGTGGTTCTCAAACTTTTTCAGCGTGCGGCCCCCTTTACGGTGCATTCCTTCGTGGCCCCCACTAAGAAAATTTATGACAAAAACAGTTCTAAAACTTCACATTTTAATTAAATAAAACATTAATAAATACATTAATTTATTATAAATAAATTATACAAAGTAGAGCTGCCTTATTTTTTTTAGGTTTAATTTCACAGAATTTATGATATTATGATATTAATGTATTTTATAAAATGTCTTAAAACTGGGGCCCCCCTGGCACCATCTCGCGGCCCCCCTGGGGGCCCCGGACCCCAGTTTGAGAACCACTGCATTACAGTATCAGATCAGCAGACAGACCGCAGCATATTATTAATGACAAACGTGCTCAATCTGAAATCTAAATAAATAATCATGCTTTGTACCAAATGTGCATGCAATAATTTGGTGGTTTTAAAATTATGTTATCTAAAATTACAATAACTACACCTCAAGTCAACATCAAACGGACATGTATGTTTAGTGCATTGCTTTATGGTTCCTGGAGTGTTTTCTAGAAACCAACCTCATGGCTCTGTGTTCTGTGTGGTACATGCCTGATATTTCTTCTTATGCCACAGTGGCAGAGGACATTGGACCTCACCAGCTGGAGCGTTTGGTGGGGCTTCTGACAGAGCGTGAGTGTGAGGAGCTCATTTCTGTCCTGTCCCATGTCGAGGAGAATGTCTTCCAACGCCTGGACCGACTTTCACCAGAAAGAAACCAGCTACAACTGGAAACACGAAGACGGAGAAATACAAGTAAGTAAACTTAAAGAGAACAGAAGTGCTTTTGAA
Organism: Misgurnus anguillicaudatus; assembly: GCF_027580225.2. Taxonomy (NCBI): domain Eukaryota; kingdom Metazoa; phylum Chordata; class Actinopteri; order Cypriniformes; family Cobitidae; genus Misgurnus; species Misgurnus anguillicaudatus. Next base: position 24,379,630 of record NC_073349.2, read on the forward strand.
GACTTAAGCCAATTTTAATAAATTCATAATTGGACTTGATGAAGTCCAGTAGTAGTCGCAACGTCTGTGCCACACGTGACTCACTGTGTACGCAATGAAGAGCTTTTGTGCAGCCAAATGTGTTTGTTTCTCACTACTTATCAGTCTACTCATGTAGGGTTGAGAGGTCCACTCAACAGACATCTCAACCAAACTAATTCTGTTGATGTAATCCCCCTTCATCAGTAATGAAATCTATTGAGGCAGTCAGACATGATTCAATTGTTTAATTGCCTGAACAATTCAAGAGCTGATTTATTTTTTTACTGTCTGCTTTTGCTGTCTGTCTGGACCATGTCTGCCATTGTATGTGTTTGTTATTGGCAGACCAGGAGCCCTGTCGCTCGGCACTCAAGGACTGGCTGCAGACTCATGGCAGGCAGATTTACTACGACAGGCTGTCTCGTGCACTGCAACAGATTGGCAGGACGGACATTGCCATAGGTCAGCTGAACACATACGCAATGCACTAAGTGGGTTGTACCTAAAAGCTGCAATCACATTAAATTCAAATTTAGAGATACTGACAGGCACAAATCATTTCCTCACTTATTCCATGTTTGCCAATAACTTTTGTATTTGAGCATCATAAAAACACACCTCTCTGATTTACTTCATAAAGTTATCATGAAACTTCAGTATTATTTTTTTAATTCATGTGCTCTCGTAATCTTTAATCAAAAATGCTAATCTCCTCCCTTCCTCGTAACGATCTCTCTTTATTTCCGGTCACGAGGAATGGCGTAAGGGCGGGGCCTGGGAAAAAATTGCAGCAATTAGCAACATAACCCAACTTCCAATGATCCAATAAGTTCTTAATGGACAAATTTCATTGTTCAAATATGTTAAAGATTATAAGGGGTCGCCAAGCTACCCCCCCCCCCCAATTATAGGGTCACCGTGATTTCACAAAGTATGATGTGATTCAGGATTAAAGTAATAGTCTACTCATTTTTAAAATTAAAATATGTTATTACCTTAACTAAGAATTGTTGATACATCCCTCTATCATCTGTGTGCGTGCACGTAAGCGCTGGAGCGCGCTGCGGCGCTTCGATGGCATTTAGCTTAGCCCCATTCATTCAATGGTACCATTTAGAGATAAGGTTAGAAGTGACCAAACACATCAACGTTTTTCCTATTTAAGACGAGTAGTTATACGAGCAAGTCTGGTGGTACAAAACAAAACACAGCGCTTTTCCAAGCGGATTTAAAAGAGGAACTATATTTTATGGCGTAATAGCACTTTTGGGAGTACTTCAACTCGCCTGAAATGTCCGCTCCCCTTCTCACTCTCATAATGGGAGAGTGTTTCTGCGCCAAATCGAAGTACTCCCACAAGTGCTTTTACGCCATAAAACATAGTTCCACTTTTAAATTCGCTTAGAAAAGCGCTACGCTCCATTCCGTACCACCAAACTTGCTCGCACAACCACTCGTCCCAAATAGGAAAAACGTTGATGTGTTTGGTCACTTCTAACTTTATCTCTAAATGGTACCATTGAATGAATGGGGCTAAGCTAAATGCTATCGAAGCGTCGCAGCGCGCTCCAGCGCTTACGTGCACGCACACAGATGATAGAGGGATGTATCAACAATTCTAAGTTAAGGTAATAACATATTTTAATATTGAAAATGAGTAGACTATCCCTTTAAAATTTCTCACTTACTGAAAAATCCAAAAGCCCAGCATAAGCTGGTGAGCTGTTTCTAGCTGGTCTCCCAGCCTGGTTCTAGCTGGTCTAGCTGTGTTTTTGGTCACTTTTTAAGCTGGTCTAGCTGGAAGACCAGCGGAACCACTATCTTGACCAGCTTTGCCAGGCTGGGTGGACGAGCTTAGACCAGCTACTGCCACCTCAAACCAGCCAAACCCAGCTACCAGCTTATGCTGGTCCCTGCTGGATGGGTTGTTGGTTATTTCAGTAGGGTTGTTGGTCCTGGGTCAACATTTTAATCAAATAAACCCCAAATTACCCCTTAACTCAAAGCCTAACCATTTTTTGCTAAATTAGGACAAATAATGGACAGTATCGCTTTGTGGCAGCACAGCACAAGAATTTTAAATTCATGTAGTATTTTAATTTTAATAAAAACCAGGGAACCCCTTAATTCATGGGTCTTCAGCATGGGGTCCAGGGCCCTTGGGGGTGCGTGGTGGTATTACTGGGGGTCCTCCAAATATTATTTGAAATCAAGAGAATTTTTTTGGAAAAATTAAATTAGGTATTAAACAAAAATGCATGAATATGATAATAACAGAAATTATACAAACTTGATTGAAACAAAGGTTCCAATAATAATATAAAATGTACTAAAATAAAGGTTCCCTAAAATGTATTAAAGGCGGAGTCCACGATGTTTGAAAAACGCTTTGGAAAAGGAGACGGGCCGACTACCAAAACACACTTATAGCCAATCAGCAGTAAGGAGCGTGTCTACTAACCGACATCCTTGCCAGGTTGCGTATATGTGGGGCGGGTCTATCAACAGAAGGTCCAGATTCTATTGGGATAGGGGCGTGTTTGTTTAGGTGATCTTAAATATCAACATTGGCTTTCAAACATCGTGGACTCCGCCTTTAATTTAAAATGTAAATGTTATGTGTCTATCTATACTGGGGGTCCTCCAAATATTATTTGAAATCAAAATAATTTTTTTGGGAAAAATTAAATTAGGTATTAAACAAAATGCATGAATATGATAATAACAGAAATTATACAAACTTGATTGAAACAAAAGTTCCAATAATAATATAAAATTTACTAAAATGAAGGTTCCCTCAAATGTATTAATTTAAAATGTAATTGTTATGTGTCTATCTATACAAATACATATCATTTTATGTATTTATAACATAACCATCATAATAAAAAATGTGAATCCAGTTTTAATTTGATACATGTACTGGGGGTCCTTGGTCCTCCTCTCTATCTATTAAGGGGTCCTTGGCCTAAAAAGGTTGAAGATCTCTGCCTTAATTTATATTTCTGTGCTTTATAGGGGGTCCCTCAATGCTTATAGAAGGTCCGGGACCACCCCAGCCCCCCCTCAATTCGAACACTGTAGACAAATTCAAATCCTGCCCAACGTTTTTTTTTTTTTCATTTCAGAAGCCACTTACTTGTCGTAATATGTAGACAATCTCTACTTCCGTTTCATGATGACTTTAAATATGTGTGGTTGAACTGTGTAAACATCCTAGCAAAACCACACCAACATACCACCTCCCAAAGTACATCAACTCTCAAATAACATCTCCATTAGTCGACAAATAAAATTGTCAGAAACTAAAAGAAAGTTTCCTGGATGAAAGCGATGAAGCTTTTCATCATCTTTTCTGTTGTTTTTGCACACCACTGAAGCAAGGAGCATCAAGCTAATTCAGAGCAATCCATCTTACACTGCCATCCTAAAGATGTAGTTCAGCAGAGCATTATGTTATTTTTATACATTTGTGATGGGACGTGTTTTGCACCCTGTCACTCCCCTGGCAGCGATTGCGGTCCGGTTTGCGGGCGGCTCTGCAGTCGAATGGCATCGGATACGAGGAGGTGCAAATGATCTGACAGCAGGCTCGCTGGAGCTGACACCAGATTCGCTGCCTGCCATCTGTTCCTTTCATCATCTCTGTTAAAAGAAGAGAGAGAGATAGAAATGGATAAACAGAGAGGAAAAAATGACAGGCTCGACAGCCCAAAAACATCCTTCAGTCATAGCGACGCGCTGCATAAAATAAAAGAAGTTCTTAGGCAAACACAGAAGCTGAAACGCACATTGCCGCAATTACGAGAGCTTTAATTGCAGGCCTGTAAATGGGCTATGATGAGGAGCAGCCACTCAGCAACAGCACCTTGAATAAACAGCATTCTTATGCTCCAGCACGCACATCTCCTTCAGCTGTTCTCGCCTTATTATGCTCTGTAAATTTATTGGGTCTGGCAGACTCATTTCAAGGTGTTCATAGAGGCCATTATTGTGTGTTTGATTTGTTAATGTTCACTGCGTGTGGTGTTGTATGAATATGAAATGATCGCCGCAAACAGCAGGCAAAGTTGCCGGCAGTTTCAACAACGATTTTAACAAAGCAATAAACCCACATCTGGACTAAACACAACCATACTGGAACTAATGTATGCTTTACATGTGCTTTTCATGTTGCAGAGGTGGGTAAAAACATCAACCAGGATAAAATTCTTGCCATGCAAAGATACGTAGATGGGTACCACAATCTCGTTAATAAAATGGAACAAGAAACACACCAATCAGATTTGGAGGATAATGATGACCATGAAGAAGAGCTGCCGTACTCTCCAAAACAGGGTGAGGAACCTCAGGAAGTAAGGGTAGAAACATAAAGACCTCGATTATTTTCTCAGTACTATTTCAGTATTATTTAGGTGACATTCTAGTTGCACCATTAAATAGTTTTATAAAAATATATATATATATATATAAAAATGTGACCCTGGACCAAGAAAACAGTCATAGCACAGGTATAGCATTTGTAGCAATATGCCAAAAATCATTATGATATTAGGCAAAGATATTTTGTACATTTCCTACCATAAATATATCAAAAATGTATTTATCATTAGTAATATGTGTTGCTAAGGACTTCATTTGGACAACTTTAAAGGTGATTTTCACAAGATTTGAATTTTTTTTACCCCTAGATTCCAGATTTTCAAATAGTTGTATATCGGCCAAAATTGTCTTATCCTACAAACCATACAATGGAAAGCATTTTATTCAAATGTAAATAAAAAAAAGACTGGTTTGTGGTCCAGGGTTACAAATATTACAGTTGCCTACAGACAACTATTTGTGACCCTGCCTGTGAAAACTCAGCCAGTCATTTTTTGTGATTTGCTCATTTCTACATAATGTAAAGAATATTCAGTGAAATATAATCTTGATATCTTTAATATTGACTAAGTAAGGTCATGTCAAAGACTGAAATCATAGTGAAATAAATGATTGAAATTAATTTTATGCTCATTATCTCAGAATTAGATTATGAGACTTTAGTTTGGATTTCACAGACAGGGTCACATTTCTCCCATTTGAAATTCTCAAGCTGATGTTAACCAATATACTCATTTCTTTATTTATTATAGTCAGACATTCCCATCCACTGGCAGCCGGTAACTTCTTTTTTGAGGGTGCACGGTGCAAAGCTCGTCATGTCAAAATATGTGTTTGGCGCATCATGTAAACCTATGTGCATCATGAGTAATGTCAAAATTTGTGCCTGCTGCAGATGCTTCAAAGGGGTTTATGATAAAAGAGAAATTCACGTTTGCCAGATACGCGCTTAATGGCAGGGTATTTGATTTTGAAAAATGCTAAGTTTAGCCTACTAGCAATGAAATCACGATCCCACCCTCCATTCTCTACCCAAAGCCACGCCTCCTCCAAAATACATGAATACACACAGACCAGAAGCCCATTCATGTTTCATTCAACATTCAAACTTTGCAGTACAAAGAGAATAACATTAACAACATATTTTAAATCGGAATTAGATACAGCAACGTTTTCAGTAGCATTACCGTGGGTTCACACCAGCCGCGTTTGAGGTGTCAAAATCGTGTCTACTGCGTCTAGTTTGCCGCTTGAACATTTTGAATGCATTCGCGCATCTAGAGCGAAGTAGACGCTTGGAAAAAGCAAGCATTTGACGCCCGTCAGAGGCAAAATCCGCTTCTTGTGGGAGGGGCAAGTGCTATGCGGTTGTCTGTTTGTAGGATGGCTAATGTTGATTTTGCATTCGAGAGAGTTACCGGTTTGTATTTGGTAACCTTACTATAGGGGTAAAAAATGGCGGGAATGCCGCAGGTCGATAAATGTCACGTGACTCAAAAGTGAAATGTGTATTTACAACTTACCAGGTTGCCCAATGTCTTCACTGACACTCTTCCAAGTGAGGTCCTTTTTCATTCCCTTCTCTATAGAAATAAGAACTGTGCCGTATAGCTCCGGGTGACTGCTCACGGACAATATCAAGCGTTCCTTCATGTTGAATGAGTGACTGCGGGCAGGGCTGCCGCCACAGCAGCAAGCAGGGTCCTGATTGGTTAACACGGCGCAAAAATCCGCCAAAGTTTAAATTTTTCAACTCGGGCGTCAGATGCAAATTCGCGTGAAACGCAAAATACACAAAAAGCACCATTCGCGCGCACCGCGCCAGACGCTCAATTCGAGCAAACTAGACACGCACCGCACAGCACCGCGCTAAATGCCTCATTCGAGCCGCGAGACCTCCAGACGCACGTCAACGCGTCTTCACATTGACTTAACATTGAAATCACTCGCGCTTGACGCCTCTACTGCGGCTGGTGTGAACGCAGCATTAGACTTAATAGTTTGCTTGTAATTTTCAAAACGTAAATATTGTTATGCTAATTCGTAAGGTTACACAAACTGCATAAGCAACATAATGTTTCTTCAAAATAGACTATCTGAATAAAATCATACCGCGTACCTACCTTATTAAAAGAAACACTGCAAACCCCCTCAGACCCTTTGTGGAAAAGCAGTAAAGTTAGCGATGTTAATTGGTTTTTTGCCATTTGCTGATCCAGACGGTTTTTGCTGTTTGTCTCAAAAGATGTCTTTCGTTTTGTGGCTCCTGTGCAGGTTGTCAATTCAGCAGGAAAGTTTGTTTGCCTCTGTTTACATATGGGATGTGAGTGCACAAATCGCGCTGATGACGTATGATGTCTGCGTGAACGTTCACAGAAGAGGAGCAAAAATGGCATGTGTCCAATTATTGCGTTCGGTCTGAGATTTGTTGAACATGTTTTGGTCCTACCCCTTTCACAGATGACATATATTTATAAAAAATACATTTAGACAACTTAACATAGTGATTGCTATTAGGGATGCACCGAAATGAAAATTCTTGGCCGAAACCGAAAACCGAAAAAAGGAAACCAAGGCTGAAAAACCGAAACCGAAACACCGAAATAAATTATTATGCCAATTATTAGTACAATTGCATTTATGGCTATCACTGTGTACTAACTTTACTTGGGGTGTGTGACGAATAAAAAAACTCACAGTTCGGATCACATTACAGTTTTTGAGGCACAGATCAGATTATTTTTCCGATCAGCAAAAAGGTGGGAAAAATCTAATAAACAATAAAGAAATTGCAAACATTTATAAAAAAGAACAAAGTTGTACATTAATAAGGTCTGAAATTAGCATTTTAACACAACTGAATGCTATTTTTACATATTATCTGTTCTGTTGTCAGACATATAGTGGTGTTTTCCCAGACAGGGATTAGACTAGTCCTAGACTAAAATAAATATAAGAGCTGTCCAAACTGAAAACATCTTGCACTGACATATCTTTAAATACATCAGTGCCTTTAGTTTGTCCCCAAAATGCACACAAGTAATGTTTTAAGTAAGGCATGTTTGTTTAAACTAATTATATTTCCTAATTAAATAAGGTCTAGTTCTGGCTTAAGCTAATCTCTGTCCAGGAAACCACCCCAAAGACTATTAAAATAGTGACTAAGCATGACCCAATAACCTTGTGTTTAATCCAACCAGCTGTTACTTTAACTACTAAGTTACTAAAATCTTGATTTATAAACGAGACATTGCAGACAATTCGGCGCAAATTACAAAATTGCCATTACACAGAGTTACTACAGAAGGCATGCGCGGGCATAGGAGGGAGAGAGCTCGCGCACAAGCACATAGAGAACCAGTGTGTGTGGGAAAACACAGCTAACCTTTCATGATAAACTCGAATCAGTCGTCTTCTCTGTCAGTAACATCTGACGTTTACGTGAAAATGCAAGTACACAGAGGAATCCGCATGGAAAACACATCCAACTTTTAATTATTTTACTTAGTGTCATGTATGGGAGGCGCTGTCTAGGGGCTTCACGCACAGAGAGAGAGCGTGCACAAGAGAGGCACCACCGAGCGCTCACAACAATAAATGAAGCCGTTTTAAATGAAAATAAAAATGTAAATGTTGCGACCATTGTTGATTTTGTGGCGCACACAAACAAATAAATGTATGGATAACACTGCCAGGAGCAGAAGCCGCCATTACGCGAGATTAATGTAAACAGCGTGACGCGTCGCGTAGTCGACGTAATCGATGCCGTCGACGCGGCGTTGTAGCACTATTGAGCACGAAGGGGAGGGGTGGGAGACGACTGATCACCGTGAGTGAAACCAAAGCGCTAGCGCACAGATGGGAGGGGCGCGGTTGACATTCATTTTCAGTTTACATTTTCGGCTGGATTTTTTATTTCGGCCCGAAACCGATAATGCCATTTTCGGCCGAAATTTTCGGCGACCGAAATTTCGGTGCATCCCTAATTGCTATCAGGATGTAAGGAGACTTTCAACCAGCATAACTAAAAATGTTTCAGGATCAAATCAGATACCCTGCCTTTAATCTCATGTGTAATTAGAGTTTAGTGTTAAGTTAGTGTCTTTTTCGATGCATGTGCAGCAGGCATGTATTTTGACATGACATATAATGCACTTAGGTGCACATGACGCACCGAACATATATTTTGACATGATGAGCCACACACTTGACACTTATTTTGAATTTGCGCGCCTCGGAAGAGAAGTTACCAGCCGTTATCTTCCCACTTAAATTAGTTAAACCACTAGCAGCATAATCAAGTACTGGGTTGGGAGAATTGGTTTTAAAAAAGTTGCTTTAACTGTGTTTTTGTAAACATTTCTGTAAAAAACAACATTATACAAATAAAATAAATTGCAAATACAGCACACCTTCAAAAAAGCTGAGCACTGTCCAAATAAAATGTTTTAAATTCAATCATTCTAACTCTTTTTGTCACTGTCCCATTGACAGCAAGAGGGTTTACCTGGGAAGATGTGGATTTAGTGGTAAAGAGGCAGCCTGTGCCACCTTCTCAGCGTCGACTATTTGACATAGCGTGGCCTCTGCTTTACGGCCTCGTCCTTGGATTTGCTGGGGCGCTGCTCGTGAGTGTGTCCATCCTGCTTATTACCATATATGTATCCCATGGCAACACAACTAATTACAAAACTGCCCATCATCATCCTCTACTTGGCGTTGTGACATCATCAGGGAGAGCTCCTTCGAAAACAGTGCCCTGAAGACACATAGGGTGAAAGTGAAAGACTCCCATACTAATGGATGTTCAGGACAATTATCTAGCCATGTTCATTAGTACGCAATTCAATATTAAACAGATCTGCATTTGATGGCCGATGATGACCCAAGGTACTTCCAATAAAGCAGTTCTATTGGCTGTTATCTTATCTTGTGTGCTATTTAAACTACATCGAAAATTAGCGAGACGGCACGCCGTGCCAACACCTTCAGGTCCGACAGCTCCCAATGCCTCTCATAAAGATATTTCTGCAATAAAGCGCATGACAGAACATAATGACAACAATCTGTTACCTCCATCGAGACCGAAGCCATTGTCCTGTCACTATTTTGATGGTTTGCAGGGAAGCTGTGCTGGAATGCAGCCCCTCTAGAAGCCCGATTGCTGTTGCCTTGACAATACAGGCACTTCCTGTTTCCAGAATGCGACAGCGGTGGTGTGGTCGTCTGGCATCGAGGAAAAACTAATTATCCAGACTGGCTCCCTCTCCCCTGAGCCTAAAGCAATCCACAAGGCTAATAACAATGACAATGCCTGCAGACAATACAACCTGAGAGAGACAAGATAGACTGGGTGGGTATGGCATAAAAACACACAGGAGAGACCCTCAGCAGGCTCAAAATGGGGTACAGAAAGAACCCATTTACTGTTTTACCAAGATGTTCAATGCACCAGGAAATGAGTTCAAGTGAATGATCATACACAAAGTATCTCTTACACTGACATCAGCTCTTTCTTTCGCTTTCTTATCTTTATCCCCTCTTCATCGTAAAGTGTTTCTCGTTTTCTGAAAACAGACCCCCCCATCACCTTCCCTCCTTCTATTTTCTTTTACTTCTTATATAATTGAACTAATTACTTCATTATACAAATCCTGACTAATGTGCTCCTGGATTCAGACATCATGGATTAAAAGTGGTTCTAAGCAGCAATTAACGGCAATTAGTTCATAAATCAACATCTAAACAAATTATAGTGCAATAGAGGGGGGAGTTGTATTTTCAAAACAGCCGGCCAGGAAACCACATACAAAATTTACATGCAGACCTGCTAGTCGCTGTCAAAGATTCAACATTATTATGTTACTTGAACAGACCAAACCAAAACAGAGCTTTCTGTTAAAGTCTATACTCTAACTACAGCCTGGTTTGCATTTAAGATTTGCGCAAAACTTTGGTGATATTTTCTAAATGTCGATAAAAAATATTACGAAATGATGGCATTACCCGATGCTATGCAACTGAAACCTAATTTTTTTCTCTCGTGATAAGTCATTTAAATTTCCACTTCATACGGCACTGCAAAATACCATATAGATAATTTACTATAACATGTTAAAATTGCCACTTTGTAGGTGTGAGCAAAAATGTGCTGTTATTTGCGTGTCCTTTCAAATGCACATGAGCTGATCGCTGCACTAAATAGCAGTGCCGTGGTTGGATAGTGCAGATTAAGGGGTGGTATTATCCTCTTCTGACATCACAAGGGGAGCCACATTTCAATCACCTGTTTTTCACATGCTTGCAGAGAATGGTTTACCAAAACTGAGTTACTGGGTTGACCTTTTTCACATTTTCTAGGTTGATAGAAGCACTGGGGACCCAATTATAGCACCTTAACATAGAAAAAGTCAGATTTTCGTGATATGTCCCCTTTAAAGAATGATCATGTGACTTTTACGCATGTCAGGTTAAAAGTGTTTTCATTGCTGTTTAGCGATATGTTCCTTTTTCAAATTGCCTGAAAAACCACCTTATTCGCAATCGCAAAACCTTTTTGCGATATACAGGAGTTTCACGAAATTACGTGTTTTCATTGGGCACATTTTCAATTTAGTTTGCACTATTGAAGGGTAATGGAAAAACATCTTATGATTTTTTACTTATTTGTCGCTCAAACATGACAATTCTGTCACCATCTACTCACCTCAAACTGTTATGTAGGGTTCACACCAGACGGGTAGAGGCGGCAAGCGCGAGTGATTTACATGTTAAATCAATGCAAAGAAGCAATTAGGCATCCCGCGGCGTGGCATTGAGCGTTGCCGCGTAAATGTGCGAGTTGAAAAATCTGAACTTCGGCGGATTACCTCACCACGTTAACCAATTAGGACCTTGCTGTAGTAGTGATGTGATTACAGGAAGCGAGCAGAGTCTCAGCAGAGTCGCAGAAGCCCCTCCCATGACGTGAATTTCCGCGTAAATGTCTCAAATGACTAGAATTTCCGAGCGAATGAAGTGAGTAAACTCAAATGTGCAAGCGTCCAACTTAGGGTGGCCATTCGTGCCAGTTCCGCCGGACACGTCTCGAACATGTTTTCGGGTTCGTTCTCCGGAAGTCGCGTTGGTCGACCGCATACGTCATCAAGGTTTAATATTTCGGGTTTAATTTCAGAAAAGCAACCGTTACATTTCAAGGTAAGAATGAAACTACAATGATTGTATGTCTTAAAAGAAATAAATCTTAATTTTCTAATCTATTTTAACTGAAATGTGAGAACCTCGATGACGTATGCGCGCGACTTCCGGAGAACGAACCCGAAAACATGCTCGGGACGTGTCCGGCGGAACTGGCACGAATGGCCACCCTAGTCCAACTCCGTGTGAATAGTGCGTTTTTGCTGCCTCTACCGCAGCTGGTGTGAATGCACCATTTGAAATCCTATCATTTTACTTTAAAAATAGTAAACCAACCCTATAAAAAAAAAGAAATTTAGTAGCTCTTACTAAAATGAGATGAGTAAAACATTAAATTTGACCAAAATCCATCTAAAGTCATTCTTTTGTAATTTACTGTTTTCTTTATAAATCATCCTTCATAATGTAAATAACATTCTGTGAAAATATAACCTTGATATATTTAATATTGAGTAAGGTCAAGATTGAAACCAAACTTTGATGCTCCAAATCTCAAAATTAGATTATGAGACTTAAACTGGATTTTACAGACATCATTCCTGACAGCTATGGGCCTCGTGTGCATAACAGAATGTAGGCCCTTGTAAAGTTAGTTGCAAATAGCCTATATGAGCCAGGTATTTATAGACAGACCCGAGTGATTGTTGCCGAATGGGAAAAAGACTCCATCCCTGACAAGATGTTCTCACTTCATTTTCAGGTGTGATGCACAGTCATTGACGGTCACCAGGACACCCTTAGAAAAAAGTGTAGAGAGAAGAAACAGGGTAAATTTAACAAATCTTAAAGAGCATACACAAAGTGTGTGTTCTTGCCAATTATAAAGTCAATTTACGAAGTATTTTAGCTCAAAAATTGCATAAGACATCCAAATAAATATCATAAAATATACTGTAAAACTTCTAAAAAAGCAAGCAAACCCTTTAATGTATAAGTCACTTGGATAAAAGCGTTTGCTAAATAAATGTAAGTGTAGCTCAAGATAAGCATTAACACACACTGAGGTAGAAAAGTGTTTTTAAAATGCTGTCAAGTTGCATTTTTCAACCTAACACAAAATACAGCCAATGTCAATTTTAAAACCATGGACCAATCATATGAAACTGGGTGCAGGATAGGCATCTTGAGTGTGCACATTAGCAACGGTGTATGGAAACTAATGCGCCTAACATGCCTGCTGTTCAACTTGGTTGCGCTCCGTCTATCTGTTTTTAACGCAAGAATGCTTCCTGCCTGAACATCCCTTCGGTCCTTATAACATGTCTGTTGTAGAGATACCTGTGGGATAATTCATGTAAATTTCATGTCTTACTTTAGACAATATCTTCATTTTTCTCTCTGATCCGTAATAATCTTCAGATAGTTTTAAAATGCCATGACACGCATCTGAAAAATAGCAGAATGAAGAGAAAACCTTCCCAGAGAACCCCAGATGGCTCTGTCAAGATGAAACGTGGATACGTTGACACTTTCTTGTCCCTCACACACAAACATAAATATGCATATAATGTCACAAACCAATTGTCTTTCTCTCTCTCTTTCTTTCTCCTTCAAACAAACAAACACATAAAACAGATGGAAGACAGACACAGGACAACATCCATTTATTCATTCACACAGATTGTAGGCACTGTGTCACATGTTGCAGACAATATTTCCTCAGTGACAGTGCAATGCTGTCCAATGGAGCCAAGAAAATGAATAGCGCAGACTTTAGTCGGAGCAGGCAACATATTTACTTTGACAATTTAAATTACGGAGTCTTCTGTCAACTTTGCGTGAGCTCAACGACTCACATCTGACATTTAACAAACTGCATTTCTGTCCCTCAAGTCCTTATTGGCGTTAACGTCAATTAAATACGGAGTATGTTTTTGGTCGTCTAATTAATCGCAGGCTGATCTCATTAAAAAACGACTCTCATCCGCAATATCTACAATAAATAGATAAAGTTACCGAAGAAAATGACTAACGTTAGTTCATCTAGCTTAACGTTCACGTTACCTCCTCGCGAAGAGTAAAGCCAGCGTATGAACTGATGCTGTATGTACACATAAATATGCATAAATAATAAATACGTTTTAAGTATTAAGTAATGAGTATTTGTAATGTTAATAAGAGTTATTATACACTGTAAACTACAGCATTTTAACCGGTTGGTGATTGAACTTCCTGGCCGTTGCTCAATCCGAAGGCTGCAGCCTCCGGAGGTCGCATATGCAGGCTGCATCCGTCATCAAGCTGGTTTATTTAAGTGAATTGAGCATTTCATTCGCAAATCATATGCATGTTACAACGATTTACGATTCAATTATAATAAGTCATCTTTTTAATTGTTAATGCTCTAAAATAAGACAGTCTTGATGACGTATGCAGCCTGGAAATGCGACCTCCAGAGGCAGCGGCGTTCGGATTGAGAAACGGCCCCGTCAGGCCCAGCGTCGGCGACTGCTTTTACGTCATCAACTTTAAGCGACAGTTATCGGCGCATTCCCCAACATTAAATATATTTTCGACAAAAACAGACTCAAAAAGATACAATAATAAAAAAACATACACAAAAACACAGATAACAAAAAATCTATACTGTAATATATATTCGACAAAACTCACACAATAAGGCAGATACGAAATAAATATGCTGAGATTTTAAAATATTTACCAAAAATAAGTGCATCAATGCGCCCTTCCCCCACCATTTAGACCGTTTTTAAAACCCTGCCTGTACTCCAAAATGCTCCATACGGATTGATTCTCCAGAGGATGCTTTATGTCATGTGGATGATTCTGCCTTCTGTCTCGTGCATGTGCATCTTTGACTTCTCTCTGGGACGCGCACATGCACTCAAGCTGTCTCTGTCTATAAACCGTCATACGCGCGGATCAGACGCTGTAGAGATCACATCTGTGGCTCATTTAATAAACAAACTTTTATAGTGTCGAAAGTTACCCTAAATGTTGAAGTGTGTAGGATTCCTTTCGTTAAACAAGAAGAGGCTTTCTAAAAGTTTTCAACAGCTGTTCAAGGCACCCAGCTTGAACTGACAGGGACACAGTGCCATCCAGTGGTCAAAACGAGACACTACAGCTAAGAATGTAATAATATTCTTTCAAACCTTTATTATGCAAGGGTCAAACCTTAAACTTTTGATACAAATAATGCGAAGAGATGCATTTATTGTCTAGAAAATAATATGCCATATGCACAGTATACAAGTCTATGCAACCAAACTAGTTGGAGTATGCCAGAGAGCTGCTACATTAAATGCTGAAAATGCATTTATTTTCACATAAACATTATTCTAGCAATAATCTTTTAAAGCACATGCATGTGAAAAAGGTTCTTTGTGAGCAACTGCAAGACATGTTTTACAACAGTCTCTTCTGTTGCCTTCCTCGTGCAAAGACAATGGATGTTTTTTTTAAAGATATACAGTAATCAAACGAAGCTGCGATTGGCAGAATAAGGTGTATGCCATATGGCAGTGATATGCATATGTGTGCTCTTGTAAGATATGTTAATGGAAGGAACACATGAGCATACACTAAAGAAAAACATACTAGTTAGCATCACTTTTCTACACATACACCTACATAAACACAATTCCTAGGCAAGTAATAATTAGCTTAATTATCATTTTTTAGCAAATTCAGAGCTGCAATAATGAAATTCACCCAACTATATAATCAACCGTTCAACACCTATCTGTACATACAAGCCTGTTACAGTATTAACATGCATTGAGGCAGAGTAGTATGCATTGACCTCTTTATACAGT
The DNA here is from genome assembly GCF_027580225.2 of Misgurnus anguillicaudatus. NCBI lineage: Eukaryota > Metazoa > Chordata > Actinopteri > Cypriniformes > Cobitidae > Misgurnus > Misgurnus anguillicaudatus. The sequence goes on from NC_073349.2 coordinate 24,395,010, forward strand.
TAATAATGAGATCTCTCGGGAGCCGGTTTACATTCACAACTGTCCATTTCAATTTCTTTCCGGCTGTTGAATAAAGCCTCGACCACCTTCTGTGTTAATTAGAAGAAGATATCCCTAACATCTGATTTTCATGAACAATGATGCCAATCATTAAAACCCAATAGAGATTAAACCACTGGTTCTCAAACTTTTTCTGCATGCGGCCCCCCTTGTATACAGTGCATTCCTTTGCGGCCCCTCCCAAAGAAAATTTATGACAAAAACAGTTCTAAAATGTAACTTTTTAATTTAACAAAACATATTAAATTATACAAAGTAGTGATGTTGGTTAGTAGGCTTATTATTTTTTTTTAATTACACAAAATTTATGATAAATTAATGTATTTTATAAAATGACATAAAACTGGGGCTCCCCTGGCACTGTCTCGCGTCCCCCCTGGGGGCCCCGGACCCCAGTTTGAGAACCACTAGATTAAACACATTCGAAAGATAGAAGCTTTTAGCCAGCTCTTTTACCCTAACGGTGGGTTTTTTTCTTAGGATTTTCTCGAACCGCTGTTTTTTAGATGCAAAGGAACACAAAGGTAAAAGCAAGGTTTCAGTGTATAAAGAAGAGGTGGGGTATCAAAATAATGCATGTGGAACTATAAATATTCAAATTAATCTCCTCCTCCACTCTTTCGCCATGGACCATAGATTTATATGTAAATAGATGCTACATTTGGCAGTTTCAGACACACCCAGATCTCCTGTCACTAGGACGGTACCCTTTAAAACTGGTATGTACCATTTAGGTATAAATATGTATACTACAAAGGTGTATATAGGCGTCATTTTTTCTTATTGCTGCAAACAGACACACCGAAATGATTTTATGTGTGATGCATGGCCAAATCACTCAATAGGACTTTAAATAATCAAGAGTCCCGTATCCAAATGCAGACTTTATGCCTAAATTAATTACCATATTACATTTATTTGCAATCAGACCAATGACGTGAGACAATAGACATAAATTATTAATATTAGCCATCAGTGAACGGCAATGTCCAGAGTTTGTTTTGGCTGGAGGTTCATTCCGCCTCATTTCGTAAACTTGTTCATTAGATCAAACAATAGATCGTGTCAGCATAACATTAATAACACTAGTTGATCAATGTCCGAAGGTTGTTTGATGTGTTTCCTAACGGGTGTTTGTCTATTCTGTGAGTGTCGCTAAATGGAAATTATTATTTATAGTTCAATGATTGGTCAGCTGTTTGTTTGGGTGCTACAAATTGGATAATTTTTCATTCTAATGAAAAAAATCTACAGATGAACGTATATAGTGCACAGTCTCTGTCTTGAGAAAAATTTAACTTGGATTAATAGTGGCTAAACTTTTCTCAAAGACACATTTAAATTGGGTGTGTGTCGACTATGCTATCTTCATCCAAATGTCACTAACCCAAAAATGTTCTCCAAAAGACAATTATACACAATTCTCTTATTTACTTGATGAAAAATGTAGCAATGGTTAATTTGAGCTCAAGGAGAAATTAAATTGCTGGCTGCTTCTGCTATTACACAATGTCCTGGCAAAACAACAACAACTTTTATATAAACATGGATCTCAGGCTCTCATTTGGGGATTGATAAAAAAATCATGCAACTTCTTAAGAGACAGTTTATATCACTAAAGAGAGGAGTAATAATTGCTCTCAAAGACAAACTAAAGTACAATGAAATGTGTGGCTTTATTTGAGGCATTGATGTGATTTGTGCAAATTGAGTAAGACACTTTGGATTCTGAAGAGCATTTAATTGGTCAGAAAAATCAGACAATCTGAATTGCAGAATGATGTCATAAAAATCTTAATCTGTATTGGTGTAAATGAGAGAATTTTCAGTGCTTACATTCTACAGAATGCTGGGTTACTTGTCAGCTATCCAACGTCAGGTTGACGTCAAAATCCAACATCGGGCTAACGTCAAAATCCAACATCGGGCTGACGTCAAAACCCAACATCGAGCTGGAGCACAATCCAACATGAGTCTGACGTCAAAACCCAACGTCGGTCTGGCGTAAAAACCCAACGTCCTATTGACGTCACAATCTAACGTCGATCTAACGTCACAATCCAATGTCGGACTAACGTCAAAACCCATTGTCCTACTGACGTCAAAACACAAAGTCCATCTGACATCACAATCCAACGTTAGACTGATGTCAAAACCCAATGTCCATCTGACGTCAAAACCAGACGTCTGACTGACATCGCAATCCAGAGACGTTTTATATCACTTACGAAGGGGGAATAATTGCCCTCAAAGACAAACTGAAGTACAATGAAATGTGTGGCTTTGTTTGATGCATTAATGTGATTTGTGCAAATTGAGTGAGACACTTTGGATTCTGAAGAGCATTTGATTAGTCAGAAAAATCAGACAATCTGAAGTGCAGAATGATGCAAAATCCAACTTCGGTCTGACGTCAAAACCCGTTGTCGGACTTACGTCACATTCTGACGTCAGACTGACGTTAAAACCCGACTGACATCACAATCCAAGGTCGGGTTTTGACGTCCGCCCGACGTCGGATTTTGATGTCAGTCAGAAGTTGGGTTTTGACGTCAATCGGATTTTGAGGTAAGTCCGACATCGGATTGCAACGTCAGTCCGATGTCGGGTTTTGACATCAGACCGACTTAGGATTTTAACGTCAGTCAGAAGTTGGGTTTTGAAATCAGTCGGATTTCGAGGGCAGTCTGACGTCAGATTGTGACGTCAGTCCGACGTTGGATTGTGAAGTCAGTCTGACCTGACGTGGTTTTTGACGTTAGACCGACATTGGAATTTGATGTTAGTCAGAAGTTGGGTTTTGATGTCAGTCGGATTCTGACATCAGTCCGATGTCGGGTTTTGACATCAGACCGACGTTGGATTGTGAAGTCAGTCTGACCTGACGTGGTTTTTGACGTCAGACCGACATTGGAATTTGATGTTAGTCAGAAGTTGGGTTTTGATGTCAGTCGGATTCTGACATCAGTCCGATGTCGGGTTTTGACATCAGACCGACTTAGGATTTTAACGTCAGTCAGAAGTTGGGTTTTGAAATCAGTCGGATTTCGAGGGCAGTCTGACGTCAGATTGTGACGTCAGTCCGACGTTGGATTGTGAAGTCAGTCTGACCTGATGTGGTTTTTGACGTCAGACCGACATTGGATTTTGATGTTAGTCAGAAGTTGGGTTTTGACGTCAGTCGGATTCTGACATCAGTCCGATGTCGGGTTTTGACATCAGACCGATTTAGGATTTTAACGTCAGTCAGAAGTTGGGTTTTGAAATCAGTCGGATTTCGAGGGCAGTCCGACGTCAGATTGTGACGTCAGTCCGACTCCGGATTGTGAAGTCAGTCTGACCTGACGTGGTTTTTGACGTCAGACCGACATTGGATTTTGATGTTAGTCAGAAGTTGGGTTTTGACGTCAGTCGGATTCTGACATCAGTCCGACGTTGGATTGTGACATCAGTCCGATGTTGGATTGACTTCAAAACCCAACGCTGGTCTGACGTCAAAATGCAACCTCTGGCTGACGTCACAATAGCCTATGATGGGTTGTTTTAACAAATTGTTCAGTCAAATATAAACATTTCCTGAGCTAATTTAACCTAAATTAAAATTTTGAGTGTATTATTTTCTAAGTGTGAATTTTGTCATGAAGTAAGAGGCTGTACATTTTGAACGCTTATATTATTTGTCAATGTTTTGGAGCAAGCTACTGTTTATAGATATCCTAAGGTTAACATATCAATATTACACTTTAAAAAATGCTGCGTTGCGTTGCAATTTAACCTATGCTTGGTTGTTTAACCCGAGATGCTGGGTTGTTTTAACCCATTGTTGGGTCAAATATAAACATTTTCCGGGTTAATTTAACCCAGCATTTTTAAAGTGTAAAAGACAAAAAACTTTTCACACAAGGACTTTAAGCTTTAAATCCTATAAACATGCCATACTGCATTCACAAAATTGTGCGTTTCTGGTGTATGCTTGTGTAAAACGTGTAAAACGAAACCAACGTATTGCAGGGAATGTTACACAGAGAGAATTTACACACTTTCTAAATTCTCTTTGCTAAATGACAAACATCTACCTGTGATGCAGGGACAACATTAAGGAACATATTCACACACAAGGAGGGAATCTGGAGCAATTTAACTGCATCTCCAACCGCAACAAATTAAAGTCTGAAACAGCAGGATCTTTGTACTACTGCCGTGCCACAGACAAACTAAAAATAAGGTGTGTGTATGAGTGTGTAGGACCACAGGACGTCCAGGTAATAGGCTCATATATCTCCTCATGCATAAAGCAAAGCAGCGCTCCATGCCACTGGACCAGCAGTGCCTGCACCTGCCACACCTGAATACGGAAGCCAGTCCCCTCTCAAGAGATTCAGCCTGTGGAAAACTTAAATCTGGGCCTGAAGCTTAATGAACTCAATAGATTGATAGCAGATTTATGTTGACATCTAACACTGATAAAAATTGTCCCTATAGCTGTCCCTATTGAAAAAAATCCTAATTTACACATATGTATACATTTGGTAATAATATGTACCTCTGAGGTACTATTATGAACTCTGTAGGTACAACTCAGACAGCAGATGACTCCGGGCCGGATTTGCAGACTTTGGCTTGGATCCTGTCTGGAGTCGTCTGCAGTCTGGGAAACATGTACTTTTTCAAAGGGTACTGCCCCATTGATGCTAGAGACCATTTTTGGCCATTTTCTCTGACATGAAAAAGAAGACATTGGAACCCTGAGACGTTTGGGCTACATATTTATTTAATAATGCTTCATTGACACACAAGCGTTGTAAATAATGCACACAAAATATGTTTATAGTGTGAGCTTCTCAGAAATGATAAGAAAATGATTATGAGTTAATTTTCATAAAACAAATAGGATTACCAAGTTCATATTTCACTGAAAAAAATATTGAGTGTAGGATCACACTGGATAAAAGCGTAAGCTAATCAGTGGTTTTCAAACTGGGGGCCGCGAGATGTTGCCAGGGGGGCCCCAGTTTTATGACATTTTATGAAATACATTAATTTATAATGAATTCTGTGTAATTAAACCTAAAAAAATTGGCTACTAACCAAAAGCACTACTTTTTTGTATAATTTAATTTTTTTTAATTAAAATGTTGAATTTTATAACAGTTTTTTGTCACAAATTTTCTTTGGGGGGCCGCGAAGGAATGCACCGTACACAAGGGGGGCCGCACTCTGAAAATGTTTGGGAACCACTGAGCTAAATAAATGTAAATGCAATGTAAATTATCAAGAAAAAATTCATCTTAGTTGTACTCTAAAGATGTTTTTTTTTTTTGTGCAAAATTAATTTGATGACTGAATATGATTTACCCGTATTTCCATCATAATCCATTTTATAAGCCAAGCTCAATATCACCCATAACAAATCATTTCTAAAATGTGAAAGATGTATGATAAGTAAATATTATGCGATTTAGAGGTCACTCTAATCCCGGCTGTTGCTCCGTGGACGTATTGTATTGAGGAGATTGATGGGGGTGATGGTGATGATGATGATGATGATGGTGGTGATGATGGCCACGTCGATGATGACCATGGTGACCATGACGACGATGATGATGGCGATGTCTATGATGGTCCCCGATATCATGGCTTTCTTGGGAATGATTCTCATGCTGATGGTCATGTCCGTGACTATGGCAAAAGTGGGGATCAGCAGCTATATCACCTCTACGTTCAGGGTGCGCAATCTTCTTTAATTCAACCATCACCATTTCATCCTCAGTGATGCCTTCGCATACAGAGTTACAGAAGACATCCATATCTATGAAGACAACTGCTACACCACCAAACCCCTTCTGGAGCAACCATGACACCTGCACATTGTTAGGTAAGCAATTAAAATATAATTTCTTCATTGAACATCTTGTACTTATCTAAATAACAGTATAACTTTCCCACCTACCTGCTCGACAAGACTTGCTTCATATGAAATAGTTGTTAGGGTCATGAACTGCTCTCTGCTCTTTACTGCCTGACAGACCTGGAAGGATGAAAGTTTAAGTTGATCAGCTTATTCAGTCTGCCATCCCGACGAAGCTAATATTTAATGTCATATCTACCTGATTGGCCAAGTTTAAGCCCATGGCGCGGATGTGATATTTCTTTCCTTCCTCTGGATCTGTTTCATCATTGCTGGTAGAGCTCTTGTGGTGATGCTTTCTATGTGATCTTTGCAGAAAAGCAGGCATGGCTAGATTCAGCTTTTTTAAGTCAACCTGCTGATCTTGCCATTGTTGGACTGTTCTGTTCTATAAAGCAACACAACACAAGACCTGTTTAGTATACATACTTTGTATTATTAAAGATAATCTCTCTTGTGAAGTCAACACAGAAGTGACTTAAACTGCAATTCATCGACTGGCCACTAGAGACCCTCCATAGGACACTTTATACATATTTTTTACAGTCTATGGTTATGACATATTGTACTCAGTTCAACTCACAATGTTTACTCCATCTTTTTCCAGCTGAACAGGCAGAAGGGATATGAAGTCCACAACTCTTTTGGAACAAAAAACACACAAAAACTATAACAAAGCAGTAACAAAGATAATAAAAAAAAAAATAATAAAAAAAAAATACCTTACAAAAATTATGAATACAAAAAACATAAAAATTGTCAAGATATGTACCTCAGCTGGGGCAGTACCCTAAAGGCCTATTAGGTACAGATATGTATACATTTGGTACCAATATGTACATTTGAGACGCTAATATCTATTTTTGGGTACTAATAAACACTCTCTGATACCAATATGTAATCTTGAGGTGCTAATATGTATCTTTGGGGTACTAATAAACACTCTCTGGTACCAATATGTAATCTTGAGGTGCTAATATGTATCTTTAGGGTACTAATAAGCACTCTCTGGTACTAATATGCAGTTTTGGTGTGCTTATATGTATCTTTGGGGTACTAATAAGCACTCTCTGGTACCAATTTGTACTTTTGAGGTGCTTATATGTATCTTTGAGGTACTAATAAACACTCTCTGGTACCAATATGCCGTTTGGGGTGCTTATATGTATCTTTGGGATACTAATAAACATTATCTGGTACCAATATGTACTTTTGAGGTGCTTATATGTATCTTTGGGGTACTAATAAACACTCTCTGGTACCAATATGCAGTTTTGAGGTGCTTATATGTATTTTTGGGGTACTAATAAACACTCTCTGGTACCAATATGTACTTTTGAGGTGCTTATATGTATCTTTGGGATCCTAATAAACATTATCTGGTACCAATATGTACTTTTGAGGTGCTTATATGTATCTTTGGGATACTAATAAACACTCTCTGGTACCAATATGTAATCTTGAGGCGCCAATATGTATCTTTAGGGTACTAATAAGCACTCTCTGGTACTAATATGCAGTTTTGGGGTGCTTACATGTATCTTTAGGGTACTAATAAGCACTCTCTGGTACCAATATGCAGTTTTGAGGTGCTTATATGTATCTTTGGGGTACAAATAAACACTCTCTGGTACCAATATGCCGTTTTGGGTGCTTATATGTATCTTTGGGGTACTAATAAACACTCTCTGGTACCAATATGTAATCTTGAGGTGCTAATATGTATCTTTAGGGTACTAATAAGCACTCTCTGGTGCCAATATGCAGTTTTGGGGTGCTTATATGTATCTTTGGGGTACTAATAAACACTCTCTGGTACCAATATGTAATCTTGAGGTGCTAATCTTTAGGGTACTAATAAGCACTCTCTGGTACCAATATGTAATCTTGAGGTGCTAATATGTATCTTTGGGGTACTAATAAACACTCTCTGGTACCAAAATGCCGTTTGGGGTGCTTATATGTATCTTTGGGGTACTAATAAACACTCTCTTGTACCAATATGCCGTTTGGGGTGCTTACATGTATCTTTGGGGTACTAATAAGCACTCTCTGGTACTAATATGCAGTTTTGAGGTGCTTATATGTATCTTTGGGGTACTAATAAGCACTCTCTGGTACTAATATGCCGTTTTGAGGTGCTTATATGTATCTTTGGGGTACTAATAAACAGTGGTGGACAGTAACGAAGTAAATGTAATTCGTTACTGTACTTAAGTAGTTTTTTCGCGTATCTGTACTTTACTCAAGTACTTTTATTTTGGGAGACTTTTACTTTTACTTTACTACATTTTAAAGTCAAATATCTTACTTTTTACTCCACTACATTTTAAAAAATCGGTCGTTCCTTTTTATTTATCAGTGTATAAAAAACGTAACTGGGCAAACTAAAGCTGCACAAAAAAACTAAGATGCACACGTGATGCGTCAAACCACCAATCAGGGTACAGCATGCACTTCGTTTTTGAACTTGTTTTGGTTGCCGCGCTGTTTCACGTAAGCTATGCGAGTCACGCGAGTGCAGCAGCCAGCCAATGCATCGTTTGGAGAATGAAACTGCATTCAAAAACAACGGAGGAGATAACTGACCCGTCACAACAACAATGGCCTTATTTACGCGCGTTTTTTTAAGTCCCTGAATAAAAGAACGAGTCCTTCGTGTCTTCTCTGCCTGCCTTGAAACGGTGCTATTTCGTTTTAAAAGAATACTCTTTCAAATCTAAGGAAACGCGTAGAGGTAAGCCATTTTTATTCTGGTTATATTTTTTAAATGAGCAATCTTAACAGTAGCTTGCAGAAAACTGTTAATTGTTTTGCTAAAATATATACGACGTTATCATGAATGAACTTTAAGCTATGCAGGCTGAAGCTATTTTTAGCCGTGTAGTTAGCTGTTTCACTTAAGTTCATTGTATTTGAAGCTCAGTGCTCTGTTATTTTGAAATGACAATTAATCACTATCAACACTGTTGTAAAATATAAATGACATTTTGACTAGCCATGCAGTGTATGATGCTTAAACAGGCAGGTGGATTGGAGTGCTCCCTATTAACTGAAATTGTTATTAATATTTTCAAAAGTTTTGCTTCCAAAATATATAAATACATTTAATTATGTATTACAATATACATATGACATGCTAAAGCACATGAAACGTTTCTGAAATTATATTCTGTAAGGCTTGTTTTATTTGTCAAAGAAAGGGAGACTGATTTCTAGATAACGTTATGTATTTAATGTTTTGAAAACTATTGTGAACCTGTGCTTAAGTCAAGTTGTTATTACACTTAAACTGTTAAATTATTTAACAAATAAATCTTGAAATGAGACTTACTGCTCTCAAATCCTGTTATTTCATTTGATGCTAAAGGAAATTTTTTGTTTTTAAGGTTTTAGGCTTATGATAATTTTAATAGACATCAGTGTCTGATTTATTAATGTCCTTCTATTAATTGATTGGTTAGCCAAGAGAGTTATTTCACATAATTTGAGTTTTGTGACAAAAATGATACGGCCATAATAAATCACAGTACTTTTGTACTTAAGTACATTTTGAGGCAGTTACTTTTGTACTTTTACTCAAGTAAAAATTTTAAGCAAGTACTTCTACTTTTACTTGAGTAATATTTTAACCTGGGTATCTTTACTTTTACTCAAGTACACGATTTGTGTAATTCGTCCACCACTGCTAATAAACACTCTCTGGTACCAATATGCCGTTTGAGGTGCTTATATGTATCTTTGGGGTACTAATAAGCACTCTCTGGTACCAATATGCAGTTTTGTGGTGCTTATATGTATCTTTGGGGAAATAATAAACACTCTCTGGTACCAATATGCAGTTTTGGGGTGCTTATATGTATCTTTGGGGTACTAATAAACATTCTCTGGTACCAATATGTAATTTTGTGGTGCTTATATATCTTTGGGGTACTAATAAACACTCTCTGGTACCAATATGCCGTTTGGGGTGCTTATATGTATCTTCGGGGTACTAATAAACACTCTCTGGTACCAAAATGCCGTTTGGGGTGCTTATATGTATCTTTGGGGTACTAATAAGCACTCTCTGGTACCAATATGCACTTTTGGGGTGCTTATATGTATCTTTGGGGTACTAATAAACACTCTCTTGTACCAATATGCAGTTTTGGGTGCTTATATGTATCTTTAGGGTACTAATAAGCACTATCTGGTACCAATATGTACTTTTGAGCTGCTAATATGTATCTTTGGGGTACTAATAAGCACTCTCTGGTACCAATATGTACTTTTGAGCTGCTAATATGTATATTTGGGGTACTAATAAGCACTGTCTGGTACCAATGTGTACTTTTGAGGTGCCGATATGCATCGTTGGGGCACCAATAAGCACTTGATGGTACTGATGTGTGCTTTTGAGGCGCCAATATGCATCGTTGGGGTACCAATAAGCACTCGATGGTACCGATGTGTACTTTTGAGGTACCGATATGCATCGTTGGGGTACCAATTCGATGGTACCAATGTGTACTTTTGAGATACCAATATGCATTGTTGGGGCATCAATAAGCACTCGATGGTACCAATATGCACTTTTGAGGCGCCGATATGCATCGTTGGGGTACCAATAAGCACTCGATGGTACCAATGTGCACTTTTGAGGCGCCGATATGGATCGCTGCGGTACCAATAAGCACTTGATGGTACCAATGTGCACTTTTTAGGTGCCGATATGCATAGCTGGGGTACCAATAAGCACTCAATAGTACCAATGTGTACTCTTGAGGTGCCAATATGCATCGCTGGGGTACCAATAAGCACTCGCAGGGATGGGCAGTATTTCAAATACATGTATTTAAAATACGTATTTCAAATACAAAATAGTATTTTGTATTTTGTATTTTAAAGCCTTTGAAAAAAACGAAATGTAATTTGTATTTAAATACATTTAAGATGAGTATTTTTGTATTTTTAAAATACTCAAAATACTTTGAGCCAGTCAACCAGTAAGGGTGCTGTTTTCATGCATCAACTAGTTCAGACCAGACACCAGAGTTCAGGTAAGCAAATATATCTGTGCAGCTTTTAGTGGGCAATAATTGAAATGTTGGAGTGAGAAAAAAGCAATGGCGATGGAATTATTGGGTGTGATGTGATTTGTGTTATTATAACTGTCGCGAAAGGAAATTCAAATTCACACTTGCACGTTGGCAGGCAGTTGCACGCTACAGTTGCACTTGCACATTGCACGACTGAGACAGAGTGTGGAACGCTGACAAATATGCCTACACTTTTGACTTAAAGGAAAACGACCATTTTTTATATTTTACTATGTTTTTACCTCAACTTAGACAAATTAATACATTACTATCTTTTTTCAGTGCATGGAGAAAGAGCACATAGTTTGCAGCATTTCGACCTCGGCACGCAGTAACATTTTCACAGGAGTCATGATGTTACGACGCCAGAGGTCAAAGTGCTGCAAACTAAGTGCTCTTCCGCCATATAATATAGTTCTCATTTTTTATTCACTTAAAATCACGTTTTATTTTGTGCCACCATACTTACCCGTGTAACTACTCATGTAACAGTCTTTGAATGGGGTAAACATGGAAGTGTTTGGTGGCTTCTATAAATTCTTCTCTGTTTAGATCCTAAGGAATAAATGGGACTTGGCTAAATGCTAACACATTCATGACATGCTGTGCAAAGATGAAGTGCACATATTGGAAAAAGATAGGCATATATTCATTCATCTAAGTTGAGGTAAGAACATAGTAAAACATTGAAAAACTGTGGTGTTTTCCTTTAAAGGCCCTTTCACACGTGACACGGCAAGTGGTGGAATCAGCACACAGTTGCTGATTTCTTTTTAGCTTTGTGCAGTTGAAGCCTTGTTTACACTTTTGCAATTCGCATGGCTCTACTCTACGGCGTGAACCTGCTGAACCTGCGGGCTCCTCAGTAAACCTACAAGACTTTTATGCTTGACGTGCTCTCCGTTGCATAGTTCTGTAAATGACAGATGGCGACTCATGAGTAATTGTTCTCAAAACCATCAAAAAGCAGCGATGAGAGAAAGAAGTTTGCCGAATAATTTCAATACTTCAAACACTTGTCTCGTGAGAAGTAAATATCTGGATTTCTTCACATATAAACTGTTTAGGTTGTGGGTCGACGACACATGAAAAAGTTTTTATGTTTTTATAAAACATCACTTTACTTGAAGGGGTGTTCATAAGGCTGACATGACACGTGTCATGAATATGAAGGAGATTTTATGGACGTTTATGACAACTGCCATTAAGTGTCATTTGTTCAATTATGTCATTTTTATTGCAAATATGACATTGTTTGAAATGCCTTTGTAATGACAACTTGACATTAACAAATACATTATAACTGACCACTTTTAACCAGTGATACAAATTGAATTAGTCATTAAAATGTCATTTAGTGTTAATACTCTGTTAAATAGTTTTTATAACAGCATCATGAATATTCTTCAGTTCATAATGTTTATTTGACCGAGTATAAATAATATTTGATATAGTATTAACACTTAATGACATTTAAATCACAGTTTAATGTAATGTTAATCTACAAAGCTAGGTAGTTTCTTAAGTTTGATAATGATTGTTTATGATTTATAACAAGTTGTGTTGTATTGGTTTATGTGTCAAGTTGTCAAAGATATCTCAAACAATGTCATCTTTGCATTAAAAATTACATAATTGAGTAAATGACACTTATGCACACCCTTTCAAGTAAAGTGTTACCAAGTTTTTTTGTAGTTTTTTATTTCCTACAGGGCAGGGGAAATCAAGAGGTACGTAAAATAAATTCAGGCATTCAGAAATAGACCCAGATAGATTTCAGCCTAATAGGGATACTTGCACTGAATCACCAATTTCACATGTATTTTGTGTATTTTCAAAATACAAAATACTGTATTTGTATTTAAATACATTTTTCCTCACAGTATTTTGTATTTGTATTTAAATACATTTTTCGACACAGTATTTTGTATTTGTATTTGAAATACATTTCCATGTATTTATACCCATCTCTGAGCACTCGATAGTACCAATGTGTACTCTTGAGGCGCCAATATGCATCTTTAGAGTACCAATAAGCACTCGATTTGGGTACCAATAAGCACTCAATGGTACCAATATGTACTCTTGAGGCGCTAATATGCATCTTTGGGATACTAATAACCACTCTTTGGAACAAATTTGTACTTCTGAGGTGCTAATATGTATAATTGGGGTACTTATAAGCACCCTTTGGTACCAATATGTACCTTTGAGATGTACTATGTATCTTTGGGGTACTAATAAGCACTCTTTGGTACCAATACAGTATGTACTTTTAAGGTGCTAATATGACCGCTCTGAGGTGCACGGCTGTACTGTTTGAAAGAGTACTGCTCCAGTGACAGCTGGGGTACATATTTTGATCATTTTCTGACATGTGTGGTTACTATGGATAAGGGATGTCACTGCAGTAAAACCTAGTTTTGCAAATGATTCACACACATTTGTACTACATTTTCTTAACATTATGCAGAATGATTTTATGTAGAAGCACAAATATACCAAAATACACCATGGTTACTAAAAAAAAACATTTTCAAAAGGGTACTGGTAGCTAACTCAGAGGAACATATGTATACAGTGACAAGAGGATGTTTTACTGACAGTGTATATTCATTTAAACCAACAATTGGGTTTTTGTCTACTGGTTAACATAATAACTTACTTTGAAAGTTCCTGCATATCAAATCCACAAAGACACAGGGACACAGAAAGTAGCAGAGTCGGATCACTAGATGAACGTGCTTCCTCCTCAAACGCTCCTCGTAGTTTCTCCAGACAAAACAGAAGTTTTCATATATTTGCTGTTTGTTAGATACATTTTAAAGGTACTTTGCCTAAAATAATAATCCTTGCCTCCAGAAAACTCGTGTAGTTGTTCCTAGATTCATCAGAAATGGGACCGTTCACCCAAGTCAAGTCCAGGCCATCAAAACGTTTCTCCTTCAAGTATCTCACTGAAGTGTGAATGAAGTTCTCAACGCTGTTCTCATTACTGAACATCAACGCCAATCTAAACATCAGCAGCAGCAGCACATTAGTTAGTCATCACTGTTCCCAGAACTGTGAATACACCGTGAAACATGTTTTTCATCATTATGCATGCATTTGTTTTTACCGACTAAACTGTCATTTTTTAATTAAAGGCGGGGTGCATGATTTTTGAAAAACACTTTGGAATCGGGCTGACTATCAAAACACACTTGCAGCCAATCAGCTGTAAGGGGCGTGTCTACTAACCAACATTGTGGCCTGCGTTTGTGTGGAGTGGGTCTATCAAAAGAAGGTCCAGATTCTGTGTTTGTTTAGGTGATTTTAAATGTCAACATTGGCTTCAGAGATCATGCACCCCGCCTTTAAGTTTCAATTTGAATTTAACAAATATATTTTATATTATACAATGATATTTAGTTCGAATTCGAATTTAGTTGCATTGTTTTTAGTACCTTGGTTCGTCGACCTCCAATCCAAGCAGAATCTTCTTTTGGGTTGGGTTTCTGAGGAAAATATTTCTATTAATACCCCATATATTATTTGACTTAGATGCACAAAAGACAAAAGTGTTGTTAAAGTAACACAAACCTCCTCCTCTTCATCATCTCAAAAGTATAAGACTCACACTCCGACAAGCTTTGGATGTCGAACCCTTCGTCGGTCCAGGCCGAAGGGACAACAATGTGAGTGCACAGACCATTACTTGTGCGAGGTGTTAAAACATCGAGATAGCAGGTTACCCTGTGGTCCTTCTGTGCACCTGAGACTAAAGTGAACCACAGTCCTGTATTATTATTATTATTATTATGTCCTTAGCAATAGCATGAAGTTGCACTTTCAGTTAATGCTTGTTCTGCCTTTCTCAAGTGCTGGGTAATCTAGCGGCGAGAGTGCTTGTACTGCACGACACCATTGGAAATGCAATGTTCTCCTGAATGGAGTTCTGAAGGACATAATAAAATGGACTTACCCACTACAATCACCAGACAAAGGAAGACGAGAGCTGTTAAAAGAATATGGTATATGATTATTAACTTGACGGATTGATATTTAATATTGCATGGAAAAGTTTTTAGATACACAGTCTGTTTTGGTTTGTATAAAGTTTGAGGTGTAAATGCACTCTAGTTTCACAAACCAAATTAACAAACCACATCCTGATTCGTGAAAGATCTGCTACAGAACATTTCTCTGTTCTGTTCTGTTGTGAATATGATATTTGTTATTTCATACAACATGACTCGGCAAGACAGCTTAATGATATTGCGTTAGCGACGCAAAAGGTCATGGGTTTGAACCCAGGGAACACACATAGGCAACTGATAAAAATGTGTCCCTTGTAAGTCACTTTGGATAAAAACATCTGCCGAATGTGTAAATGTTATGTATATGTTTTGTGATATTACTGCTTAGTGTTAGCAGCACAAAAGGTTCTGGGTTCGAATCCCAGTGTGCACACATACAGAAAGATGTATAGCTTGAATGTTGTTTTGAATTAAAGCATCTGGCAAATGCAAAAATCTAATAGTTGTGATATACAGAATGTCATATTGTTGATATAAATGCAAGGCAAATTATTCATTCAATTTACTCAATTTTTTAAGATAAGTGGTTGCAATCAATTTATTTAAGCTAAATTTAAACAAAAGTTTTTTATTTGATTTGATTTTACTTTACTAATCTTTTTTTGTTTAAATGTATCTTAAATAAATTGATTGCAACTACTTACCTTAAAAAATTAAGTAAATTGAATGAATCATTTTTTTTCAGTGTAGATGCAGTACATTACAAACATTTCATGAATAACATTTCACATACATACAGTACATATCATAAGTGGGCAACAAGTGGCGTCTTCTGTTATACAGTACTGTGCAAAAGTCCTAGGCCACCATCATCAGCTTGTTGTTTTAGCAAAGTTTTAATGTCCATCCATATTTATTGTTCACTCTTTTTATTAGGATACAAGCAGAAAATACAGGAAATATGTACACAAAATTAAAAACAAAACAATTTTCAGAACTAAATGTCTTCTTCAGGCATCAGTCAGTATTTAGTGTGACCTCTCTTGGCACGAAATACATCTTGAGCTTTTTTTAGGAGACGGAAGTCCTGAAGTCATTCAATTAGAATTAAAAAATTAGGATTTAATTTAATTTAGGTTTAAGAGATCCTGCAGCTGCCTGCTATTGTTCAAGTGTAAGGGGAGTTTATTCTAAATACTTGACACTTCAGCTTTACTTTTATACTGTTTTTACTACTACATACACATTTCCTGTATTTTCTGATTGTATTTTAATAAAGAGACTGAGAAATAATTAAATATGATCACTATACAATTGCAAAAACACTAATCTAATGGTAGCATGGTGGCCTAAGACGTTTGCACAGTACTGTAAATATGTAAACATGCAGCAAGTGACGTAGTAAAGTAAATGCAAAAATCAAACTGGTCCACTTTGTGTCAAATAAACGTAATGTATAATACACAACAAAACTGTATTCTTACCTCTGTTGAGCTGCATTGCTCCACTGTACTGTTCATCCACTCCTGGTCAAAATGTATGTGTTGGCTGATAAAAGCAGAATGCATGTTATAAACATACAGATACCACTTCCTGTGCTAACATTTGGTTTAGGCTGATTATTCACTACTACAACTGGTTCTGCAAATGTGAGTTTCTGACACCTACGATAAACCCACATCCTGATAAGAGCAGTGTTGTTGCTTTATAACCCTTTTGAACGTGCTCAAATAGCCTACTAGTAACATAAGCTTTATCTATTAGGTTTTAGAGACAACAAGACACATTGCACATAATAAATAATATAAAGCTGAATAATGAAATGAGCATTATAACATTAACAGTAATTGCAAAAACTTTGTTGATGTCATGTGAATTATCTGCCACTAGAGGGACTATTACCCATTCATCAGATATATTTTAGTGTTATTAATATTTTTAATTAACTTTTATTTTATGTTTTTAGTTTCCATGCTAATTTAGGTTTTATTTTTAGTAAATTTTGACATTTTATTAGTTTTTTTATTTGATTTTGGATTTACAGGCATGTTCATCCACAGTTGTCACCCTTTACATAAAACAAAAATGGACACTTGCTATTTGCTTTTTAAACATTATTGAAGGATCTATTCTGGGCTCTTATTTGCTGATTTGTTGTTTTTATTTGGTCAAAGTCATACATTTACAAACAAATAAAATTTAATTTTTGTTTATTTAATAAGAAATAGACTAATATGTTTGCACAATTGTATTTTTTCTGCTAATTTCAGACATTTAAGCATGTATGCCTTTAGATCAAAGCATTTCAAAAATGTTAAACATTTTACTTTAAATGACCTTAAACATTTGGTACTATTGTTAACACACATTAGTAATTATAATATACTCAAATACAGAAATGTGATCTACAAACAGAAAATCTACTAGCTAGACTAAACCTGAATGTCTAAACTATACGATTAATCGAATACAAAATAAAAGTTTGTGTTTGCATAATATATTTGTGTGTGTATTGTGTGTAATTGTTATGTATATATAAATACACAAATACATACATTTAAGAAAAATGTTACTTATGTATTTTATATATAATATAAAAATGTAAAAACTAAATAAATAAAAACAAACTTTTATTTTGTATGCGATTAATCACAATTAATCTTTTGACAGCGCTATTTATAATTAGTTTACACATGATGACATGTTTCTATTTAAAGTACACTATAAAAAATACATTGTCAACTTGGTTTTGAAAGTCAATTCAACCTACTATTTTAAGTTTTGGCTTATGATAAGTAGACATAACTTATAAAAACAAGTTTGCATTTTTAACTTAATCTGTTAAGTTAAATGAACATACAAATATATTGATATGATATCATTTTTACAGTGTACTTACATCTGGCAAATTTTAGTGCTGGCATCCATAACATTATGGACGAATGAAACCTTATGTGTTAAAGAGGCTTTCTCTCTCCAGATTAATTTGCTCTAATCGGATTAAAGAGTACGTCATCATCTGATTTAGAGAGCAGGTCCACCTGACTTTATATTCATTCATGATTACACAATTTTAATAAAGGATTAGGAATATTAATATTATAATAACGAAAGAGTGCAATTATACCTCAGGTCTAAAAAGTGATTTAATTAGCCCATAAAATCCACAGATATAGCAATAATCGGGCAGATTGTTATTACGATGATGTTTAAATCCACATTTGTACATGTACATAGAAACAACAAAATATGTGAATAAGTTGTTTTAGGATTGAGTAAAGGTGCATTGTGTAACTTTTAGAAAGATATTTTGACAAAAAAATGCAATATAATAGGCTACTGTGGACTAAGCCATTGGTTGCAATTCACAATCTTACCGCCAGATGCCGCTAAAACTCTAAACACAACACCTTTAAATGAAGTTGGAGTTAAAGAAGATAGTAGATTACTCCCCTCTGCATATGTGAGAGATGGAAGTACACTATTGAAGTATTGAAGGGATAGTTCACCCAAAAATGAAAATTTTGTCATCATTAGCTCAGTCTCGTGTTACAAGCCTGTATACATTTATTTGTTCTGATGAACACAAAGGAAGATATTTTGAGAAATGTTTGTAACCAAACCGATCATTAATTTACTTCCATAGTAGTATTTTTTCCTACTATAGAAGTCAATGGGGTCCACGGGCGGTTTGTAAATGATGACAGAATTTTCATTTTTGGGTGAACTATCCCTTTAAGTCTTGAAAGCTGGAACTGTTCACATAATATGAAAACTATATAGTAATTTATATACTGTTTTGTTCTGTGGATCTCAGTCGAAGATTGATGTGTTGATGTCTCAAATAGTGTGACACTGGAATCCATTAGTTTTATATCCAGCTGATTAATAATCAAAACACTTTTTCTGTGGGGAGACGTGAGAAATCAAATTAAACAAACATGTTAAAAGTTCGACAGCAGAACATCAAATTTTTGTTCATTCGCTTGTTAAATAAATAATTTACCCACTTTAAATCACTCCTTTATCACCGTCACAACTCTCCATTTACCTATGATGCATAAGGCACGTTTTCTATGCTGGGAACTTTCAATTCTGATGATTTTAAAGAGAGCTAATGACATCTTTTCTGCCAACACAAACAGGGCTGAATGATGGCATATGTTTAGATACGGGTTTTCCTGAAGTGTGCATATTTATTGAGCGTGTGTTTTTTTAATATAAGCTTTGATCTAATAATAGGCTGAAACTTTAGTGAGTATATACGTGAGATGAATGCAGTCATGCAGTGTAGTCTGCGCTTAAAGGGGTCTGAGAGCTTCAGCAGCAGAGGTGGAAAAAGTACTAAAATATTGTACTCAAGTAAAAGTAAAGTTACTTTAATAATATTTTACTTAAGTAAAAGTAAAGTTACTTGTCTAAAAATCTACTCAAGTAAAAGTAAAAAGTAAGTCATTTTAACTTTACTCAGAGTAAAAGTTACTTTTTTACAGCGGGAAGAGGTGGAGGATTCTAAAACGACAAGGAAATATATACATCTCAAACTATTTGTTTTTAATTGTAGGAACATCTTTACAATTAAAGTGCAATAACAAAAAGTTAATAAAATAAAAAGCTTTTTTAAAGTAAGAAACATTTATGGAATTGTTTAATGATTTTTACATGTGAGTTATGCACTTTTGAAGGTGGTCAGCAGCTTGTAAATACAATCACTATAGTAAGGTTGTAATGGATGTATTGCTGGTAACATACATTATTTTATTAAACTATATATAGTTTAAATGAGCATATAATAAGATGAGTGCCATGTCTATATACATTTGACACGTTTATTATCTTCTTACTTCCCTGACCTGGTTACCTGATGACCTTAATTCTTTTCTCTCTCTCTCTCTCTCTCTCTCTCTCTCTCTCTCTCTCTCTCTCTCTCTCTCTCTCTCTCTCTCTCTCTCTCTAATTACCTGCGCATTCTCGAGGACGTTTTGAAGTTGTGTTTGACTTGACGCGAAGCTGCTAGACCTCGGAAGATAATGCGCATGGTATTAAAAACGCGTCGTGTAATTTCGTACTAGCATGAATCCTACCTTTCATAAAAATGAAACACTCGCTTCGCGTCAGTGGAAAGTGGTCGCTTAAATATGACCAGGGGTTTCTTTCATAAGATTTGAACTGAGGCGGGTCTGCATTAGCGCGTGCCTGTCTCGTCCGTCTCCATGGTTCTTTTTGCGCGTTCCCCCGGGCCCCGCCCATTTACATCCGTTGCGCGTCTTTATCACCTTGCTTTTTAAAATATTTTTTTACTCAGTAACGGATATGATTTAAAATGTAGCTTAGTACAATACTTTAAATAAAACATACTTAAGTAAAAGTAAAAGTACAGATTTTAAAAACTACTCAAAAAAGTAAAAATACACAAAAAACTACTCAATTACAGTAACGTGAGTAAATGTAATTCGTAACTTTCCACCTCTGTTCAGCAGTTCGTTCTTTTACTGATTTACTGCTATGAGGGCTCCCATGTTGACTGCGGGGTACAGAGAAATTACAATAATAAATACTCCACACTTCACACTTTTAACTTTACAGTGATTAAAAACAGAGCTAATAATATAAGCTGAGATCATGAATAATTAATGAGCTGTAAATAAGGTCTACACCTTTGGCAGAGGTCTCAGATAGAGGCCAGAATGGTCACCATGACAACCAGCATCACTCACAGACATATTAAAACTTATAAAATAGTGCTGGGCAAAGATTAATCGCGATTAATCGCATACAAAATAAAAGTGATTTTTGAGGCAATATATGAGTTTGTGCTGTGTGTACTTATTATGTATATATAATAATATAATAATAATAAACTTTATTTTCTATAGCGCCTTTAAAGTGTACATTTCAAAGCGCTGTACAAAAACAATTAAAACAACACAGATACAAATCACAAATGATTAAGATTAAAGAGACTTTTATCTTCATAATGCAATTATGTATGTATTTAAGAAACATTTACATGTGTGTGTATATATTTATATTTTTATATATTTTATATTATATATCAATTTAAAAAATGTATATATAAATAAAAAAATCTGAAATTAATATATTTATGTGTAGGGTTAAATATACACAATAACTATACACAGTACACACATATATATTATGAAAAAAATTGCTATTAAATATATATATATATATATATATATATATATATATATATATATATATATATATATATACAAACAGTAAAATGATGAAAACACAATATTTGTGGGGGAATTAAAACAGCAGTACTTTTTTATTCATCGAAATATCTCAATGTAACATACGGTACGGTGCAAATTTTAAAACTCCATATGGTATAACTGTAACATATTGAATTTGTGTTAACTGGTTTAATGTGTGTAACAAACTGGTTTATTAAACACGTGCTAAAGAGTGAAATGTTGTAAGTAAAAGGAGACCTTCACCTTTCTTTTCATTTCCACCAACAAAACATTTAACGTTTAGAATCAATCTAGTGCAAACAATGTAATCTGTTGATTTACTTTTTGGCTCAAAAACCTGTATGGACCATCAATACACATATAACATCCTTAGTAAACAATATCTACAAACAAACAAGCACGCACGCACTTTGCTGTTCTGACAGAATGAACATGAGAAGAAATCAAAAGTAAAATTTTAATCCATCATTAACAATACTAAATATAAGTGAATTTGGTGATTTTATGTAACTTAGTGAGTACCTAGTTTTTATTCACAGATGACTGAGCACCAAGGTGGATGTTATTTAAATGGACCAATTGCTCCCCCAGTGGCAAATAAAGGAACTGCACTACTACTATAATGTAACAGCCTATGTTTACAACATAATAATGTGTTTTTGTAGTAAACACTGTATTCGGTTTCCCAAAATTGTTAAAGACTTTGAGACACATTTTAAAGATTAGTGTGCTCACACGAATTCATTGCGTTACACATTTAGTTCATCAAGTGGTGTTCATATATATATGATTTTCTTAAATATTAGTACCCTGATTCAAAAACAAGATGTTAAAAATCATGTTTAAAATGACTTATGGTCATTTCATCACATGAAATGTAAGGTCGAGCGCACTGCATTGTGGGATACAGAGATCCACACATTCAGTGTGCTCAGTTGTATACATCTGATTTTGTTTAAAAAAAAGATTCAGTCTTACTTTGTTGGTGATCCAAGTATTCTATTCAAACTGCACACATACTTTAGAAAAAGTAAAAGTATACAAGTATGCAATTATAAATAAATAATCATAAATAAAAGTCACATAAACAAAAATTAACACTGAAAATATCTACAAAACACTGTAAAGATGCTAAAATTGACACTATCCTACATTCCTTCATCTCTGGTTTAGGCCCTTATGGAAATCTGTTGCTATCCACCTATTAACCCGAGCCCTCATTTCAGATCTGACTTAGAAAAACACATGTTGCCCTGAGTCAAGTAACAACTACCTGTGGCTATACTTGTAGCATCCCACAAATCTTATTCCAGGGTATGGATCTGAGGGAAGGTGGGACTGAGCTTTGTAAAAACAAGGAGGCCATTGCAAGGTATTAAAAAGGGCGCACGTTCATCCTTCCGTCTCCATACTAGCAGGTGAAGCCACCAACTAGAAACAACAAATTCATTCATCTCCTGAAGGAGGAGGTTATCAAAAGTCACTGAGGATGCTGATGTCAGCAAACTCTTGGCGGTACCGGTACGAGTACAAGCCCAGCAGGAAAGCCCATTTAAGGGTCATGAAACTCCACACCGCTGACAGGTAGAAGCTCTTGGGGTCGGACAATGCTGCGGGGATTAAAACAAATAACAGGTGATTTCCTCACACAAGTTCAGTGAATGGGTGTTAAATTGTTAAAGAGATTATCCCGATCCAATCACAGACACTATGAATACTATAGAGATATTAGGTCATTTTGTAATCTTGTAAACATTTTTAATTGAAGTGTAAATTGATACCCAACAGATAAACTAACCCTAAACGTTAACATAAACGTAACTACTATATGGCATGTTTTACGCTTTCTTGGAACAATAATTCAATTAAAATTTATTTCGGCAACACTTTACTATAAGTTTTTATGTTAAAAATTAGTTAATGCATTAGCTAACATGAACTATCAATGATTAATACTTCTACAGCATTTATTAATTTTAGTTCATGTTAGTTTCCGCATTGGCTGTTAAAGGGACACTTTTTTTAAAAAATATGCTCATTTTCCATCTTCCCTAGAATTAAACATTTGATTTTTACAGTTTTGGAATCCATTCAGCCGATCTCCGGGTCTGACGGTAACACTTTTAGCATAGCTTAGCATAATCCATTGAATCTGATTAGACCATTAGCATCACGCTCAAAACTAACCAAAGAGTTTCGAATATTTTTTCTATTTAAAACGTGACTCTTCTATAGTTACATTGTGTACGAAGACTGACGGAAAATTAAAAGTTGTGATTTTCTACGCAGATATGGCTAGGAACTATACTCTCATTCTGGCGTAATAATCAAGAACTTTGCTGCCGATGATATTACTCAGTTCTTCCAGAAAAACGCTGAGTTTTTTTGTGATTGTTACGTAATCACGTCGAAAGGTCACGCATGACATATGCGAAATTACTACTCCAGTGTTTACAAGTGTGGAAAAAGAGGATCATCTCGACATAGTTGTATGTGAAATGGTACTAATTAATGTCTTTGTGTCAGTTTATTAATTAAATGGTCCGAGTGACCTTTCGACATGATTACGTAATACGTAATGCCGCGCCGGCACTTCACGCGGCTAGTGCAAGATGAGAAATTGTGGTTTAAAAGTACTTTTTTTTGCGAAAGACGATCGTTTTGACAGACCTTTATGCCTTGGTAGGGATCATTTAGAGTCCTTTGAAGCTGCAATTTTAAATTGCATTGAAACTGTAAACTTGTGAGGTCAAATAAAGTCTATTAAATTGAGAAAAATCCTGGAAAATATTTCATCTCGACTGAACAAAGAAAGACATAAACATCTTAGATGACATCAGGGTAAGTAAATAATCGGGATTTTTTTAAGTGGAATATTTCTTGAACTTTAGTTAATGCATCATGAACTAACATGAATGACTGTATTTACATTAACACTACAATGCTGAAAAACAATATTTTTAATTGTTTGTTCATGTTAGTTAATGCATTTATTATCTATACTAGTACAACTAAGGCTGGGCCAAAAAAAATTGATTTTTCGACTAATCTTTTTTTTTTAACCGTGGTCAATTAAAAAACGATATTCAAAGGCCACAAATCAATTTTTTTTTTTAAATAACCTGATCCTGTTTGATCAGGGAATGTTTTGACTTTTTTCAGCATACATTTTTGCATCAAAATTGTATTGTATTTAACATAATTTATGCATTTGAAAATTAGAGATTGGTTCTGTTTTAATGTACCCAAGTGTACCTAAAATAAAAAAGTGTAATATACAAGTTGGTGGCTCTTAATTTTTTTTTTTTAATTACCCACTTGTAAACTTGTGTTCACTGTTGTTGTTTTTTATAAATAAAGTATTTGTATTAAATCAATATTCACTGAGTTGAATCGAGAAATCGGTCCGAGAATCGAAATCGAATCGATTAGTGCGATGCTAATGGTCTAATCAGAATTATAAAAAGTGGTTTTAAATACTAAAACTAGGGGGTGGTTTCCTGGACAGGGATTAGACTAACATAAATGTAAGAGCTGTCCAAACTGAAAACATCTTGCACTGACATATCTTAAAATACATCAGTGTCCTTTGTTTTGCCTCAAAATGCACACAAGTAATGTTTTTAGTAAGGCATGTTTGTTAAAACTAGTTATATTTTCTAATTAAACTGAGGCCTAGTCCTGGTATAAAATAATCCCCGTCCGGGAAACCACCCCTATATGTTCTATACTAACTACACCAATACATTATACTAGTTATAATGGAAGGGTTTTTATTTTCTAAAAATACAATTTGACAAAAAACAGTAAACTAGACACAGACAGCTGTCTATGGTAAAGCACTTACCTTGTTTTTCTACAATGGCAAGAGTTATGAATGTGGCAAAGGCAGCTACAGCCAGAAGAGAAAATACTAAACTAACAAACATGAAAAACTTAAGTCCCTTTAACCAGGTACGCCAATAGTCCTGAATGTACATGATGTGGGTGACCAAAGCCCAAAGTGCCAGAACCCCTGTAAACACAAATATATGTAGGGACTTTGATGTTACTCAGTTTGTTGACTGTGCTTATACACACACACACACACACGCATGCACGCGCGCGCGCTTCAGTATTAGAATGTAACGTCATAGTTTTCCATTGAATTCATATTAGGCTATATTATATATTTGTAAATCCATATAGAAAGGATGTGCATGACATTAGATTTTAATAAAAATATGAATTGGCCAATTTTGTACACATGTCACACACACAAAATAAATGGGTCGTATGCTGACCTCTTATTTTCAAACTCATTTTGTGCAAATACTTTAATAATTTTAACACAGATAACGCTATAAAAAATCCAGCATTTTTTGCACTATGACAATATCAAACAGCGCAAACATATTAGACTATAAGTGCTTCCGTGCTGTTAACGTCATGTTAAGACGCAAAACAAACGACTGTAAGAAATATCGTGTGAAATCTCTAGATTTTTTGTCCTGTCCTTGAATTTACTTAGCCTACATACCGGATAATCCGCCCATTGCGGCGGTCCAGGGTTGTTTATAAACCACATTCCACACGATAAACGCCGAAGAGCCAACCAACAAGCCGAATGTGGCATAACCCACACTGATCCAGATCCTGTTCAGACCCATGAATAATGTGTTGTGTACCGCAGGGTTTTGCTGAAGCTGTGTGACAAGGATGAACTGAACGGTTACACCATCAGTGAGGGATTATGTAATGCAGCGCTGCTTCTTCGTAAACATGACGGCACGACCCGGAAGTGCTTCGAGTTATCACCTTGACAACCGTCAACAAAATCACCCGGCTGTTCTAGTTATCATGCAGTAAGATTGCATGTAATCATAAAAAAACAACAGTTATCTACCAAAATCTGCATAATAATAAATGCAACATTTATTTTAAGTAATTATATTGCAATGTATGGCCAAATTGTTAAATCGTAAGTGTAAAATTAATATTGATATGAAACGGATAAAAATGGATACAAAGTAACTTTTCAAGACTTCCGTGTTTAAAAACATGTGTGTGGAAATAAAAGAGGTTGAGGTCTAAGTGCTTACAGTAATTCTCAATTCAAACAATGCATAACTTCCTGCCTC
This sequence comes from Misgurnus anguillicaudatus, assembly GCF_027580225.2. NCBI lineage: Eukaryota > Metazoa > Chordata > Actinopteri > Cypriniformes > Cobitidae > Misgurnus > Misgurnus anguillicaudatus. The sequence continues at coordinate 24,421,422 of NC_073349.2, forward strand.
AATGTACTTAATGGCATTACATTTTTGGGTGGATACAATAAAGAGCTTATACACTTATTATGCTTATTATGTCCAATGTGCACACAAGAACGGTAGAAGTCAAGTAAAATCTTAATTCTCAAAAACTTTAATCTCATTTATACACAAATGTTTTAAAATAACTTCCTCCTAAAGCTCCTGGTGTCATTTAAATAAGTCACTTAAACAGTGTCACATAGCCTATACTCAGAAGTGGACACTACTTGAGTAAATTTGCCAAGCATCTGTGCTTTATCTTGGGAAAAATATACTTTACTTTACTAAAAAATGTTCACTACATTCTAAAGCATATACTGTGTATTTTTTTTAAATTGCGTATTAAAATTGATTTAGCACCTAATTACATAAAAATTGTGTACTTTTACTTTCCTTGAGTAAAAGTACAAAAGTACGATTTACTTAAGTTAAAGTAAAAAAAACCTAGATGTTTAATGTACTTAAATATTAAATATAAACCAAAAACTTGAAATTCTGAAATGAAGTGGAGTAAAAATTATAATAATATGCTGTTGGAGTGTATGTTTTCCAAAGAAAAACACTGATAAAATACCAATACTTAAAAATGTACTTTTATGTAGAAAGTAAAAATATTTAAGTAGTGTCCGCATCGCTATACTGTATAACACACACACACAGACCAGAAACTGTCAATGCGGAGGATCCTGAATGTTCTAGTATCCAAGGAAAGGGTGGGAAGAGGTGTTAATGACCACAAGCACACATTTTGGGAAGCACACAGTGTAGACTACACAAAATGAACATCCCAGTCAAGTGGACACAGATGTACATTGGCCCCATTTCCCCCGGTCACTGTGAAGATCTACTGCAATGCAGGGTTTATGCTTAAAATTTCGGGTAAATGAGGACAGTAAGCGTCATCATGCTTATGGCACACCTTAATGCAACCTTCACAAATACAAAGCCACATTTTATGTCACCAATCAGAGCGCAGCAGGAAGCTGGTTACTCGCATGGCCTCAGCGATTCAAATGAGATCAAAACTCAGAGGTTTCCTCTGTGTACTTAACAGAGAGCACAGTGAGACAAAAAGAGATAAAGAGAGCGAGACAGCGAGAGAAAGAAATTTTGAGACAGATAAAATAATTTATAGACTCGTATACTTCAAAACAGGAGCTCTTCTTGAAGACAAGACAGACAAGATTATCCTGATTGACTTTACAAAATATTTCCATAGAAGAAAAGAAAATCTGTTATTAAAATACTGGATATACCGGTAAGTTTGTTCACATCTTTCACTGACAGGTGTAATCATATTTATTTAAGTCAAACAATGTTTAAGAAGACAAGACTGTGATTTTGTGTGGTTGCGACCTTAAGAAGCTATTTTTATCTGACCTGGTCCTTAAAATAACTTTTGTTGGTGTGATAATTTAAATACAACCATGACATGGTTAACTTATGTGACAAAATATTTTTACAGTGCTGGTGAAAGAAAACTACATGTAGATATGCTTGTTTGTTTTGGTCATGCCTTATACACAGTCAGAAAAAAATGGTCAAACTGTCACTAAGCTGTTCCCTTTTCAAAAAGTACACCTTTGCACCTAAAGAGTTAATATTAGTACCTCAGAGGTACATATCGGTTTCAAATATCTTTAGCTAAATTATACATACTAGGACCTTTAAGAAGGGCACTGCCTTAGTGACAGCTTGGGACCATCTTATGTGACAGTTTTTAAAACTGTTAGGTTTGTAAAGAAATTTGATTGGTTTTTGGGCACAATTTGAGCTTCACGTGTACAACTATGTATATTTAATTGACATTCAGTACAATACACAAAAATTCCCTGACAACATTCATTGCCGTTGGAAATTTCGTGGGTCCATGATTCATTATGATGCCAGGAAACATAGGTGAGTAGTGGGTGAACGCTGAGTTAGGGGGGTTAACTGTAAACTTTCTCAAACCACCAGGCAGCAGACAGGAAGTTGCACATGGGCAGATGCTCACGAAGAGGTGTGCATGTAAAACAACTATCGCTTTCTTTATCTCCTTCTCTTTATTGTAATTGCTAACTAAACAATGCATCCATGCAGCTCAGATAAAGAGATGCAAAATAGATTCTGAACTGATGCGGGAAGGAAAAGGGGATCTGGAAAAACAGGATTCATGAGCATGTAAAATCATATACCATATGTGAAGTTGAGATTTGTGTTTGGCTCAGATTAAGATATTTATGTGTGTGATTTTTCATGTTTCGTTTTTAAAATGCAGAGGGAGTTGAAGGTTCCAAAAAAAGGCTGTGATATATTGCAGGAAATCCCACACCCTTTCCCACAGGAACTGTGTGTTTGCCCTCTCCTCATCTCCTTCACTCCCTGTCCTGCTTTCTGAAGATACATTTTCACTGACTAAAGAACTATCATTTTTAAAAATAAAAGAGGATGCTGAAAGAGGATATTTGCTTGATATATTTTTAGTCCAAAATTAATTTATTTCTTACCTTTTTATAGTCTATCCTTTTCCAATACAAAGAATCTTATTGTTCTGTGGATGTTAAATATTCTTTACGTAACCACACAGCCAGCCAAAGATCATGTAGGAATCTTTATTTAGCAATGAGTGAGGTCACATGTTTAAAATAGTACCTAGAAAGCAATTTTGCATTTAAAAGGCGTCTAATAGCCATTCAAATATATCCCAAACATCTAAGCCAGGGGTTTTCAAACTTGTGTCAGGTGAACCCCCCTTTACCTAAATTATTTACTTAAAGTACCTCTTAAGATCTCATGTAAATACTTAAATATTTAATAGCACTGTACAATTGAAGAGTTTCGTTGCAAAACGAGATAAATCCATTTTTTTTACATTTTTCTCAAAACATGTTTATTATTATGTTATCATGTTATTATTTTGTTTTATGGTGCTACTTAGCTGTATTTTTTAAGTTATGAAGGTTTAAATCAAAACAAACCAACTGCAGTTGCATAGAAATTAATTGGAATGCACAACCAAAAAACAAGATTTCTGAACAATTAAAAAAACGGTGGTTATCTCGTTTTGCAACGAAACTCTTCAATTGCATATTCAAATATTTTTATTTTTTATTTAACTTTATTTTTTATCTATTTTAAAGTTTTTATTAGAAATATTTTTACCTTAAAGCAACACTAAAGGTTTTTTTACCTTAAAATAACGTTTCCAAAAAAGTTTTAGTCGTTCATCCACTCGAAACAGGGTGAACGGCACTTTCACATTCGCTTTGCAGCCCTCTATCGGCCAAAACCGCACTAAAGAAGTTTCCAACCGTCGGGTCGCGGTCCTGTAGTTCGAGTGAAAACTACAAAAACTTGCTTTACGGCAGACCTACAATCCAATCAGAGCCAGCTTTGCTGCAGTAGGCTAAATTATTTACGACAGTGGTAATGGACAATTCCGCTTCCAACCTGTAGGGGGAGCAAAGAGCAAAAACTCTTTAGTGTTGCTTCAATTTGCTAATTTTTTTAGTGTTGTGTATAAGTCACATGATATGTAGGTTAAACAAATAAACTATATCTTTTGTTAGTAAAAATCTACTTTGTTAGTAAGTGTAATAACATTTTATGATTTAATTGTAAGTAATTATTTAACATTTTTCATCAATTCACGAACCGTATGAATACGTACAAAGTTAATCATGCAAAAACGTACAATTACCATAAAAAAACGAAAACGAAACGCCACCCCTAACTCCAACATCACAGGGTCCAAGGCAAATTCTACGAAAATGTACATATATGATCATTTGAACTAATAAGAATTAGCCACCTCGAATTGCTATGAGATAGCGTGAATGAGATCTCATAAGTTATTTGAGCAAAAACGACATGTAACCAAATTCAAGTTTATTTTGGCTAGAAGTTGGTCACTGATAGCCAGAATATATCATGGTTATAGTTAACCTCCTCCTAGACCAGTGGTCTCCAACATGGTGCCCGCACGGAGTCTGTGAGTTGCCTGCCAAAACACATTAATAGTCTTAATTTGGATATTTATTTATTTATTTATTTTATATTAGCTTGGCTTCTTTTATGTATGTTAACATTTTAAACAATTATAAAGCATATTAGCAACTAAAATTAAATAAAAAAAGTTTTGAGTAGACTACCAAAAAAGTAGCCATCCAGATTTATTTGTTGTTTTATTCATTGTGGTAGCCCTTGCTCACAAAAAAGGTTGGAGACGCTGTCCTATAATGAAATGAAGCAACTGATTGCTTGGAATGGTTATTATTTTGTATTATTACTTTATTTATAGTGTGTGTAGCCTATACTTTTTGGCAATGTACCAGCTTATTCTAACAAAAAAACAAGAACATAGTCAAGCATCCTCAGTTTGTTGTTGACTGCGAGATATCAAACTCTACTAGTTATAAATGCACACTAGAGGGCACACATAGTTCCATTAAACATGTGAGGAATAAATATCTCAACATCGCTGCATATAGACATCGCTGCATGCAATTTTTACCTAGCAAACAATGTGAAAACATCAAATGACTTAATTTTTAAGAAGGGACCTGAGCCAGATCTTGTGACCAAATATTATAATAAATTAGGGGTGGGATTTTTTGATTCAGGAAAGTAGATAACCACCCTACAACTTCCTACAATAGCATCATGTTAATTTCAAAATCTATTTAATCACACAAAGTACACTCACCTAAAGGATTATTAGGAACACCATACTAATACTGTTTTTGACCAACTTTCGCCTTCAGAACTGCCTTATATCTACATGACATTGATTCAACAAGGTGCTGAAAGCATTCTTTAGAAATGTTGGCCCATATTGAAATATAGCATCTTATAGTTGATGGAGATTTGTGGGATGCACATCCAGGGCACGAAGCTCCGTTCCACCACATCCCAAATATGCTCTATTGGGTTGAGATCTGGTGACTGTGGGGGCCATTTTAGTACAGTGAACTCATTGTCATGTTCAAGAAACCAATTTGAAATGATTCGAGCTTTGTGACATGGTCCATTATCCTGCTGGAAGTACCCATCAGAGGATGGGTACATGGTCATAAAGGGATGGACATGGTCAGAAACAATGCTCAGGTAGGCAGTGGCATTTAAACGATGCCCAGTTGGCACTAAGGGGCCTAAATTGTGCCAAGAAAACATCCCGCACCATTACACCACCACCACCAGCCTGCACAGTGGTAACAAGGCATGATGGATTCATGTTCTCATTCTGTTTAAACCAAATTTTGACTCTACCATCTGAATGTCTCAACAGAAATCGAGACTCATCAGACCAGGCAACATTTTTCCATTCTTCAACTGTCCATTTTTGGTGTGCTCGTGCTAATCGTAGCCTCTTTTTCCTCTATTGTAGCCCATCCGCCTCAAGGTTGTGTGTGTTGTGGCTTCACAAATGCTTTGCTGCATACCTTGGTTGTAACAAGTCAAAGTTGCTCTTCTATCAGCTTGAATCAGTCGGCCCATTCTCCTCCGACCTCTAGCATCAACAAGGCATTTTCGCCCCCAGGACTGCCGCATACTGGATGTTTTTCCCTTTTCACACCATTCTTTGTAAACCCTAGAAATGGTTGTGTGTGAAAATCCCAGTAACTGAGCAGATTGTGAAATACTCCGACCCATCTGGCACCAACAACCATGCCACGCTCAAAATTGCTTAAATCACCTTTCTTTCTCATTCTGATATTCAGTTTGGGGTTCAGGAGATTGTCTTGACCAGGACCACACCCCTAAATGCATTAAAGCAACTGCCATGTGATTGGTTGATTAGATAATTGCATTAATGAGAAATTGAACAGGTGTTCCTAATAATCCTTTAGGTGAGTGTATACTTTACCCTGTTATGAAACTAATTCAAGACTTCAATTTTCCATGTTCTTGTCTATTTCAGGGACATTTCCATTGTCATGTTGCATATAGGGAGTATCAAGGTTTACATACAAGTTTGAAAAAAAGCTTTGTTTTCTAATCAGATGTTTCATTAAAAAATGTGCACTGTAAAAAATGATTTGCTGCCTTAAATTTTTAAGTTGAATCAACTGGGATTTACAAGTCATTTCAACTATTATTTATCTTGACTAGAGATAAGTTGCTACAACTCAAAAAAATGAAGTTGACCAATTTCAACTATATTCTAACAACTCATATGAGTTATAACAACTCATCTATTGTCAAGATAAATAATAGTAATTTCAAAATTACTTGTAAATCTGAGTTGATTCAACTACAAAATTTAAGGCAGCAAATAATTTTTTTACATTTTTGTGCTGATCTGGCTGCAAAAAGTATTCCTGAGATTTGTGAAAGTCTAAAAACTGCACCTGAACGTTCCCCCTGATTTTGACAAGTAAGATATGTAACAGACCCCAAACCTATCCTACAATCTCTAAGAAATGTTGTTGCAGGACCAACAATGATGTTGATCCAAGAACATGTCGTACTGAATGAAGTCACATTCGACTGAAAACAATTGTAGCCAAAGTGTCTGCTGATCTGATCTTGTGCCGTTTCTTATCAAAGGCAAACTAGCATGATCACTTACCCCGTGTATAGGTCACATGCAGGAAAACTGGATTTCTGAGTTTTGTTAGTGGCACATTCCGTCATAGGCAACCATAGATGCACACAAACACACAAGTATACTTTCAGATATGCAGACGAGCGGTTGTGAACGTAGACTTTGAAAGAACTCATTGTGGATGTCCTCATTTGGAGTTGCCCACCGGGCCTTAAGGTTTATTTTAGCAGTTGTGGATTCAGAAACACAGTGGATATGCATGGCAGAACATTTTCTTTCTTTAAAAAGATCCTGTCCTCTAATACGAAAAACAGGAAGGGTAAGACCCCAAACTGATGCTGACACTGGTGGTGTGAGATTTGTTAGTGTGAATAGATCACATGGTGTTGTATTTTCTGTTGTGGTCTGATGTTTGTGTCCTGTACTGTATGTGTATACGTGCATACGTGTATATGTGTATGCAGCTCATCTACACAACCACAGAGATGAGCTTTGTCAACAGCACTGCTTTGCAGAGAGTTGTTTATTGTGGATACATTTATAATAATGTGTTTAAAACATTTTTGGGGATTTTTTTTTGGCCAAAATGGTTTGTCTGTGGCATCATAAAGCAAATGTGTAGGTGTTAAATTAATTATTTTAAAAATATTACTCAAATAATTTGGACATGTTGGAGTGCATATGCTCATTTTGTCCATAAGGGGGCAGAATCTCATTAAAATCTGTAAACAAGCCCTGCTCATTTGTTGCTTCTCTAAAGCTTCATATTTAGTCTGCAAAGGGAATATTTGTGCATACCGTATAAATCGATAACAGTAACATATTTAGGTCTTTTAACATTCGAGACTGGAGCACAAAAACACAAACAGTAGAGGAGGAAAGGAAGCCCACAAACTGAAACAATAGCCGGGGTCTAAACAAGCATTATGTAATGTTCCCTGACCTCCTGAACAAAAATGAAAGGGTGGGCGGCCTGATGTGCGCCATATGGCCATTCTTAGGGTGTGACTCTCAAGACTGTTCCCATCATGACCTATGGGTGTGGAGGACATACAAGTCCCTTTAGAATTTCGTATGGGCACCTAAAAACAAAAACACAAACTGCGTCTCAAGACCAAGTGCGGGCTCAGGAAAAGTGCGCACCAAGAGCCCATCTCGACTGTAAAGGGGTGCCCATGAGCACCTTTTTCAAACCTAAAATGACCAATGGAACACCCTACAGCAGGGATAGGCAACGTCGGTCTTCGAGTGCCGATGTCCTGCAGATCCAACCCCGATAAAACCTTGCCTACCTGTAGTTTTTAGGTGACTCTTCAGACTTTGATTAGTTTATTCAGGTGTGCTTGATTAAATGGACACTCCACTTTTTTTGAAAATTTCCAGCTCCCCTAGAGTTAAGCAATTGATTTTTACCGTTTAAGGATCCATTCAGCTGATCTCCGGGTCTGGCGGTACCACTTTTAGCATAGCTTAGCATAATCCATTGAATCTGATTAGACCATTAGCATCGCGCTGAAAAATTACCAAAGAGTTTAGATTTTTATTCTCATTCTGGGGTAATAATCAAGGACTTTGCTGCTGGCTGCAGGAGGCACAATGATATTATGCAGCCCCCAAAAATAGTCCCCTTGGTAACTTTCAATAGCGGGCACTGCTAACTATTATTGCATCTGCTGCAGCCATGTTACGGCAGCAAAGTCCTTGATTATTACCCCAGAATGAGAGCCATATCAGACTAGAAAATCACAACTTTTAGTTTCCGTCGGTCTTAGTACACGATGTAACTACAGAAGAGTCAAGTTTTAAATAGTTTTAAAAATATTAAATCTCTTTGGTCATTTTTGAGCGCAATGCTAATGGTCTAATCGGATTCAATAGATTATGCTAATCTATGCTAAAAATGGTACCGCCAGACCCAGAGATCGGCTGAATGGATCCTAAAACGCTGGAGCTTAACTCTGCAGGACATCGGCACTCCAGGGCCGACGTTGCCTACCCTTGCCCTACGGTCTTGACGGACATGTGCATGCGTCGCCTATGTAAGTCCACAAGACTGCAAATCCACAAAGTGCACAGTTTGGGATGCAGCCTATGATTTCGGACACCATTAAAAAATGGCTGTTCCCTCAAATAGTGCATTTATAAGAGTTTGGGGCTATTTCGGATGTTTATGTGGACATCAAGAAAGCACTGAATTCTGATCCACTTGCAAGTAAACACAATAGCCTACTATTAAAGAGTTGACAATATGCAGCCAGTGAGTTTTACTAGAGTCATGATATTGCACAAACAGCAGAATAAGAGACCACATAGGATGTACCAAAACCAGAAGTGCAGTTTGACTAGACATAAAACTCTTTTTCTATACTTTTGTCTTCTCAGAGGTTCCAGCGGTCATGTGTTCAGCAGATACACTCATCCAGTCCTCGCGGGGTTCATGCCTTAAAGAGGTATAGTAGTGTTCCTCCTTTATCATCTATGTAGGTTAACAGCACCTTTAAAAACGTAATAACCCAAACTATTGCTTTCGATTTTCTCTGTGTTGCAAATTCATGGCGCCAATGTTATGAATCTGCCAACCTCATGATGCTCAGCTACAACTCTACAGACCATTTTGCTGTTTTACTGTAAACATTGTGTGTCCTATTCCAACTTGTATTAAAGCCTTTGCTTACATTTCCGGTTAGTTTACTCCTTCATTCCAACCTTGGCACCTGCTTTAGTAGTAAGGTGGGTTACAGACACACCCCCGGTCTTCAACCCCTCAAGGTTTATCAGACAGCTGGAACACACAGATAAGAGAGCTGAAGGAGAGACTGGGTGTGTTATTGAGTCAAACGCATAAGCTAAGCATATTTTTGCCTGCAGTGGTGCTTCTTATACCTCAAAGCTTGTTGTGTAAAATCCAGTATGACCGGAATATACAATCTGCTTATTACACAGCTACTTGCTGCATGAGTAAATAATAGGACAAAAATGTATTTGAAATTATTATTAGCTTATCTGTAATCATTTCAAATCAAGAATGAGAAAAGACTAGTGATGCATTAAACAAGGAAGTAGTACCGGTCAAGATGACTCACAGTGCCTTAATGGATGTTATTATCGGGTAATAAGCAGAACATACCTGGGAATGTCATGCCTGACCAATCAGAAACAAGCATTCCAAAGAGTTGTGTAATAATTGGTGATAAACAATATCACAACAATATGTGATTACAAAAGTGTGCATAAAAGCAACTGCACAAAATAATAACACATAAAGCATGTTACATGTTACAAATTACTACTATAGTGTTATTTAATATTAACTGCATTAAATTGATAAACAAATACAATAGTATATGCTCATATTTACTATAGTCTTCTGAATTAAATATCTATGTTACTAGTTTACTAGTACACTATTTACAGTATAATATGTCAAATGCTTTTAATGACAAAAGCTATTTTGAAATGTTATCGTGATAACCTTACGCAAAGAACAACGCATTTAAATGTTATAACTTATGAACATCCATGCGGACCAAGGATGGGAAATGAGGGGCGCGCCGTGTCCGGCAGGGGCGGGTACGCGGAGCGCGGGGTGGCGCGTCCTGCTCGGCTGGATTGTCGGGAACGCGCAGGCAGGTTTGACAGCGCGCAGCAGGTTTTTAAAGGCATTCACAATCTGGAGATAAGAAGACGCGTGTAGGAATGCCGCGTGTATGTCGGACTGTCTTTCATCTGGGATGGTCAGACTCTCAGTGGAGATGTTGTTACTGCAACAGATGATCTCTAAATGAAATAATCACAGATATCGGACTAAACCGAAACATGCATCTCTTTCGGAGTTACAATTACCGAGTGTATCCTGATCGCGGTGCCAATGAGAAAACACCTAAAATCCGGGGTATCAGCTGGGTAAGTGGGTAGAAACATTATTAAAGAATATAGTTGTTTATGACAGTGTTTAAATGGTGTGAGGTGTTTTACCCATATTAATACTGTAGTATTACATTATATAATTATTTATTATTCACTAAACCGACATAATAACATGATTGTATAATAGCCTATAGCGACAGTAGTTTTACTTAGGGTAAAACTAGCTGTAAACGGACTTAAAATGATGATTATGTCAATTTATTGATATTGGTATAATAATACTAAGGTACAATATCATGTGAAAAGTGAAGTGCATTTGTAAATTCGCTACAACAACTTGTATCATCAGAAAATCAGCAGGACTAGGGATTGTTGGTGCGTGCGCGCGCAAGTTTGTTTATACTTGTGACGACCAAATTTGTTATAGCCTATATATAAATCAGGCACTTTATGAATATCATTAATATATTGTTAAAATCATTTGAACATATTAGTACATGACCAGCAACAAAATCCCTCACGAAAATTAACCATGGTTTTACAAACCAGTATTCAAAAACATAGTTAGCCTACTATAAAAAACATGGTTTTGCTAATAATAATCAATACACCAAAAACAAAACAAAAAACATGGTTAATTTTTGTAAGGGATGTCATATTTGATCCCCTAGAAAGACACATACAGTAGGCTACTAAAAAATACGTGAGAGGTCCTCCTTATAACTCATTAGCTGTGTACATTGGAACCAACGTCAAATAATGTTAAAAGTAACATTTAAAGCTAGACAATTAAAGGGATAGTTCACCCAAAAAATGAACTGTCATTATTTACTCACCTTCATGTTGTTTAAAACCTGTATGAGTTTTTTTATTCTGTTGAACACAAAAGAAGATATTTTGATAAATGATGGTAACCACACAGTTGACATAAGAGTGTAATGATGACAGAATTTTCATTTTTGGGTGAACTATCCCTTTAATCCAACTACACTAAGGGGTTAAATTATAGTTCTTTGTAGTGTATTTTTTACTCTGTATAGTTATTTATAGTTTATTGTCAACCCGGTCGGTTTGTTTCCGTACAGTTTGGGAACAATATCCGAAGACTTCCATCCAGCACAGGAAACTCCTGTAGACCAAAGTGAACTAGAGTAAACTTTAGTGAACAATAAAGTAACATGTAGCCTGCATTCACAGTATTTACATTTTAAACAGTAATTAAATCTAATATACATATTTTGAAAACAGATGACACTTCAAAAAAGAAAGAACCCTCATTTATAGAACCTTCGCGGCAACAATTTTTGGTTCCTTGACTCTTTAGGAACCTTTATTTTGTATGTATTTTTGTGCTTGGAAAATTAAAAAACATTTATGAATTTGGATATCTTCCGCGTGTACATTATTTTTAAAGACACACAACCAACAATTAGACCAATCAGGAAAGACAGAACTGTCTGCTTTGAAAAGCACAAATGATTGTTAGTTGTTACGGAGTGATGGTGCTCATGCTAAGACACAGGAACCCAATGTCCTTCTTCTGCATTCCAGCAATAAAGCAGTGACTCAATAAGATGAAATACCTCACATTGCCAGAGATCTTCCTCATGGGAGATAAAGAGTATGAGCCACAGCTAAAGAAGGAAAGATGTTCAGTATGTCTCAGTTTTTATAAATGGCAAGTCATCTGTAATCCATTTATAGTTTGTTTGTTTTTGCCACAAAGTTCAATTTCTTTTATTCACTCTGCAGTCGTTTATTACAAAACTTGTAGACAGTACAGCTACTGGCAATACAAAAACAAATGTTGAGAAAGAGAAAGCAAAAGCTTCTTATCCGTATTATCAGAATTTGTAATAAATCTATAAGACTATAAATGATTAGTATATTTCGAATCTTATAGTTTCATTAGACTGAGAGTAAATAGCTCTGGGTCATTTCTCTCTTGTGCCGTAGCATGTGATCCAGCCGGTCTATACAGTTTACTCAGTCAACAGATCCACAGGGTGGAGAGATCTCCATGCCGAATGATCTCAGTCTTAGGGAAATCAAGCATGAGGATCCAGAAGTGAACCGGATCACCTTCTTAACCCCTGATAACGATAGCCCGTTGAATTATAAGAAAATAATGCACACCTAAGGTGGTAATGCGGCACCGCGGGTGTGCATTATTTTCAAATAATTCAAAGGACCGGAGTCAATTATTCCGCTTATACTACGGTTATAAAAAATATTGCTCTGGTGACTATTTTAAAGACATTTTAAAGGTTAGGTGTGCGGTTATTGAAAAATAATCAACACCCATGGAACATTTCTCAACCAATCAGAATAAAGCATTCAACAGTCCCGTGGTATAAAGAAAAAATGGTATATAGAGAAAATAAAGCTACAATTACTACTGATAATCTCACAAGGACACTTGGTGAGTTACATAGGTGAAAATTATATAGGTGAATACAATCGTAAGACAAATGCAAGAGACGATGGAACGTATAGACATATCTTTATAAAAATCTACCCAAGTAATACTACTGAGAATTCATAACTATTTTACAAAATGGCTAACTATTTTACAAAATGGCGAACTATGAATTCATAAAGTGAATCATACAAAAACGTAAGATTATTAGAAATTAGAAAAATATATACATTTAAAACTCAATTATATCCAGCCTGATCTCACGAGAATTCGTACATATTTTATAAGTTGGCTAATTTGTATAAATTCATACAAAGTTAATCATGCAAAAATGTACGATTCTCATGAAAAAAAAAACGAACCCCTTACCCAGCACCAGGGCTGTGCAAAAAAATAATTGCCTGCGATTCTCATGCGTGTTTCATCAGTAAAGCCAGTTCGGTGATTAGTAGTAAATCGCCATCACCTGCTTTCAGATAGAGCAGCATTTACTACACAGAGCTGTATTTCACAAAGAAACTAGGCAAAATCACATTCATAATCTAGGAAAATCTACTCCGATAATCTATGTGATTTTGCTGATGAAACACGCATGAGTTTCGCAGGTGATTTTTTTGCACAGCCCTACCCCGCACCTAACCCCAATGTCACAGGGGTCAAGGCAAATCGTACAAAAACGTAGGAATGTGGTCGTATGAATTAATACGAATTAGCAAACTCGTAAAATATGTATGAATTCTCGTGAGATAGCGTTGCTATATCAATTTCCATATGGAAAGATCTCTAAACCCATCACTATGGTGAAAGCAGATTCGCAAATTCAAATGAGCCATCTCGTAAAATAGTGACAAATTGCAATGAGATTGCATCGGAGATGAAACCTATAAAGATATAACGCTCTTTCAAGTCAAATCAGGACATGTCTCTTTAACTTATGAGAACACAAGTCCTGGTTTGGTTTAAACGACCATTATGCATTATCAAGCCAATCTCATAAATAAAAGGACATTGAACTACACCGCATTAGTCAGCTGATGCTGAGCAACACCTGGCGTGGGAACAGAGGCTGACAGTGGCTCATAAAACTACAGAGAGTTATGGATCTCTCGGCCATCGGGTTAAAGGTGGCGGTTCTGAAACCAAGACTTGAGATTTTCTCTTTGTGTATTTAGAAACAGCTCATATGCTAGTAGACTCTCCAGCTCGACTGGTAGAGCATGTTGCCAAATCCTTACTAGAGCACGTCGGTTCACTTGAGAAGAAGGTATTTATTAACACTGTCAAAAAAGAAAAGGTCCCTAGCTGTCACAGGGGACCTATTAATATAAACTCTGCAAAGGTGCAAAGGTGTAGTTTTTGGGTACTGCCCCAGGGACAGCAACTCATCATTTTTGACAATTTTTTTCTGACAGTGTTTAAGAAAAGCACGACAAAGCCAAATATTATAGTCACTACTCTTTTACAACTGTGCCATGGTTTTGGGCATCCCGCTTTTCTGCCGTACAATACTGATCATACAGTATGCAATATACCAAGCTGTACAGCCCACTCATACCATTAAATGTGATATTGTATGTATCAAATTGTATAGATGTCACTATATTAATTTTAGATTCAATAACTACATTATTTGAATACCAAAGCAGCACCAGTAGTTAACATCTGACCAGCACATATAAATAATTAAACCTCATCAATGCTTATCATGTAAAGGAGAGAGAAGTTTGGCTCTTGACACGCTGTGATTGCGGATGGAGATCAGAGCGGCTGGTGATTGTGGTTTGTTAATGGCTGGACACAGCCGCAAAACATCGAGTGCCACTTGAGCAGAAGTCCCGTAACATATGCATACTTACCTCCTCATTCGGTCTCAAGAACGTTCCCCACTTCAGCCGCTCGAAATCACTGCAAAGCTTCTTTTCTCTTGGGTCATTTCAATGACTTGTTTTGTCTACAACTAATATTAGAGACGAAAAGAAAAGTTCACCCATTATGTTCATTTACTTACTGTACCTCACCCTGCAACCCTGTATCACGAAATTATGTACCTATAGTCACGTAAATTTATCTTTTCTGTGACACTGACACGTTTTTCCACCTTTTTGCGTGAACATTCTACGTGTTGTTTTTTTGCTTGTTATATAAATAAACTATGTTTAAAGAACTTTGTTGTTATTTATTCTTAGCGGAGTTTACTGGAAGTTACGTGTGGACCACGGCAGCCACTTGTTTATGTTGTTACTGCTGAAACCGTCTATAGTCACAGAAATTTGTGAGTCTTTTCTGTGAAACTGACACATTTTTCCGCCTTTTTGTATGAACATGTCACGTATTTCTGTTTATGTGTTACTGTCACGTATTTGTTACTCAACTGTTTTGTCCTATTTTCAAACCATTGATGCTTCAGTTTAGGGTTAGATTTGGTGTTTGCGTTACAATGTCACTTTAAGTATTGGTTTATACCTTTATTTCATGATTTATTTTTTATATTTTATGATTTTCAAACTATTGTCGCCTGGCATTAGGGTTAGAGTTGGGTTTGGATAAGGATGTCATTTTATGTAAATCTAACCCTAAACCGAAATAACAATGGTAAAAAAATAAGACAAAACAGTTGAGTAACAAATACGTGACAATGACACGTAAAAAGAAATATGTGACATGTTCACGCAAAAGGCGGAAAAACGTGGCAGTGTCACGGAAAAGACTCACAAATTTACGTGACTATAGGTACTTCATTTCATGATACTGATGTCATTCATGGTTTTGGAACAAAATGAGGAACATATAACTTTTTATATGCATAAGTTAAGTATTATATGTAACCCTGTTTGTCAAAACCCAGCTAAAGTCATTTTTGTGTAATTGACTGTTTTCTACATAAAATCATCCTATATGTAATGTAAAGAACATTCAGTGAAAAATAACCTTGTTATCTTTAATATTGACTTAGTAAAGTCATGTCGGTAATCGAAATCAAACTTTAATATAGGTCACACATGCTTATTCTTATTTCTAATATTTAATATTATATTTCACTCATTCATTTTGCAGACACTTTTATCCAACATGATTACAAATGAAACAGTGGTATACTATATAAAGCAACACCCTGACATGTTTGTAAGAAAAATGACCCGTACCTAACCCAACGCATAATAATTAGCATTTCACATACCATTCGCACATCTGTAAACCAGTCAAGCAAGTTGTATTCGAAAGACAAAGAGTGAATCTCTAAACTAGTTTCTCTCTATCTCACAAACCTGCGGTGTCAAACATTCCTCCCGAATTCCTGTGTGAATCATAATTACGTTATGGTTGATAATTTGTCTTAGGTAAGCTGTAGGCAGGTGCCAGAGATCATGTGCAGTACAGGCGTCAAATGCCACACATGGCGGCATTAGTCTGGAATGTCTTCTAGCATTCTTTAGCCCTTGGTGCCTTTGTTAGATCAGGCTTAATGCTTTTACGATTGGACCGAATGCAGGTTCATAAGATTTTTTGATTTTAAGATCATAAGATGGCTACTTTGAATTGCAAATAAATATAATAGTGCAACTCTTCTCAATAAGTCATTATGGTTTGGGATGAGCTTGGTAGTCATATGCTGAGAGTTAGGATAGAAAATTATCAAAATACAGTTAAATAATTTCAAGTTGTTTATAAGTTATGTCAGCAAAATATTAGTTTAGTCAAAAACTTACATTTGTAGGTTTAATTGACTTGCATAACTATTTTGCATGCAGGACTGCAACATTTTTTTCCAGTGTAGCAGTAATAACCATTCTTCAGTCTCTCATATATCCTCATACGCTTTATCTCTCTTTGTTTTCTCACAGACTCCTCTGCCAGAAACCGTGGAGACACAAGACACCATTAAACAGGTATGATTGTCTGCGTTTTGTGTTTATTATCCATTCGGACGTCTTCTTATAAGCTCCACTAACTTCATGTAATAATGTTCATAGAAGCAGAAAATTAAACCTACATCGGCTATATGACATTAAGTATCTGTTTAGCCGTAAGCTGGGTTTTATCTCATGGCGCTGACCTCTATGTGTTAGTAATGTTATGCTCAGACTATTGAACCTCTCTAATAATGAAAATCTAAATATAGCTCAAAGCACAACATCAAAAGTGAAGCTGATGGAGTCTGTTCACCCCCACCCCTCCCAAAATGCATATATCACATTATTCTGTAATATAGTTAATAAAGCATCCATAATTGTTTATGCTTTCAGCCTAAATTTAGAAAGTACAGATTTTTCAGAGGACTGCATGCATATTTTATTAATGCTACTTCACCGATCCTTCATAACTATTTCACAGCCCCAGGAAGAGATTTTTAACACAGTGGTGTCACCATCTATCTGCTCATGTGATGCCTTTTATGATCATGTGAGTCTGTGCGATGTAGCTGTACTGGCTTTACTTACAGCATATATACGGTAAATCGACTTTAACGTTAAACTAGGTCAGTAGATCTGTATCTGACCCTAACCCGTATCCCCAGATTTATCTGTTGATCTCAAAACTGTTACTCACTTGCTACTGATAAGTAAGACAAGAGTAAACATCTGGAAGGTTATTGTTCCATTCATTGTATCATATATAGAGCTACCTTACCCAGTCAAACCTCAAATGGTTTAGTTTAGCATACTTAAAAACCAGGCTTGCTGTAACTGCTGCGATGGTTACCATAACCACCTACCTCCTGTCCACTCACGACTCACCACTGTCTGCACTTGTGTTACGGTCTGTGATGTGATTTAAAGGAATAGTTCACCCAAAAATAAAAATTCTGTCATCATTTACACACCCTCACATTGTTGCTAACCTGTATACATTTCTTTGTTCTGCTGAACATGAATATATTTAAAGAATGTTTACATGTAAACAGATCTGGGGCACCATTGACTTCTATAGTATATTTTTATCCTACAATGGAAGTCAATGGTGCCCCATCTGCTTGGTTACAAAAATCTTAATTTGTGTCAAGCAGAACCAAGAAATACAAGTTTGAAACAAACTGAGGGTGTGTAAATGATGACACATTTTTTATTTTTGGGTAAAAATATGCCTTTAACACCTAGAAAGGGAACCATCCCAAAAATGTGAAACATAAAGCTGAAATGGCGCTTATGAGGTTTTAGGCAAACATCTGGGCTTGTGTATTTACGTTTGGTCTGTGTGTGATGGGAAAAACACAATATTGCCAAGGATTTTATCTGGCTTATCGAGGATCTGGAAGGCTGGTTCATGTGTGGAATGCTCTCAGCACCTGAAGTGGTATTTGGTGGGCACTGTGATTTTTCAAGTGCGTTTCTCAGAGTGAAAAGAGACAGGCTCTTATTTTTAAACAAGTGAATACTGATAACGTCCCTTATCATAGCTGTTAAAAGCATGGCATTTATTTTTGCCAAATGCAGAAATGTAAATGTATTTCCTACAACAGGGGTTTTCAAACTGGGGGCCGCAAGATGGTGCCAGGGGGGTCCCAGTTTTATGACATTTTATAAAATACATTCATTTATCATGAATTCTGTGTAAATAAACCTAAAAAAAATAATAAGCCAACTAACCAACAGCACTACTAGGTATACTTTTATATGTTTTGTTTAATTAAAATATTACATTTTAAAACTGTTTTTGTCATAAATTTTATTTCGGGGGGCCGCAAAAAAATGCACTGTACACAAGGGGGGTCGCACGCTGAAAAAGTTTGGGAACCACTGTCCTACAACACTGGGTTTGTTATAACCTAACTATTAAACTTTGAAACCTGTTCTGAATCTTTTGTGCTGCAGACATGAACGATATCTTAAAGCATATCAACTACAACTAAGTAAACAACTCATACTGCACACAACCTACATCTAGTGTATTTTTACAGGACAGGAAGAGATACTAGGCAGCATCTAGCGCGTCAAATCTGGTTGTCTCAGTTTCTGATTCAAGTGGGCTTTTTATAATAATAATCTGTCCTGAGAGACTGCCGTATTTCTGCTACAACTCCATGTGTAGTATGAAATGAAGCCTGTTGCTTGGCTCACCACGGTCACAGCATCACAACAACAACCTCCGCTGTTAACGTCGCCCACAGATGGAAAACGCAACCTGTTTCCTCCCCATGACACACGGGAGGCCGAATCTCTGCCTTTCGCTACTTCACGTGGGTGACTAACAGTTTGTATACAAAGGAGGCACAATCACCGCCTGTGCACCGCAGTGAGGTTATTTGTGTTACTCGATAGGGCGAGGCTGTATTGTTTGGGGGTGGGGGACGTTCATTACTGTCGTTAAGTATCAGGTGCAACTTTATAGCCACGCATTTTGCACATTGATATTGTATAATATAAGTGCTATTCAAACTCTTGCATTGTTTTAAGCAACTGTTTGCATAGCAATCCGGCTCAGGCTTGAACAATGCCACCCATTCCCTTTAGACAAACTCATAGTCATATGAAGACGTCACATGTGCGCTTGTTCTGTGACCTGTATTAGTTTGGTTGGCCCTCTTTTGCGCTCCTTAAACAAACCTGAGAGATTTATTAAGGATGTATTTACTGTAAGAACATGCAATGACCCAAAAAGTATTAGGTCACATTGTCAAGTACAATAATATTAAAACATTATTGGGCGGTTTCCAGACTAAAATGCATGTTTGAGGTACTTTAATTTCGAAACAAGCTTGTACTGACATATTTTAACATATATCAGTGCCATTGTTTTGTCTCAAGATGCACACAAGTATAGTTTTTTGTAAGATTTGTTTGTAAAAAGGCCTAGAGTCCTGGATAAATCTAAACCCTGTCTGGGAAGCCGCCCCTATGTGTGCTTTAAGGGTCCACTGTTAAGTATTAAAATATTAATAAAAATATTAGTTGACTCAAAATAAAAGTTGTGTAAAAATGATTGTGTCAACTAATATTTTTAAGTTAACCAACTTTGGTTCACTGTATATTTCGAGAGTCCATCTTCGACACAAAAAAGGTACAAAAGCTGTCATTGGGACAGTGCCTTTGGTTGTCATATGTACCAATTATCTACAGATATGATAGCAATATTTACCTCTGAGGTACCAATATGCACCCTTTGGGTACAAAGGTGTACATTTAAAGCCCCAGTAGCAGCTGCTGTACCTTTTCTTGTGAGTAATGCTTTAAGTAATATGATGATAATATGATAATCATTTCTAATAAGAGGAAGGAAAATGACTGTGGAACTTTTGAGTCTTGCCTTGTGCATACAACAATAATTTGTAAATTCAATAATAAGGTTGATATTATGATATATGACGGTGTGTTTACCAGGCACAGTTACAGTAATCGTTGAACAGTTGCCATGTTTTTGTTGTCCTGTGTATCCTGTGATACACCTAATCTCAGGTGTACAAAACGGTAAAACCTGTGCTCTACAAAGAGGTACCATAATTATTCCCCATGAGACTACAGAATGGTGGGAAAGTACTGCTAACTACCGTTCCCATCTATACCCCTGATCTCCGGGGACCGAGCTATGACAGGAGAGAGATTTACACACCCCGGGTCTGTAGACGCTGTGTCTGGGCACACGCAGTGTAAAATGAGTTTGATGGAAAGCTCTGTACAAGTCTCATATGAGATGGGCTAGATGTAGGTTGACCACATTTACCAGTATTGTGCTCCTTTTCTTGGCTGAAGCAAGATAGTAACACTAACTACCACAATAACAGTCAACAAGAGAATAGCTGTGCAGAATACATTCTTAAAAGTGAAGGAGTGTCATGATGCCAAAGAAGAACCTTTCTTGCCTAAATGGTTCTATGAAGCACCTTTAACATCCAAAGAACCTTTCTGTTTAAAAAAAGGGGTCTTTGTGGTAAAGAAAGGTCCTTAAGATAATAAAAATGTAAGAAAGAAATGGTTCTTTAAGGAACCAAAAATGCTGCTTCTGTGGACTGTAATTGTTGGTTCAACTTAAAAAGTAAGTTACCTGGTTGCCTTAAACTTTTAAGTTAATTCAACTTAGAAATATTAGTTACCAACTACAAAAAAAAGAAAAATGTTG
Organism: Misgurnus anguillicaudatus; assembly: GCF_027580225.2. Lineage (NCBI taxonomy): Eukaryota > Metazoa > Chordata > Actinopteri > Cypriniformes > Cobitidae > Misgurnus > Misgurnus anguillicaudatus. The sequence goes on from NC_073349.2 coordinate 24,442,304, forward strand.
TGTCAACTAATATTTTAACGTAACTTACTATTCAAACGCGAGTAACGCGCATGCATTTTCATATTTAATGAATTTCCTACTGTCGATTCAAACACGAGGTTTGAGCAGTGACACCCATGTGTTTTCATATTTAACGAATTTTCTACTGACGATTCAATCGCGGGTTTTGAGCAGTGACGCTCATGTGTTTTCATATTTAACGAATTTCCTACCGATGATTCAAATGCTAGTTTTGAGCAGTGCATGTGTTTTTATATTTAACGAATTTCCTACCGATGATTCAAATGTGAGTTTTGAGCATTGACGCGCATGTGTTTTCATATTTAACGAATTTTCTACTGACGATTCAATCGCGGGTTTTGAGCATTGACGCTCATGTGTTTTCATATTTAACGAATTTCCTACCGATGATTTAAATGTGAGTTTTGAGCATTGACTCGCATGTGTTTTCATATTTAACGAATTTCCCACTGACAATTCAAACGCAAGTTTTGAGCAGTGTAGAGTAGCGCTTGTTTGTCGTTTTTACGATTACAAATGCATACATGGTTTTATGTTTTAGTATCCTTACCAATCTGTTACGTTCAGCTCACATCGCGCTGGTAAAGTTGATCAATCAGCTTTCATATTTAACGAATTTCCTAATGATGATTCAAACGCTAGTTTTGAGCAGTGACGCTCCTGTGTTTTCATATTTAACGAATTTCCTACTGATGATTCAAACGCTAGTTTTGAGCATTGACGCACATGTGTTTTCATATTTAACGAATTTCCTACTGATGATTCAAACGCTAGTTTTGAGCAGTGACGCTCCTGTGTTTTCATATTTAACGAATTTCCTACCGATGATTCAAACGTGAGTTTTGAGCAGGGACGCGCATAGGTTTTCATATTTAATGAATTTCCTACTGACGTTTCAAACGCGAGTTTTGAGCAGTGTAGAGTAGAGCTTGATGTTTGTCGCTTTTACGATCACAAATGCATACATGGTTTTATGTTTTAGTATCCTTACCAATCTGTTACGTTCAGCTCACATCGCGCTGGTAAAGTTTATCAATCAGCTTAGCATCTTTGTTTTCTGGGTCAGATTCAGGCTCATATTGATAAGTAAATACGATAGATCTCCTGGCTTTCACTATTGCTTTGGGAGCTCATCTTTCAAAACGTGGTAAGGAGCATCACATTTCCGTTTACGTAATTTAAGTATTAGGCCAATCACAATGCACTGGATAGCTGGCCAATTGGTTCACACCGTGCTTTCTCAGAACGATGATCTTTGTACAAAACGGCATTAGTTCTCTTTGTATCACCTCTCAAATATGAGTAAAAAAAAAAAAAAATTTTGAGCAAAAAACTGAGATAAGTCCATTCTTGTGAAGGACTTTTGCTAGAGATCAGATGCAGAGCAATTCTCAAAACTTATACTGACATACAGCTGTTTGCCCTAGGGCGATACTTCCGTGTTTTATACGTTTTTATAAATAATAGCGGTATTGCGGATTGACGAGATAACTTGTCAATGGCAGGGAAAGAGTTAAGCACCTTTATTTTTAAGAATCTAGATCTACAATTTATAATCAAGGTAATAACAGAGTCCAAAATTAACACTCACTAAATGTGAGGAAAAGTTGGCTTCAGCCAGTGAATACAGTTTTAATGGAGAGTTACTGGGCAGCCGGTTGACCATTTTTTCAGGAGTGGCAACAAATGTAAGGTTTAAATCACACTGTGAGGGACTATAAAACAAAAGTAAAAAGAAAAAAAGAAAAAAGAAAACAAATGACTGGCAGAAAGTGTATTCCACATTAAATATGCACTCTAAAAGTGCCCAGCGTTGATTCATAAAGGGACAAACCCAGTCACTGGGTTACATTAACCCAGAATTTTTTTATATCTGACCCAACAATGGGTTTAAACAACCCCACGTACATTTAAAACCTGGATGGGCCGGCACAGTGGCTAGCACTGTTTGATTCACAGCACGGTTTGAGCCCTCATGTTCTCCCTGTGTCAGCGTGGATTTACTCCGGGTACTCCGGTTTCCTCCCACCGGCCAAAAATTTGCTCCATCCCCAAACTTTGTATGAATTAACTTGTGTATGAAATAACCAGTTCTCGCCATGAATATAGCCATAAATGCTGAAATGGCATGAAGAACAAAGAAAGAAAGAAACCTGGAGTTTTGGGAAATATTTACTGTACAGTTCTGTCCTTGTCTTGAAAAGTGTGCCTGGGTAGGGTGCTAAAGCATACCAACAGTCCTGCAGGACCTTCTTTGGACTAAAAAGCAAGGTCAGCCGATCCTTTATGGGTCAGAAGCCAATTACCTCACCACGACTGACCGACCAGACCACATCACCGCCCTCAGCAACAACCACAACAAATAGTGCGAGAGAGAATGAGCGAGAAACGAACCTTGAGACTTTATCCCTGGACAAACATAGCAAACAAATAAAAGTTACGCCCTTCCATAAAATCACAAAACTAAAGAATGAGAGAACTGGGGCAAACGTGCAATTCCTGAGCTGCCACAGGCTATAAAAGTGATGAAAATGGATAAAAATCTCACAGACTTGAACCGAAAGAGGGACCACAGCCTCTTGAAATGCATGGACCAGAAAGAAAGCAATTTAAAAGCAATCACTCAGAACAATTTAGCAACACCACATGCAAGCTGCACACTAACTATTTTTGTAACTACTTTCCTGTGAGTTACCTACCCATGTTTGTCTCCAGAATGTTTGATTTCTACAATGCACTAAAGCAGTTTCCATCACCATTTGATCGCAAAGTTGGCACTGAGGAAACCTACAGCTGCATAGCAACCACAGTGGCATGCTTCAGTAACTTTACTGTATAAACCACGGCTTCAGTTAATAGGGTCGCGTTTGGTCTGTTTGGGAGCTGCTGTGGTACGCGGCAGGTCTGCGGGAGGTTTAACTGAACGCAGGGTGGGAAAGAAAGGTTATGGAATGCCGGGAGGGGAGGGAAGAATAAAAACACGGAGAAAGCAGGAGTGTATAAAAACAAAGTGAGATGATAGAAGATAAACATAAGAGCAACAGCTTCCATATGGGGGTGGAGTGTGAACAGTAGCGATCTTCAGTTTTGTAAATTCATTTCGGTGGAGGAGGTGTTGGAGAATGTGGTGTCGAGTGGATAGTACACACTCTCACTTCACACACCTACTACCTCATGTTATTAATGACATTGTGCTTCTATACTGTTAATGTATAGTGGAAGCCAAAAATATAACACCATTAGAGAAAATGCTTTAAAGGTGCAATGTGTAATTTTTAGAAGGATCTTTTGACAGAAATGCAATATAATATACAAAACTATATTATCAGGTGTGTATAAAGACCTTTTTGTAATGAACCATTATGTTTTTATTATCTTAGAATGAGACGTTTTTATCTACATACACAGAGGGTCCCCTTACGCGGAAGTCGCCGTTTTGTGCTGCCATTTTTCTACAGAAGCCCTTAACGGACAAACTTTTTTACTAAGTTGTCTCCGTCAATTACATGTTTTTTTCGGTGGCGGCTACCATAGCTTCTCAATACTTTTCAAAAGCGAGGGGTGAGCAGTGGACTAAGCCATTGGTTGTAATTCACAACCTCACCACTGGATGCCGCTAAAATTTACACACTGCACCTTTAAGATTGCATGGTTTTCTAATTAAAAACATTTAGCAGTTTTCATTACATTGTGTAAAAATTTGAGGAAATACAGTACTTTTTTTTTATTTTAATTTCAGTCTTAGAATTTGGTTTGTATCCCATTTGCTTTGATGAAAATATGTGCCGTCATATTCTCTGAAAGTTTGTTTAAATTGGAGCCCAGATTATAAATGTTGTCTTGGTTTTTTTGAGCCCACCATATTTTTAAAGGGAGCTTTGTGTAAAAAAAAAACATCCTTTTAAGGCTCTTATCTGCTCTAAAGTGTTTAAAGCTTTCCTCTATGAATTAATATTTTTGTTTTACTTATATTTTTATGTTTTTGTGCTTAATTTGTACTTTTAATGTTTTCCTGAATTTGTTTGTAAATTTTCATAATCTGATTTTGATAAAAAAAAAGCATTTAAAGTATTAAACTTTGTCATTATTTACTCACCCTCATGTGATTTGAACCCACAATGTCTTATATTGTTTTTCTGAACACAAAAAGTTATTTTTTTGCAGAAGTTTTGTTTAGGGTTTTCTGGTGACTATGAAGTGGTTGGTGGCCACCTCGGTCACCATCCACTGCCTTAGTACAACCAAAAGAGCAATGTTTATCCAATGTTCATGCACTTTTTCCTATCCATCATCTCTTTTTCTCTCTTCCATTCAGTTTTTGTCCGAGCGAATCCTGAAAGCCGCACGGATGGTGTACAACGCACTGATGGAGCGTAACCCGGGCCTCATAAGAGACAGAAAGCACCACCTCAAGACCTACAGGTGCATCTTTCACTACATATCACATGTGCTCGTGCCCAACATGCTATATTCATGGAAGTGACAAAAATGCATCAAATGCATTCTAGGAAATCATTTTGTGTCCATGACAGTAACAAATGAACTTCCAATTAAGTAAATTTAAGCAAATGTATTTCTCTGGTTTGCATCGCAGACAATGCTGCAGCGGGAAGGAGCTTGTTGATTGGTTGATGAAACTGAATGAATGTTTCCAGTCTCGGACTCAAGCAGTGGGAATGTGGCAGGTTTTGGTGGATGAGGGCATTCTCGGTCACGGTGAATATAAACATCAATTTCTTTAGATATCTATACTAGTTTTGCATTATAAAAATGCTGGGTTGTTTTTAACCCATGCTGGGTAAATATTGGACAAAACACACCGCTTGTCTAGGGGTGCACCGATAAACGCTGAAATACACTAATAATACGTGGCCCATAACTATTCTGAATCGCACAGCCGATTTTTTTCACATCTATTTCATGTACTACAGCTTTTGATCAGTGGGTCCTTTTGATCTGAAATCACTGTTAGTTTGAGTCGTTTATAACATGCATTTGAAAAAGCAACACTCATCAAACATAATCATTATACATATTCTTTATTATCATGAAACTACCTGAAAAGGTTTGAAGAACAGCAATAAAAATATATCCTTAAGCCATTTCCTGGAGCTGCGTGTGTATGGTTCTTCGTCTGCAGCGCATATTGAGTTTCTGCACGAGAGCGCCCTCTCTGGCTTTTCGATGTAGCGGCATTTCACTGTAATTCATTGAGAAGCATAGCAAGCATCATCGGCCGATATATTGTATATATAGTTGGGTAGTTGGGTTAAAACAACCCAGCATTGGGTAATTTTTAACCCAATATTTACCCAGCATGGGTTTAAAAACCACCTAGCATTTTTTTAGAGCGTGCATGCTGAAAAAACCCGTAAAAATAACTACAAGAACATTACAATTATATTACACTGAATGATACATATATTCCATGCTAAAATACCATGTTATTACCATAAAAACCTGTCTATGGTGGTATAATAATATTTACATTTTTGCGACTTACACCAGTAACATATTGACTAACTGATGATCCATGTGTCTTTGTCACAATGTGCAGTAAAACAGGAGGTAAACTTCCACGACAAAGACACGCAATTTTATCGCTTCATGGAGACAGAATTTGACCTCAACTCCACCAACAATGAAAAAGACTCAAAGGAAGAGGAACTTCAAGAAAGTTTATCACTGCTGGTCCAGATGGGTCCAGATGCTCTTCTGACTATGATACTGCGAAAATGGTAAGACATAAACAATTATACCAGACCAGAAAGAATAACATACTAATATTATATAGACGGTTTCAGCAGTAACAACATAAACAAGCGGCTTTCGTGGTCAACACGTAACTTCCGGTAAACTCTGCTAAGAATAAAACAACAAAGTCCTTTTAAAGTAGTTTATTTATATAACAAGCAAAATAAACAACACGTAGATTACCTAGGAAACAAAAACAGAATCAAACAGAAACCAGAAGTAAAGTTTGGAATCATGACGCGATTACGTGTCTGGACGGATGTGTAGTGGTCTGACTAGTTGCTATACTGAACTTTGAACAAATACCTCGTCGAAAATAACAAATGTTTGTTTTCTAGGTGATCTACGTGTTGTTTATTTTGCTTGTTATATAAATAAACTACTTTAAAAGGTCTTTGTTGTTATTTATTCCTAGCGGAGTTTACCGGAAGTTACGTGTTGACCACGAAAGCCGCTTGTTTATGTTGTTACTGCTGAAACCGTCTATACAGGGCAGATGAAAAAGGTGAAGTGTGTCATCACCGAACGAAACTCCAAAAATAAAAACAGTGGCCGCTTTTATAAACTAGTTTATAATTTATTAGACTAGTCTTACAAGTTAGTCATCATTTATTTTTCTTTAAAACTGATTATATATACATAAAAATGTAGACTGATCTTATTACAATCTGAAAAGACTGATCAGCCCTGAATAACTGCTACTGTAGTTAGTCAAACTAGTTCTTAAGACAGAGTCTTAACTTACTGGCTATGTTTATGCATTTCCTCTTTAGATCTAATCTATCTCATCAGACAAATTTAACTTCAGGTGTGAACGGGTCCAAATTTACTATGCATAGTCTTAGCAAATATTTGCTCTTCGTGTGAACAGACATGTGACTAAACCTTATACTCTGTCAAATATGTTTTGACTGCATCACATACTGCAGTAGTTTCATGGTCAGTATGTACATACAGTACAAACTGCAAGTTGCTAGACTTATTGCTTATTCACCTTGAATCTCTATTATGAACGGCATAAATGAGTAATAATCTGTTTGCATGTGCCATAGCCCAAGCCAGAGAACCCCAGAGGATCTGGAAGTTATTTACGAAGAGCTTCTGCACGTCAAAGCCGTTGCCCACTTGTCTACATCTGTGAGTCCACACTCGCTGACATGTTTCATGTTTGTTTACGCCAAAAATATTCACATATTCATCATTTCCTTTATGCTTCGCTCTTTCCCGTAGGTTCGGAAGGAACTGGCAGCGGTGCTGGTTTTTGAAAGCCACGCCAAAGCGGGAACAGTTTGTAAGTGTGAAATAAATGATAGCAATTTTGTTTGCGGTGGGCGAAATGAAAAACAGTGTTAATATTGAATTAGCAAAACAGAGCAACAAATATCTTTTTAGACACAGCGGCAGACAGCACGGTTAACACTGTGAATGAGATGATGAAGTCATTTGATTTTGCAATTCCCGGTTGTGTGACGGATGCGATGACTGACATTCTCAGCAAAAAGAGACAGCCAAGTCAACGATTGCGTCAATGCGACAATCATTGCTTACTGAATAGGCAAGAGTAGGCATGAGATTAGTCACCAAAAATCTGTGCAAGATTATATATTAAAAACGTACCAAATAAGTCTCGGGGGGGAGTGTGCTTACAGAAAATTTGCTGTTTTAAAGAACTACAAAGTTTTTAGATTTGGCTCTTAGCTAAACTAAGCACCCATATGTTTAACTTTAATGCACTTTGATGTCTGTTTCAGTGTTCAGTCAGGGGGATAAAGGGACGTCCTGGTACATCATCTGGAAGGGATCTGTTAATGTCATCACCCATGGCAAGGTAGAGCCATCAGCCCCAAGTAATGTGTCCTTTACAAGACACTGGGTTTAAAAATAGATGCACACATTGTCTAAAAGTAATTTGTAGTGTACGCTTCCTGTTAAGGAAGGGTTATCCCATTGTTTGAGCTTTTATGTATATGTATATTATGTATATCACTTAGGGCTTAGTAACCACACTTCATGAAGGGGACGATTTTGGGCAGTTGGCATTGGTGAACGACGCCCCTCGTGCCGCCACTATCATCTTAAGAGAGGACAACTGTCACTTCCTGCGGGTGGACAAGCAGGACTTCATACGAATCCTTAAGGCAGGTTCAGTGTGTTTGTAAGACTGGACACATATAGTTTCACATCATGAGTGTATATTCACGTCAATCAAATTATAAATGTTACATAACCTAAATTTAACTGCAGGACGTGGAGGCCAACACCGTCCGTTTGGAGGAACATGGTAAAGTGGTTCTGGTCCTTGAGAAGAGTTCAGCACAGGACTCCACCTCAGTGAGCGGCAACAGGTGAATGACTCTCTCTTTTCTTTATCTTTACCAAATTTGTAAGTGAATTAGGCAATGCAACATTATACATCCTTAATATTACTTACCCAGAATAGGTAAAGCCAGTGCATTGGGTATTTGGTGTCACACTTATAATTATGTCGAGAACTCGAGATAATACCCACCATGAGTTTAAAGGGACACTCCACTTTTTTTTTTTGAAAATATACTCATTTTTCATTTGATTTTTACCGTTTTGGAATCCATTCAGCTGATCTTTGGGTCTGGCGGTACCACTTTTAGCATAGCTTAGCATAATCCATTGAATCTAATTAGTCCATTAGCATCGCGCTAAAAAACAACTAAAGAGTTTGACTATTTTTCCTATTTAAAACTTGACTCTTCTGTAGTTACATTGTGTACTAAAACTGACAGAAAATTTAAAGTTGCGATTTTCTAGGCAGATATGGTTAGGAACTATACTCTCATTCTGGCGTAATAATCAAGTACTTTGCTGCCGTAACATGGCTGCAGGCGTAGTGATATTACATAGTGCCCGAAAATAGTCCCCTGCCATTGAAAGTACGACAGCAAAGTCCTTTTATTACGCCAGAATGAGAGTATAAATCCTAGCCATATCTGCCTAGAAAATCGTAACTTTTACATTTCTGTCGGTCTTAGTACACGATGTAACTACAGAAGATTCAAGTTTTAAATAGGAAAAATATTGAAACTCTTTGGTTATTTTTAGTGCGATGCTAATGGTCTAATCAGATTCAATGGATTATGCTAAACTATGCTAAATGTGGTACCGCCAGACAAAGAGATCAGCTGAATCAAATCAAATGTTTAACTCTATGGGAGCTGGAAAATGAGCATACTTTAAAAAAAAAGTGGAGTGTCCCTTTAATGATTGTAAACGATTCATTTGCATGAACTACAGAGGTGTTATTGTAAAATGAACAGCGGGCTAAAGTGTTAGTCATCACTCACTATTTGATTTCAAGTGAATTAAACCAATTATGAAACCTTGGGATGAATACAATGAAACCTAATTATTATTGTGAATTATCTTCTGCTTACTGAAACCCACATAACCCAACATATCTCTCTCTCTCTCTCTCTCTCTCTCTCTCTCTCTCTCTCTCTCTCTCTCTCTCTCTCTCTCTCTCAATTCAATTTAATTTTCAATTTGAAGTAACTTTATTAGGATGATTGTGTCACTTACAATTTTGCATTATACATAATAAAACCAGAAACATACAATAACACAGTAGTAACGCAAATAAAGTAAAAAAATAGACTTTGAAATATAAACATTTTAAGTATGTGTACCATTCATCCTTTCTTTGTCTCTCAGGTATAAAGTAATGTCGGGAACACCGGAGAAGATTCTCGAACACATGCTGGAGGCGATTAAATTGGAAACCAATGGCACTGATTTTATAGGTAAGATATATTTATGATCTTTTCTGCTATTATTAGTTTGTGGCTGTTGAAAACATATTAGATTTTTCAGCAATTAGGAAATAAATATATTCATTTTATAGCATTAGATAATAAAAAGCAAGTGGTATCTTCATACAGGTGCTAAAGCATTTTTTTTTTGGGAATTTATTTTGAATAGCTGATGTGAAAGCAATTCTTAGATGCACCGATATATCGGCAAATAAACGGTCAAGGAAAAAGCTTTTTTTTTTCAAAATAAAAACAGCCGAAAGTCATGATTGATATATCCTGTCAATCAAAAGAGAACAGGAAAATTGAATGAATTTGAGCTCTGCGTATAGAAAATGTAAAGAAACATCACTAGTTTCAGTCAATATTAATGGTCATATGAAAGAATAACTTTCAGAAAAGTTAATCTTCAGAATTTAGTTAATGCAAGTTAATATAACCACCAAACTATTGGTGTCAGCAGATATCAGTCTGAACAAGAGGTTAAAGTTTGGGAACAAACTTTGATGTTGTCTTGACAAAGGCCCAGGCTAAACGTGCACGCGCATCTGCCAGACCATAATCTGACTCATCAGTGTTGCTCTCTTTGATTAGACCTGGCAAAGTCCATGGGAATTTTGACAGTTTGAACTTTCGTTTTACGAATTCTGTAAGTCCGATCCCTTGCCAATAATAATACTCCATAGGCCGTTTGCCAGTATGAATTATATAATTATACGCCAGGGTTTCCCGCAGAAAATGTATTATTTAAGCTGGGGGCGTACCCGTTATGATGAAAATGAAAATATTTTTATTAAAAACACTCAAATAAAACTTAATTTTGAAGAAACTATGACAGAAAATGCTACATACTAGATTATCAATGCATTAAATGTTTTTAACAGATACCTCTAACGTGAATAGCTGCGTGATGAAGTGAAACTAAAGGGTTAATAAACATAAACTGAAGCAGATGTTGTAGAACATCTGGCAAATGATGACAGTAAAAACTGATTATTTCCCACTATTAATTACATTATCTTAAAGGAGTGTAACTACTGTAGCATGTAAATAATGCACATAAATAACGTGAGCAAGAGCGCTCAACAATTATATCGAATCAACAGGCACGTGCAACCTAGCTAGCAGGTTGCTCCAACAACAAAATCACCAGCTAACTTAACTAACAGACTAATACAATAACAGGCTTAAATAAACCCAAAGCATAAGTGCACTTACAGTTCTCACGAACACGCGTTTTATCAACTAGGTTCAGACAGTGACAGACCACGTCTTTCATTTCGGACATGTGGCGCCGTGTATGCTGCGTGAACCCTGTACACAATTTACCATAAAAGGATAAACACATTGTTTCATGGGCATTCCCTTCACAATAGTATCTTTATAGAGCGATTTCAGGCAGCGTTTGTACCCAGGGGTACAAGTTACACCTCATTTCGTTCTCCTCAGCAGTGGCAGCCGGTGACTTCTTATTTCGAGGGCGCACGATGCGAAGTTCGTCACAACATGTATGTAACCCATCATGTGTGTGGTTCATAATTTCAAAATATGTGTTCTGCGTTTCGAGTGAACCTGTGTGAATCACGTGTCTTGTCAAAAAAAGTGCCTGCCGCAGACGCATCCAAAGTGTTTATGACAAAAGAGACGCCCGCGTTTGCCAGATACTCGCATAATCTCATGCGTAATCAGAGTTTACTGTTAAGGGAGTGTCTAGCGTGTATTTATCATAAACGGTTTTGACGTGTGTGCACTGCAGCAGGCACTTATTTTGACAAAACACGTGATGCACATGGTTCACATGACGCAACAAACACAGATTTTGAAAACACGAGCAACCTCCTTGAATCCATCCCCTCGGAAGAGCAGTCATGAGCCGCCACTGATCCTCAAATATGGTAACCCACATGTTTCTACGAAAATCCTCAGACCCGGCAATTTTTGGCAGTTTTATTATCCGTTTTACAAATTCCGTAAGTCTGACTCCTTAGAAAAGATATAGCAACCAAATTCAGATCAGACTTGTGGAAAGTTTGGTGGATGTAGCCTGAAAGCTCTAGGAGTCAAGAAAAATAAGTAGGTAAGAAGAAAATTAAGAATAAGTTTAAAAGCTATAACAATATGTTGGCTTCGTCAAGCCAAGGTAATGATCGGCTATCGCATTGGTGGAAAATTTTCATATCGGTGCATCTCTAATTCTTAGTGGATTTTTGCAGAAATTATGGCTATTGACCAATTATTATCAAAGACAGAAACTATTCATTGTATAATTGTTTATACAATAATACTTATAAAATGCAAACACATTTATACATTTGTATTCTCTGTGGCTAAAGTGTCCAAATTCTTCATGGGCGACTATATCACAGCTCAGTCTTATCTCTAAAATAACACATATAAACACTGTTTTTAAAAGAAATACTCATACCACAAATACACTGCAGAGGAATGACAGACTGAAGGAGTGGCCAAAAATGTTCATGTTTCATGTTTTTTTTTTCTTTAGATCCCAGCGTGAGCGACTTCCTCATAACTCATCCTGTCTTCATGCCCTGCAGTCAGCTCTGTGCCGCCCTCCAGCATCAATATCCTGACCCTGCTAAAGCTTTATATATTCTGTTTGATATTGATCTTCCTTTTTTTGGTCTAGTTTCTCATGAGTGTTCATCTGTATCTGTGTTTTTGCACCGACATTTTTCTTTAACTAGCATTTGCACTTACCAAGCAGAGCCGTCTGAAGGCTCAGATCTGGAGAAAGCAGCATATGCCCTCAATACCAAGCAGAAGATTGTTAAACTGGTGTGTCATTGGGTGGCACTGTATGGTTTGCTGCTGAGGGACGACCCTGTGGCCAACGAGTTCCTGGAGGTTAGAAACACCACAGTCCATAAAAATATATAGTTATTATGAATGCATATTATCAGTATTGGCCATTTCGTTTTCACAAAGTAATTATTTCAAGGCATTTTTTCTGTATATTTTTATGTAACATTTTTATCTATTTTACTTCACATCATGTTTTTAAATCAAATTCATGATTTGACTACAGCTTTGATAAACTGAAACAACAATACAGATGCATAATGTCAACCACAGCATCATTTTTATATCAGTCATTCTTAAACGTAACAGTGCTTCTCCATTAGAAGAAAGCTTAAGATGTTTAAGGGGTAGTAAACCCAAAAATGATGAGCACGAAGAAAGATATTTTGAGGAATGTTTGTAACAAAATCGATCAGAAGCCCCACTGACTTCCATAGTGGATAAAAGAATACTATGGAGTGAATGGGGCTTCTTATTGCTTCATTTTTGGTTGAACTGTCCCTTTAAGAGTTTTATGTGAAGTGAAGGTGGTGCATTCTTAAGATGGGCTTTTGTTTTTACTCCTAAGTGAACTAAACCTAATACTAAGTTTGAATACCTTTATTTTTGTGACAGAAATTCAGAGAGGGTGTGATGGCTGATTCCAGGCTCTCTGGCATACTGAAGGAACAACTGAGGGACCGGAGGAAAACCAAAATGTAATACACTTACATATAAACACCCAAACTCAAATATAACATCTTTGTGCAAAGATATACAATCAGATTTGAGTCCATTATAGTGGCAAAGTCGATGTAAATGTGTGTAAATTGATCTTTCCTTAGTGTATAATCTTAAAGGAATATTCAATTTTCTTGGGGGAGGAATCCAGATGGTTTGCTCGCCACCGTTTTATCCAGGGTGTTGATGTCTTTCTTTGTTCAGTCGAGAAGAAATTGTGTTTTTTTTTTGGGGAAAACATTGCAGAGTTTTTTTAATTTTGATGGACTTTAATAGAGCCCAACACTTGACACTTAACAGTTTTTTTCAACGGAGTTTCAAAGGACTAAACGATCCCAAACGAGGCATAAGGGTCTTATCTAGCGAAACGATTGTCATTTTTGACAAGAAAAATAAAAAATATCCACTTTTAAAACACAACTTCTTGTCTAAATCCGGTCGTGATGCGCCGGCGTGACCCCACGCAATACGTCATCACGTCAAGAGATCACAGAGGACGAACACGAAACTCCGCCCCAGTGTTTACAAATGTGTTAAAAGAGGACCGTTCCTACGTTGTTGTATGTCAACTGATACTAATGAATGTCTTTGAGTCAGTTTATTGTTTAAAATAGTCCGCAAATTTGCGTTTTATATATGTAACACGTGACCTCCCTACGTCACTACGCATTTACGTTAGATCGGGCTGGACCGGACCTAGACGAAAAGTTGTTGTTTAAAAGAGCATATTTTTTATTGTTCTTGTCAACAATGACAATCGTTTCGCTAAATAAGACCCTTATGCCTCGTTTGGGATCGTTTATAGTCATTTGAAACTCCGTTGAAAAAAACTGCTAAGTGTTGAGTCAAGCACCAAATGTTGAGCTCTATCAAAGTCCATTAAAATGAGAAAAATCATCAAAAAAACATAATTTCTTCTCGACTGAACAAAGAAATACATCAACATTTTGGATGAGATGGTGGTGAGTGGATTGTCTGGATTTTTCTATTAAGAAAATGGAATATTCCTTTAAATCTGCAATGTTTGTCACTGCATAATCCTTCATTTATTCACTCTCTCTCTCTGTACAGAACAGAAAATGGATGCCACACTTTGACGAAGGTAAGAGGCTCCTGGGGTTTATTCACTGAATGGGAAAACTAGCTGCGATAAGAGGACAATAAATCCTCAGAATGAACTTTATGACACTGCATGATAAACACACTCGCTGGTGGAAAAGTCAACAGCTTTACCCAGAGCCCTTACACAAATTCACAGAGGCAAACAAATGCAAACTAAATGTGCACTAAATGTAGGTCAGCTGTATCCACCATCATATAAAATCCAGCCAAGCGTTATATTGTTTTCAGTGCATTTGGGAACAAGTGGCAATTACAAATTACGGAAAGATAATTTTTTTTAACCATGGGTTGCCCTGGGAATTTATAATGGGTATAGCAGTTTAAGGTCTAAGGGTAACATTTCTTAAAGTTACCTCCCACATTTGTTCTACACATAAATTACAAACATAAATTTTGATTGCAATATGTGTGTATAAGTGATAGAATACATAAATACAGCAAATATGTGAATCATGTGCTTGATAAATCAGGCAACCATTTAAGTCCTTACAGTATAAACTGTGGGAAACAAGCCTTAGTGCTATACTAGGTACAGTAGATACAAAGAATGCACCATAAGAAAGGCTTTCATAATGCCATGTGAACCAAACTACCCTAACAAATTTATCTCTGATTCCTCACATTCTTTAAATGAGAACAAGAAGCTGCAGGTTATTTTTTCCAGAGGATGAAACCATATAAATGCTGCCCATCACAGTCTGTCTACAGCTCTGCTAATTTTCTGTTAAAAACTCATTATATATGTTGATAATAAGCATTAATATCATGTATGGTCTTTTATTTGTTTCAGCTGAATCAAAAGTTTGATTGGTTTTCTGCTTACGAGGAACCTGTGGGGAAATTACGATCAATTAGAGCTCAAGACAAAGTCTTGTATTTATGCTTCTATAAAAGTTTAGGTAAAATCTCATCAGTAGTAAATATGGGGCACATACTGTCACATAAAAATGATTGATGGTGCCCTTTGACCTCAGGGGAGGGGCTGACCTTTTGACCTTAGGGGAGGGGCTAACCTTTGACCTTAGGGGAGGGGCTGACCTTTTGACCTGCGAGGGAGGGGTGACCTTTGACCGGACCACCCACGTCGTGAACCTTTGACCTCCGGGGAGGGGCTAACCTTTGACCGGGACCACCCACGTCGTGAACTTTTGAACCGACCGCCCACGTCGCGCTGAACTTTTGAACCGACCGCCCACGTAGCATTGAACTTTTAACCGGACCGCCCACGTCGCGTTGAACTTTTAACCGGTACGCCCATGTCACGTTGACATGTTTACGACCGGGGTTATCTCTGCGGGATGTTAAATCATGTCCTCCTACGATAAAACAATAAAAACAGTGTTTACACAAGTGGTCTTCATTAAAACACATTCCATGCTCCCATCATAATTTATATAAGGTGGGGCCCAGATATGTCTAATAAAAGCCGGGAAAATCACAGTTACGAAAATCACAAACATGGATACCATGGATACGCCATGCAGCTCACTCAGTACTCCGGCGAGTGAATGGCATATTGACTTGAATCATCTCGGTATGGCGACGAAAAAATTTAACTTTTAACATGCATTGAAATTTTAACATGCACCATTTTAGAATGCGTGACATCGTTATAATCTGCCATGCTGGCATTGAAATATTGTGAATTCCTCTCATTGATTAGTTTCATTAAACACAATTTTTTATGTGAAATGATCAAAGAAATTAAGTGTTCTTTCTTTTCTTTTAAACGTCATCCTGGCTTATAAGGCTATATTCATGGTGAGAATAAGCTGTAATTATATAAAGTAAGATTAGAAAAGATGTTTAAAATGAACTTTTTCTAATAATCTTAGCACTATGTATGGATACGACTGAAAAAAACATGTTCAAAAGTATCAACATAATAAAAAAGGTTTCTCACAGCGGCAGATGAAACACAATCCAAAAGAACAAAGAACAATGAACTCTGTCAAGATGAACATTTTGTAGGATTTTCTCTAGAGAGTAAAAAATTGATGTGTAATTTTTAAATGTCCTATTATGCATTTTGTATAGATGACCTGATTTTCAAAACAGAAGCTATGTTTTTTCAAATAAACTGTTCAATACAAAGATATGGTCTTTAATAATACTTACACTTACACATGCAGATTGTGGGCCTTTCCTTGAAGTTCCATTCCTGAGAGCTGCTTCCACTCCGAAGCGTAAATCGTTTTGGCAGTGCCCGTGTGAGGACCGAGATATTTTGTTTTTTAACTCGTAAAGCATGTCCAGTCCTCCAGCGATAGCAGGACAGTGTTTATACAAGGGGCCTGCATTAATGCAGCTTGCGTTGCTTTCATCATACTAATAAGTACAGCATAAGTAAAGACAAAAAGACACATATTACAAAACATTACCTGTCTATAACTGAGACTTTTAACTTTAGGTTATTAGTATATTAGGTTTAGTATAGTTTTCAGACTTTCAGAAAGAACTCATCAACTTAAAGAATAAAGCACTTATCAATTACATTTATTTTAATCTCAAAAACTCAAGTTTTCGTCTAGTATTTATTATTGCACCTGAAATACAAGTACCTGAGACATGCTCGCACTCCTTAGCCAAAACACTAAAACTTTTAGTGCTTTTGTATTTAATATAATATTTAATAATATTTGACAAATTACTCCATACAAGACAATCAAATTATATACATTCAATGAACACAACATACAAAGTCTAACTTCATCACACGCTTTGAAGCACTCATTTCTCTGTCTCTGTTGTTCTCAGTTATCAGTTGTCGGCTATGTAAACGGTGTTTTATTTTTATTTTTATAAAGTGTATTAAACTCGCACTACTCTTTACCCAGAATAACATGTACTTCTTCTGTGGTGACAAAGCGAGGTACATGATTTCTTCAATTTATAAAAACACAAGTAAACTTTTTATTGTAAAATAGTCAAAAAAAATAGTAAGACATAGGCTAACTGATGATCCTTACATATGAAATACCCGCACAAAATCATCTAGGTATATTCTTGGGGCGGCGTTGGTTTTATTGCACCGTGGTATGGGAATAATGAATCGGTATATACTATGGGGATTCACTTTGCTATCATTTCCAGCTGGTGTTGATTTGTTGTGTTGTGCTCGGAACGTCTGGGCTTCGGTCGGCTTTTTGGGGGGCTGAGCATTAATTTGCTTTTTGGAGATTCCAACATCTGGTTGATTTTTGGGGATTCCAACATCTAGTTGATTTTTAACCCTTACCTATACATGTTGCTTGGCTCACTGTAAACCCGGCATGCTTACCGTTATGTTTACCTTTAAATGACAGAGAATATAATAGCACTTACCCCATAAAAACAAAAAATGTCATCACAGAAAACAGTAACAAACCATCTGGTAAATCGAGTGTTGTAGAACAACGAGTGAAATCTATGTGTTAGTTCAGATTAAAAATACCTCGCTTTATTATATACAGCTCCACAAGGCAAAACAAAGATCTCACGTAGTCCATCATGTTACACCGGCAGTTTGATTATTGTGACCATCGTGTCCTTTAGTGCACTAGGGGCATTATGGGTAATGTAGTCATCTTCACAAGGCGAATCGAACGCTGTGTATGTTAAAGGTGCATTGTGCTACTTTTAAAAAAGACAAAAATGCTAAATAATATACATAACTATATTATCAGTGGTGTATAAGGACCTAACATAATGAACTGAATTGTTTCTATTACCTAAGATTGACCCATTTTCATCTCCATACACCGCGGGTCCCCTTATACGGAAGTCACCGTCATATCTCTACAGTAGCCCTAAACGTACAAACTGGTCTAAAGAGCACGTTTCTTTCCTACGTTGTCTCAGACGATGACATGTTTGTCGTGCGACAGCTACCATATGAGTTTTAAAATTGAAGAGTGAGTTGTCTGTAGCAATTCACAATCTCACCACTAGATACCGCTAAATTCTACACACACCACCTTTAACTGGCTACTGTTTCCAAGATGCATTACGATCTAAGCCATCGCACTGGGAGAGAGAGTACATAGTGAAACATATTATTTACCATTTTATTTGTTGTTGTTGACACAATTTAATGTAAAGTGTAAGATCTTATTCATTTATAAAAAAATAACAGCCCAAAGACAACTATTAGGACTGAAACCAAAAACCCCCACACTAGCTGTGTACATTATGAAACTGATTTTATTTCACCTGTTTTACAAGTCAAGAAAAATTCAAGCGCTCCACACAAGAAGCAAGAACTCCCCCTCCCACGCGCGCATAGAGCGGAGAGGACGATACAGAAAACACCGGGAAAGACCTTTCCCACTGACACTTTAATATTCTATAGCTTCATAACTCACACCGATGACCATGCGATGAGGGGCGTGCGAACCGCCGCGTCTAGAGGGGACGGACCAGGACCTCCAGGCTTCAAATCAGAGCCTGAAACCCAGAGCTCCCACACCCCAGACACGACGCTCCGGCATGTCCATCCAGCGGCAAATCCGAAGGCCACTCCCAGGAATTCTCCAGCAAACCGTCCAAAGCAAAGCTTCCAACACGGCACAGCTCAACTGTGCACGATTCAAGGAGTTGCAGACGCTATTTTTGAGGACGGTGCAAGCACGACCGGAAGCCCAACAAAATCAGGGAGAGACCCGCGGACACACATCCCGCAAAGCCGTCCACGACGCCGCGGATTCCCGAAAGGAGAGAACAAATGCCACCCGAGCGCGAGCACAAACGCAAGACGCCGCACGCGCGCGGTCCTCCAGTTTTTAAAGAAATGCTTTCAGAACACTGCAGGAGTGAGCTTGTTAATCTTTTTTATGCGGTAATATCGACAAATGCTGATGTGTGCTTGCCGCAAAATTACTGCGAAACTGATGTTGAGCGTGTAACCAACCTCAAGAAAAAAACAGATGTCGTGAAAAGTCTGGACAAGTCTTTTGATAAGAAGGTTCAAGTGTCTGTTAACGCCGATGAACCGATCAATGTGTTCATCAAAAAAGCTCTGGATGCTTTGTGCGAGTTTGGTGATGAGGAGTTTGAAACCGCCAACATCCTCCACATGTCTGCACATGCAACAGATGTATGTGTTGCCGTAGCGACAAAGAAGGATCAAACCAATGTGCGTGAAATTGTTGTTGAAGTTGCTGCTGACTTTATGATCGACAAGGGTCTTGGCACATGCATACACTTTCTATTGTATCTAGACAACATCATAACCTTTGGTGATGATTGAAAACAATGCGAGTTCCTGGGACACCTCGTACACCTGAAAACACATTCACTTTTTTTTCACGACCTACCTTTAAACATTTGAACATGGTCTTTTTATTTTTATTCACCTTCTTTCCATCTATAGCCTGCTTATTTGATAAGTTCTGGTTTCAGCTCTTAGAAAGTTCGTGATAAACGTTTGTGTGAAATGTTACCACTACATTCGGTCATTTGGACTTGTAAACATCTTGTTCATACAGGGTGTGACACTTATTATGTTATGTAAAAATAAAAGTGACTTGCATCAGTATGAAAAGCTAAATCCGTATGCATGACCTGATACAAATTTGGTGATTTTGTAACTTAGTGATTTTTACATAGACACGTCAGTTACTTTGCATAACCTGTATAACTCTATGAAACGTGTCCTTTAATAACTGAATCATGCCAACATTTTTACTCAAGAATTTCAATACTTATCAGGACCATTTTGAGCACGTTGCAATGTGCCATCATTTGTTTGCCATTCGTGTGGCGTGCGTGGTTGCAGCACTGCCATTCAGTTGGACTTTGCATTTCTGGACTGTGTTTTTCTCAAAGGTTGCTTATATTTACAGACAACACACTACACCTAAGTGTATCTTAACAATGGCAAACAGGAATACCAACGTTTGCAAACAAGTGTGGTTAAGCACTTTGATTTTTGACATGATTCACAGAAAGCAACAGTGAATCATCAAAACGTTGCTAGTTTTTTAGTTTCCGAAAGTTTACATTTTTACTTGCAAACAAACCAGGAACATTATTCATCTCAACACTTTCACCAAACCTATGTCTCTGTTGTATTTATTTAGACAATCTTTTGTTTTCATAGTTTTGATCTGTTTCAAATTTCTTCTGTATATCTTCTAAAGATAAATATGGTCATTGTCCTTGGGTTTTCTCAGATTTCATAAACCTTTGAAACCTTCTTTGTCTTAATGCCATCAATGTATTTATTACTTATCCATTATTTGTTATACTGTATGTCATATTTTTGAGTTTACACCATTCATTTTTATAGAAAGTTTCAGAAACTCACATTTACATGGAATTATGATACATTTTACTTTTAATTGTCTCCAGGAGTGAGTGCCGGCCCAACAGGGGCAAACCGCAATCACACCACAATCCCGAAGGCCCAAAAGCCAAACAAGAGCCACCCAACACCCCACACCACACCGACCTCGCCCAACCGAAAAATGATGCACAGACGAGCTCAAACCGCAAAAACAGTAGTAGGAAAACTAATAATGTTTAACAAGTACAATCGTCACTTATAGTTTTGTCATATGATGATGATATGATGTTTCATCTTTCAAGTGTTTGTTGAAGTATTTTGGCACAACTGTTTATTCCAATCTTTAATCAGCCATACATGACAAAAGTTTTTTGTCTTTGTCTGAAGCGACATTAAGCATCTAATCTACAGCACCGCACTGTAAATGTATAAAAAAAAAATATATATATATATATATATATACAAAACCATCCTCACCACAATATACTTTAGTGTTTTAATCACTTGGTACTGATTTTACACATTTTACATTTTCATAACAATTTATACTCTACTTTTCACCGTCTCCACTGTTTCACAATAACAGATTTAGTAAGTATATCTAAAATATACTACCCTATGTTGTGGAGTTGTTTTAGTGCCATTTTAGAGGTAAGCTGCACATTTACTTGAGTACTGTACTTACTGTGAGTGCCGTGTTTTGGTATCTGTACTTTATTATTTTCTAGAGAAAAAAATCCTTTAACAACGGTTTTGTTTAATCGTTGTAGCATTTTTGTACGTAGTTCTCTCAATACATTATGCCTCTGAAGCAACCTACTGAATACACCGACTAGTTTGTAGTATCTTTGGAATAACGAGCTTGATGAATGATACATACACTATAGAAATTAAACAAAAACAAGGTCATTAATAAATGCATCTCCACTTTTTATTTAAAACTATAAAAGTTACACGATAGAAAAAGTCTTACACTCATTTACATTTGAATGACAAATATCTTACTTTTCACGTCAATATCATTTTAACAGGTACTTGGGAGTCAAAAGTTGTTACTCTGTATGAGGTTTGAAAGTCAGCGGATGATTTTCGAACACTAATCGGTGATGTCAAAATAGGCAAAGGTGATTATTTGACACAGTGCCTACCCGTGGTCACACTTAATAAAGTCTACTGCAGTTTTCTGAAAAAAATTAAACATTTGTTTCATTCTAAATTTTTGTTTGTTTATATCACAACCTTCAAAACCTAGCCTTTACCCCTGTGTAAATATGTAAAGTTTTAATTTCTGCTAAAATCTTTAATTGGATATTGTTGGTCTTTCATAGCTACAGTTTCTATTATGTTCAGTGTAATGATTTTATTATTTTGCCTACCAAGCGACTTGGATCAGGTTCAACAATCACAATATTTACATTGGCACGCAAAACATAGATAGGCTTATTAAGTCAACCCCTTTCATACATGTTTTAATCTTTATCTTGTCAAATTAACACAATATAAAAACCTTTCTTTTATATCATGTTTTTTATTTGAAAAATATTTGTAACTATTAAACAAGTATTTAAATGAACTCAAGTTAGTCCTATAGACCATTTCATCGGGCGAACCTGCGGTGACGCGATAAGCTTCAGGTCCGAACTTTACATCCGTTTTCTGTTTATTTAATATTCTGACTAGTTGCTGATACTGAACCATT
Organism: Misgurnus anguillicaudatus; assembly: GCF_027580225.2. Taxonomy (NCBI): domain Eukaryota; kingdom Metazoa; phylum Chordata; class Actinopteri; order Cypriniformes; family Cobitidae; genus Misgurnus; species Misgurnus anguillicaudatus. Next base: position 24,464,487 of record NC_073349.2, read on the forward strand.
AAAGAAATACCTCGACGAAAATAATGTATTGGGTTCCTATGTAATCTATGTGTTGTTTTATTTTGCTTGTTATATATATAAACTACTTTAAAAGGACTTTGTTGTTATTTATTCTTCGCAAAGTTTACCGGAAGTTACGTAAAGACCACGAGGCCGCTTGTTCATGTTGTTACTGCTGAAACCGTCTATACCTGCATGTTAGACCACCATTACATTTACATTTCATTATTTAGCAGGAGCAACAGTAGCAATGAAATCAACAAAAGAGCAAAAGTGTTCTGAAAACTATAATCTCAGTTAACTTAACATATTGTAAACAATTTTTATTTATTGAAAGGAAAGAATACGTGAGGAAAGAAGAGGTGAAATAGAAATAAGTGCTTAGTATTCCAGGGTCAGGGTATAGTTGAGAGATGTGTCTTTAGTCGGGTTTTGAAGCCGGCAAGCAACTCGAGTACGTATGAATAGTGAGTGTAGGTATTGGGTGCGGTTGTCTTAGGCTAACAGTAGAGTTTTGAATTTAATGCCGGCAGCTATACCAGGCCAGTGTAAACTGATAAGGAGAGGTGCATCGTGCTCTCTTTGGGTCGTTATGTCACAGCGTGCATTCTTTTGCGAAGCCAAATGTAAATATTGTGATTGTTGAACCTGATCCAAGTCGCTTGGTAGGCAAAATAATAAAATCATTACACTGAACATAATAGAAACTGTAGCTATGAAAGACCAACAATATCCAATTAAAGATTTTAGCAGAAATTAAAACTTTACATATTTACACGGGGTAAAGGCTAGGTTTTGAAGGTTGTGATATAAACAAACAAACATTTAGAATGAAACAAATGTTTAATTTTTTTCAGAAAACTGCAGTAGACTTTATTAAGTGTGACCACGGGTAGGCACTGTGTCAAATAATCACCTTTGCCTATTTTGACATCACCGATTAGTGTTCGAAAATCATCCGCTGACTTTCAAACCTCATACAGAGTAACAACTTTTGACTCCCAAGTACCTGTTAAAATGATATTGACGTGAAAAGTAAGATATTTGTCATTCAAATGTAAATGAGTGTAAGACTTTTTCTATCGTGTAACTTTTATAGTTTTAAATAAAAAGTGGAGATGCCTTTATTAATGACCTTGTTTTTGTTTAATTTCTATAGTGTATGTATCATTCATCAAGCTCGTACTACAAACTAGTCAGTGTATTCAGTAGGTTGCTTCAGAGGCATAATGTATTGAGAGAACTACGTACAAAAATGCTACAACGATTAAACAAAACCGTTGTTAAAGGATTTTTTTCTCTAGAAAATAATAAAGTACAGATACCAAAACACGGCACTCACAGTAAGTACAGTACTCAAGTAAATGTGCAGCTTACCTCTAAAATGGCACTAAAACAACTCCACAACATAGGGTAGTATATTTTAGATATACTTACTAAATCTGTTATTGTGAAACAGTGGAGACGGTGAAAAGTAGAGTATAAATTGTTATGAAAATGTAAAATGTGTAAAATCAGTACCAAGTGATTAAAACACTAAAGTATATTGTGGTGAGGATGGTTTTGTATATATATATATATATATATATTTTTTTTTTATACATTTACAGTGCGGTGCTGTAGATTAGATGCTTAATGTCGCTTCAGACAAAGACAAAAAACTTTTGTCATGTATGGCTGATTAAAGATTGGAATAAACAGTTGTGCCAAAATACTTCAACAAACACTTGAAAGATGAAACATCATATCATCATCATATGACAAAACTATAAGTGACGATTGTACTTGTTAAACATTATTAGTTTTCCTACTACTGTTTTTACAATTTGAACTCGTCTGTACATCATTTTTCAGTTAAACGAAATCAGTATGGTGTGAGGTGTTGAATGGCTCTTGTTTGGCTTTTAAACCTTCAGGATTGTGGTATGATTACAGTTTACCCCTGTTAAACCAGCACTCACTCCTGGAGACAATTAAAAGTAAAATGTATCATAATTCCATGTAAATGTGAGTTTCTGAAACTTTCTATAAAAATGAATGGTGTAAACTCAAAAATATGACATACAGTATAACAAATAATGGATAAGTAATAAATACATTGATGGCATTAAGACAAAGAAGGTTTCAAAGGTTTATGAAATCTGAGAAAACCCAAGGACAATGACCATATTTATCTTTAGAAGATATACAGAAGAAATTTGAAACAGATCAAAACTATGAAAACAAAAGATTGTCTAAATAAATACAACAGAGACATAGGTTTGGTGAAAGTGTTGAGATGAATAATGTTCCTGGTTTGTTTGCAAGTAAAAATGTAAACTTTCGGAAACTAAAAAACTAGCAACGTTTTGATGATTCACTGTTGCTTTCTGTGAATCATGTCAAAAATCAAAGTGCTTAACCACACTTGTTTGCAAACGTTGGTATTCCTGTTTGCCATTGTTAAGATACACTTAGGTGTAGTGTGTTGTCTGTAAATATAAGCAACCTTTGAGAAAAACACAGTCTAGAAATGCAAAGTCCAACTGAACGGCAGCGCTGCAACCACGCATGTTACACGAATGGCAAACAAATGATGGTATATTGTAATGTGCCCAAAATGGTCCTGATAAGTATTGAAACTCCCGAGCAAAAATGTTGGCATGATTCAGTCACCAAAGGACACGTTTCATAGAGTTATACAGGTTATGCAAAGTAACTGACGTGTCTATGTAAAAATCACTAAGTTACAAAATCACCAAATTTGTATCAGGTCATGCATACGGATTTAGCTTTTCATACTGATGCAAGTCACTTTTATTTTTACATAACATAATAAGTGTCACACTTTGTATGAACAAGATGTTTACAAGTCCAAATGACCGAATGTAGTGGTAACATTTCACACAAACGTTTATCACGAACTTTCTAAGAGCTGAAACCAGAACTTATCAAATAAGCAGGCTATAGATGGAAAGAAGGTGAAGAAAAATAAAAAGACCATGTTCAAATGTTTAAAGGTAGGTCGTGAAAAAAAAGTGAATGTGTTTTCAGGTGTACGAGGTGTCCCAGGAACTCGCATTGTTTTCAATCATCACCAAAGGTTATGATGTTGTCTAGATACAATAGAAAGTGTATGCATGTGCCAAGACCCTTGTCGATCATAAAGTCAGCAGCAACTTCAACAATTTCACGCACATTGGTTTGGTCCTTCTTTGTCGCTACGGCAACACATACATCTATTACATATGCAGACATGTGGAGGATGTTAGCAATTTCAAACTCCTCATCACCAAATTCGTACAAAGCATCTAGAGCTTTTTTGATGAACACATTGATCGGTTCATCGGCGTTAACAGACACTTGAACCTTCTTATCAAAAGACTTGTCCAGACTTTTCACGACATCTGTTTTTTTCTTGAGGTTGGTTACACGCTCAACATCAGTTTCGCAGTAATTTTGCGGCAAGCACACATCAGCATTTGTCGATATTACCGCATAAAAAAGATTAACAAGCTCACTCCTGCAGTGTTCTGAAAGCATTTCTTTAAAAACTGGAGGACCGCACACGTACGGCATCTTGCGTTTGTGCTCACGCTCAAGTGACATTTGTTCTCTCCTTTCAAGAATCCGCAGCGTCGTAGACAACTTTACACAATGTACGTCCACAAGTCTCTCCCTGATTTTGTTAAGCTTCCGGTCGTGCTTGCACCGTCCTCAAAAATAGCGTCTGCAACTCCTTGAATCGTGCACAGTTGAGCTATGCCGTGTTAAAAGCTTTGCTTTAAACAATTTACTGGAAAATTCCTGAAAGTAGCCTTCAAATTTGCCGCTAAATGAACATGCCAGAGCGTCGTATCTGAGGTGTGAGAGCTCTAAGTTTCAGGCTCTGATTTGAAACCTAAAAATCCTGATCCGTCCCCTCTAAACACAGCAATTCACACGCCCCTCATCACATAGTCATCGGTGTGAGTTATGAAGCTATAGAATATTAAAGTGTCAGTGGGAAAGGTCTTTCCCGGTATTTTCTATATCATCCTCTCCGCTCTATGCACCCGTAGGAAAAGGAATTCTTGCTTCTTATGTGGAGCGCTTAAATTTTTCTTAACTTGTAAAACAGGTGAAATAAAATCAGTTTCATAATGTACACAGCTAATATGAGGGTTTTTAGTTTCAGTCCTAATAGTTATCTTTAAGCTGTTATTTTTTTATAAATGAATAAGATCTTACACTTTACATTAAATTGTGTCAACAACAACAAATAAAATGGTAAATAATATGTTTCACTATGTACTCTCTCTCCCAGTGCGATGGCTTAGATCGTAATGCATCTTGGAAACAGTAGCCAGTTAAAGGTGGTGTGTGTAGAATTTAGCGGTATCTAGTGGTGAGATTGTGAATTGCTACAGACAACTCACTCTTCAATTTTGGGACTCGTATGGTGGCTGTCGCACGGCGGGCATGTCATCGTCTGAGACAACGTAGGAAAGAAACGTGCTCTTTAGACCAGATTGTACGTTTAGGGCTACTGTAGAGATATGACGGTGACTTCCGTATAAGGGGACCCGCGGTGTATGGAGATGAAAATGGGTCAATCTTAGGTAATAGAGACAGTTCAGTTCATTATGTTGGGTCCTTGTGCGCCACTGATAGTGTAGTTGTGTATGTTGTTTAGCATTTTTGTCTTTTTGGAAGTGGCACAGTGCACCTTTAACATGCACGGCGTTCGATTCGCCTTGTGAGGATGACTGCGTTGCCCATGGTGCCCCTGGTGCGCTGAGGGACACGATGGTCACAATAATCAAACTGCCGGTGTAACATGATGGACTACGTGAGATCTTTGTTTTGCCTTGTGGAGCTGTATATAATAAAGCGAGGTATTTTTAATCTGAACTAACACATAGATTTCACTCGTTGTTCTACAACACTCGATTTACCAGATGGTTTGTTGCTGTTTTCTGTGATGACATTTTTTGTTTTTGTGGGGTGGGTGCTGTTGTGTTCTCTGTCATTTAAAGGTAAACATAACGGTAAGCATGCCGGGTTTACAGTGAGCCAAGCAACATGTATAGGTAAGGGTTAAAAATCAACTAGATGTTGGAATCTTTAAAAAGTAAATTAATGCTCAGCTCAACTAGATGTTGGAATCTTTAAAAAGTAAATTAATGCTCAGCCCCCCAGGAAGCTGGCTGGGGTTCAGATGTTTTGAGTGCAACACAGTGGATCAACATTGGTTGGAAATGATAGCGGGGTGAATCTTTGTGGTGTATACTGATTTGTTGTTCTTCTATTGTGGTGTAATAGGGCCAACGTCACTTTGGGAATGTGCCTGGATGGTTTTGTGCGGGTGTTTCATATGTAAGGATCATCAGTTAGCCTATGTCTTACCATTTTATTTGACTATTTTACAATAAAAAGTTTACTTGTGTTTTTATAAATTGAAGAAATCATGTACCTCGCTTTGTCACCACGGGGGAAGTGCATGTTGTTCTGGGTGGAGAGTGGTGCGAGTTTGGTACACTTTGTAAAAATAAAAACAAAACACCGTTTACATAGCCGACAACTGACAACCGAGAACAACAGAGACAGAGAAACGAGTGCTTCAAAGCGTGTGATGAAGTTAGACTTTGTATGTTGTGTTCATTGAATGTATATAATTTGATTGTCTTGTATGGAGCAACTCGTCAAACATCACCAAATATTATATTAAATACAAAAGCACCAAAAGTTCCAGTGTTTTGGCCAAGGAGTGCGAGCACGTCTCAGGCACCTGCACCTCAGGTGCAACAACAAATACTAGACGAAAACCTGAGTTTTTGAGATTAAAATAAATGTAATTGATAAGTGCTTTATTCTTTAAGTTGATGAGTTCTTTCTGAAAGTCTGAAAACTATACTAAACCTAATATACTAATAACCTAAAGTTAAAAGTCTCAGTTATAGACAGGTAATGTTTTGTAATATGTGTCTTTTTGTCTTTACTTATGCTGTACTTATTAGTATGATGAAAGCAACGCAAGCTGCATTAATGCAGGCCCCTTGTATAAACACTGTCCTGCTATCACAGGAGGACTGGACATGCTTTACGAGTTAAAAAACAAAATATCTCGGTCCTCACACGGGCACTGCCAAAACGATTTACGCTTCGGAGTGGAAGCAGCTCTCAGGAATGCAACTTCAAGGAAAGGCCCACAATCTGCATGTGTAAGTGTAAGTATTATTAAAGACCATATCTTTGTATTGAACAGTTTATTTGAAAAAACATAGCTTCTGTTTTGAAAATCAGGTCATCTATACAAAATGCATAATAGGACATTTAAAAATTACACATCAATTTTTTACTCTCTAGAGAAAATCCTACAAAATGTTCATCTTGACAGAATTCATTGTTCTTTATTCTTTTAGATTGTATTTCATCTGCCGCTGTGAGAAACCTTTTTTATTATGTTGATACTTTTGAACATGTTTTTTTTCAGTCGTATCCATACATAGTGCTAAGATTATTAGAAAAAGTTCATTTTAAACATCTTTTCTAATCTTACTTTATATAATTACAGCTTATTCTCACCATGAATATAGCCTTATAAGCCAGGATGACGTTTAAAAGAAAAGAAAGAACACTTAATTTCTTTAATCATTTCATATAAAAAATTGTGTTTAATGAAACTAATCAATGAGAGGATTTCACAATATTTCAATGCCAGCATGGCAGATTATAACGATGTCACGCATTCTAAAATGGTGCATGTTAAAATTTCAATGCATGTTAAAAGTTAAATTTTTTCGTCGCCATAGCTAGATGCTCCTATACATGTTTGTGATTTTCGTAACTGTGATTTTCCCGGCTTTTATTAGACATATCGGGCCCCACCTTATATAAATTATGATGGGAGCATGGAATGTGTTTTAATGAAGACCACTTGTGTAAACACTGTTTTTATTGTTTTATCGTAGGAGGACATGATTTAACATCCCGCAGAGATAACCCCGGTCGTAAACATGTCAACGTGACATGGGCGTACCGGTTAAAAGTTCAACGCGACGTGGGCGGTCCGGTTAAAAGTTCAATGCTACGTGGGCGGTCGGTTCAAAAGTTCAGCGCGACGTGGGCGGTCGGTTCAAAAGTTCACGACGTGGGAGGTCCGGTCAAAGGTTAGCCCCTCCCCGGAGGTCAAAGGTTCACGACGTGGGTGGTCCGGTCAAAGGTCACCCCTCCCTCGCAGGTCAAAAGGTCAGCCCCTCCCCTAAGGTCAAAGGTTAGCCCCTCCCCTAAGGTCAAAAGGTCAGCCCCTCCCCTGAGGTCAAAGGGCACCATCAATCATTTTTATGTGACAGTATGTGCCCCATATTTACTACTCTCATCATACAAATAAATACATTCCCAAGCCATACAGTAGCACAGATTAATAGTTTAATTTGAAAATCAAGATGTTTGCATTAAATCTCTAGCGCGGTGTTATACATTTTGTGCAAGTGTACTTACATCATCCTAAATGTTCTCAACAGTGTTTGAATTTAGAGAATTTACAGTTTTATCTAGTGCCCCGCAACCTGTTCATAGGGTCGCTTGTCAATGACATACTAGATTTCTGCTCTGTGCTGCCATAGAAACCATAGGTGTGTTTGTCTTCACGTGCCACTACGCAGAATGATTGGCATGTGACATCAAATATGCGACCCCATAAGATTTATACATTACCTAAAAGCTGAATAAATAGCTTTCCATTGATGTGTGGTTTGTTAGAATAGTACAATATTTGACTAAGATACAACTATCTGGGATTTGAGGGTGCAAAAAAAACCTAAATATTAAAAAAAGTTGTCCAAATGAAGTCCTTAGCAACACATATTACTAATATTTCAATACATTATAGATATATTTGTGATAGGAAAGTAACAAATATCTTCATGGAACATGATCTTTACTTATGGGCGGTTTCCCGGACAGAGTTTAGGTTAATCCAGGACTAGGCCTTATTTATGTTAGGTAATTTAAGAAGTTTTTACAAACATACCTTCCAAAAAACACTAGGTGTGCATCTTGACCCTTGTGCATTGTTCAAATTTACTACCGTTCGTGTCGTTACAAATGACAAATTTTACCTCTTTGCAAAAGGAAAAACCACCAACATTCAAAAATGCATGGTAATAAAAATGCAATGCAATCAAAAAATGCTGTTATAATGGAAGTCAATGGGGCTGCACAAAAACTAAAAATGCATCAAAGCTAATGTTTTACTAATCTTTGACATGCCCAAGACTGTGAAAAACGGTAAAAAAAATCCAGTCCACAATCATTGTGTTTTTCCCCCTAATATTTGACATTGCTTATGAACTTGGCAATTAAAGAGTTAAAACCAAGGAATTTTTGTAAAGATTTGGTAGTTTTGTTCAGTACTGAGGTTGATTAACAGATTTATGCAAAGAAAATGTGAAAAAAAAAATATTAATCTGATGCATTTTTACAGCCGTTTAATTTAGTGGATGTTTTCATTCATGAACAACACGAAAGGGTACATTTGCCCACGGCGTGTTTTTGAGTGTTTGAAAAATTTCAAAGCATTTTCTCAAAATATGTGTAAATATATGATTTGTCACCAAAAATCATTTCATTTGCTGAAACGCAGAGAAAGTTGTTGCCAAATTATGACCAAAAAAAAATGCTAGTGGATGAAAACATCCCCAACAATATGTGTAAATATATGATTTGTCACCAAAAATCATTCCATTTGCTGAAACGCAGAGAAAGTTGTTGCCAAATTATGACCAAAAAAAATGCTAGTGGATGAAAACATCCCCAACAACACATGTTAAGACAAAACAATGTCAACTGGTATATGTTAAAATTAAACAGGACAACAAGGTCTTTTTAAATGAAAGCAGCTCAAACATGCATTTTAGTCTGGGACTAGCCCTGTCCAGGAAACCGCTCCATATTATCCTAATGATTTTTAGAATAAAACATTTTTTTGGGCATGTATAGGTTATAAAACTTTATTTCATTAAATCATCCATGAACATAATTTGTGTGTCCCGTCAGATCGATTTCTATCAACAGTGAAGGTGAACACTACAACCCTGATCATTTCACGCTCTTTCACAGTATTATCAGGCTACGCCGTTGTTGCTGTTTAGCGACTTCTAGTTGGAAAAAATTACATATTGTGCCTTTTATGTAAATTTACCTAATATAGTTTTGTTTTTTATCTAAATCCCTTCATCGTGTCTGTTACAGTCTTGTATGAGATCGTTAAACCGGACCATAAAGTCGTAACTCTAATGCTGCCAGTCGATGCCTCAGTGAAGACCATTTTGTCTACATTAGTGGACCCTGACAAAAACTATGTTCTGGTGAAGATGAATTCCTCAGGAGGTAAGCTAAAAGATTCCTGTGTGGTGCTTGTGTGCTAGAAATGTTTTGTTAGGGTGATGGTTATCGCACCTGCTAGCTTTTTAATCTTTCCTGCATCTATCATCTTAAAGGGACACTCTCCCTAGAGTTAAACATTTGATTTTTACTGTTTTGGAATCCATTCAGCCGATCTCCAGGTCCGGCGGCACCACCTCCAGCATAGCTCAGCACAATCCACTGAATCTGAAAAGACCATTAGCATCGTGCTAAAAATGACCAAAGAGTTTCGATATTTTTCGATTTAAAACTTGACTCTTCTGTAGTTACATCGTGCACTAAGACAAACAGAAAATTAGAAGTTGCGATTTTCTAGGTAGATATATCTAGGAACTATACTCTCATTCTGGCATAATAATCAAGGACTTTGCTGCCGTAACATGGTAATGATATTACGCAGCACCTGAAAATAGTCCACTTGATAACTTTCAATGGCATGAGGAGTATTTTCGGGCACTGCGTAATATCATGTCATTTTTAAGCGCGATGCTGATGGTCTAATCGGATTCGATGTATTGTGCTGAGCTATGCTATAAGTGGTAGCACCAGACCCAGAGATCAGCTAAATAGGGGAGCTGGAAAAAGAGCATATTTTCAAAAAAGTGTAGTGTCCCTTTAATGCCCAAGGGTTCCACCTTAATCTAGTGACAGGGCCACTTACTGGTCAAAAGTTTTAAAGCTATACATAAATGCAAACCGACATACAGCCTTTGAATAACTTTTTATTAAATACCACTGGTAATGCTGAACCAAACTAATCTATTCAACCCTACACTGTGATTGCTACTGGTATATTTGGCTCTATACCAGAGGTTTTCAAACTTTTTTAAGTTTGAAAAAAATCGAACCCAGTTGATCTCAGTTATTTACTTGAAGTACCCCTTGAGAATCTAATGGGGTGATTCTCACGAAACTTGGTTTTAAAAATGTCAAGCATGAAAATGTAAAAAATGCTTAAATTTACTTTTTTTCCCACCAGACATTGAAAAACAAAGTCTGGAGTAAATGGGAACAATAATTTAAAAACTTTTACTTATCATTTAACACTTTTTGTAACATAATTAAAAAAATTAGTCCTAAAAAATCTCATTACCGCAACAGTCATAAAACATCAACAATTACATATTTTCAAAATGACATGACAAACCTGAAAGAACATAATTTGGAGATTCTGCACATGCATTTAAAATCAAAGTATTATGCTTCTATTAATTAAATTAACATTTAATAAGCATCTGTTGCGGTAATGATAATCAAAATGTCGTGTAAGCATTCTGACAAGACAATATTTCAAATTAACTGTAAAAAAATGATCTTACCTGGTAGCCATATTGAAGTAACTGGTCCATGTGCTTGGTCACTCAAAATCAAACTTGATTAAAATTCTGTATGTGTGCTTAAACTGTTCTCAAAAAGTGTTGCGGAGGATGAGAACATCAGGCATGGACACATAATTTTCCTAATTTTTCTTCATTATTATTATACATGAATATTCAGTAAATATTTTTTCTGTCATCTAAAGTAGTCTAGCAAAACATCCATTTATTTTTTTTCTTAATATTTTTGTGTTAATTTGATTAAATTACAACATAACGCATGTTCAAACACAGCCGGACACATTGCGGTAATGAGAATTTCAGCAGAAAATGAGATAAAATTTCCAATTATAAATTCTTATGTTGAAATCACACATTGTGCAAGGTAGAACACAGTATTGTGTTAATTCTGATGCTTTTTAATGTTACTCTATTACACATTTTAAAGCTAAAATCATTAGTGCCGTGGTGTTTCAATGGTTTCGTGAGAATCAGCCAATGGCACATTTGCATGTTTAACTTCAAAAACATTTATTTTTCATCTGTTTTTTACCTGTTACTGGACCTTCATCTGGTAATTATCCTTTATTGATACATAAAACGTATTTGCATGAGTGTATATATATATATATATATATATATATATATATATATATATATATATATATATATATATATATATATATATATATATATATATCCCCAGCGAAACCCTGTCCTATACTACTATCTAAAACTGACTTGATTCAAGATTTTTTGTTGTTTGTTTTTGTGTCTTTTAGACAGAGTCCAGCTAAAGTTGGAAGCCAGCGCAGTGTCTGCTTCTCTAGGAGTGAACGAGAGGCTTTTTTTCTGTTCTGCAAGCCAAGTGGACCAACTGGTGAGAGTCATAATTATCACAGCTACAATATTTATTTATTCACTTCAGGTCTACAATTCTGACCTAATGAACTGAAAAAGATGTCATTAAAGCTCCTGAATGTAAAAAGTTATACATCACAATGAATTCGCAGGAGTTCAATGCGAGATAACCTGTAAAAATGTAACATCATTAATATAATGTAAATCGCAATCAGCCATATTAGATGTTTGCATGCACAATTCAGTCCTCTACCTCTTCAAAATAATGGACTGGCAAGTGGCTTTAATTTTAGCAGTTATCACTGTATATCTGACCTTTGTTTGGTGTTTGGTAGCAATACAAGACATAAAGTGATGCTCCATTACGGCTCAGTGGTAGTGCATTGTGTTAACAGCGCAAAAGGCCATGAGTTCGAAACCCAAGGAATACATACGTTGTAAAATGCACTGTATTGGATAAAAGCATCTGCCAAATGCATACATGTAAATGTACATTTACACTTAATGTGCACTTACACTAAAAATGCTATGTTGTTTCAATCAATACTTGGGTAAAATATGGACAGATGCTGGTTTAAATTAGCTTAGCAAGTCCATATTTGATCCGTGGGTTGAAACAATCCAGCATTCTAGTGTCGTACTACTCCAGACATTTAGCACAGTAAACTGACCATACATTTGTATCTATGAATCTATTTCATAAAACACTCAATATGTATTTTATTTCTGACTGACCCCTGTAATGGAGCAGCTCGGTCCAGAGAAAAACACCATAGACACTTTAGATCAGATGTGTTCCAAGGACATCGCAGGCCAGCTCACCAGCTACGACTGGGAGCTCTTCAAGGCCATGCATGAGGTGAATGACATACCACACCAGAAATGATCACACAAAATAGTGCTTCTTCTTCCCAGCTAACAATTTTTGGTTCCCAAAACGTTCCCCTAACGTTAGTTTTTGGTTCTCAAAACGTTCCCCTAATGTTAGTTTTTGGTCTTCATAACGTTATTTTCCAAGGTTTGTTTTTGGTTAGCCAAAAGTTTTCTTTACAGAAATATAACGTTATTTTAAGGTTAGTTTAACGTTCCCCTAACTTTAGAATAATGTTCTCATAACAGTAGAATAACATTAGGGGAACATTATTTTTAGGTTAGTTTAGCGCTCCCTTAACCTTACAATGACGTTTTTATAACATTAGGGGAACGTTGTTTAAACGTTATGGGAACGTTAAACTAACCTAAGAATAACTATATTTCTGTAAAGAAAACTTTCCTGGCTAACCAAATAGAAACCTTGAAAAATAACATTCTAGAATCAATAAATTAACGTTAGGAGAATGTTTTGTGTTTGCTGCATTTCTGTGGTCTCAGGTTTAGTAGATTAAGATTGGAGATATAATAAACAAACTCAAGTACAGCTCTGGATTAGCTACATGTTGGACCACATAAGTGTTTGGTCAGGAAAACAATCTGAGAAGTGTAAATAATATGTTCTCATTTTATCTCATTACCTCATTGTTCATTTTATAGATCTCATTTGCAATTCATATTTCTTTTGAATATGCAAATCAGTCCGTTATCAGTACCAACTTGCACATTCAGGGACAAAAGCGTCATAGGATGTGATCAGTCATGTGTGCAGATAATCTAGATAAGAGTGAATGAGTAAAATACTTCATAGCCAAGTCTGGTTTTACTGTCACTGTGATAAACACTTGAACAAAGTGTCTGACGCCGCATTGTCCGCTGCTCATAAATACCTGGATGAGTGTAACTCAGATGAATGACAAGTGGATTCATATCAACTACTTTTTGTCCTTGTTTTGAGTATACACAATCTGATCATTTCAAAGTTCACCTGATATAAGCACGGAGCTGATATTATCTTGTAAAACAGTGACGTAACAGCTTGTAGTATATATATAATATATAATAGCCACAGAGGACATTTTTACACGGTCTTTATTACTATGATGTCAATGCATTTTTGTTTACAACCTGTATGAGTTTCTTTGCTGAATACAAAAGAAAAAATGTTAAATGTTTGATAAATGATGGTAAGCACACAGCTAACGGTACCCATCGATTTCCATACACTGCAAAAAATATCAATTTTAAGTGATTTTGTGCATAAAAGAAGCAAAAAAAATCTGCCAATGGGGTAAGCAATTTTTTCTTGATTTTTTTTTCTTGAATTTAGTGTTTAAGATTTTTTTGCTTGCCCCATTGGCAGATTTTCTTTCTTTTTTTTTTTGCTTGTTTTATGTCTAAAAACTAGACTTTCTTGGGTCGTTTTGCTCATCAGGGGAAAGCATCTTGATTTAACAATTTTTTTATATTTTTACTGAAAACAAGACAAAAATACTACGATTTTTTTTCTTGAAAATAATTTTTTGCAGTGTAGTATTCGTTTTTCCTACTATGGGTGTCAATGAGTACCGCCAACTGTGTGGTTACCATAATTAAAAAAAACAATTCTTAACAAAAAATGTTTTTTGGTAACCTATACCTTTAATTGTTTTATTTGAATTATTAAAAGCATGCTAAAATTAGTTTGCTGTACTACAACAGGTGGAGCTGGTCTACTACATTTTTGGTCGGGAAAAGTTCCCAGGCACCACGACGGCTAACCTCGAGCGTATTGTCCGTCGATTCAATGAAATTCAGTACTGGGTAGTTACTGAACTGTGTCTCTGTGAAGACCTGGTCAAGAGAGCCACGCTACTGAAGAAGTTTATCAAGATAGCCATTGTGTGAGTATTCCCCAAAAGTCTCAAAAGTCAAGAACTGCCATTGCATCCCACAATGATTTACACTAATGAATAAACATACACAAATACACTAACACTATACAATGCACGTCCATTACTTACATGCACATTTATGCATTTGGCAGATGCTGACTAACAGTGCAGCATACATTTTTATCAGCATATTTTGAATTTGCGCCCCTCAGATAAGCAGTAACTAGCCGCCACTGATTAATAGGTAAATATTGTCTGATGAGCATCTGGTTTGATCTATTTCAGTTTAAAAGAGCAGAAGAACCTGAACTCATTTTTCGCTGTGATGTTCGGTCTCAATAACAGCGCAGTTCTAAGGCTAAACAAGACATGGGAGGTAAGGAGCAGTATATTTGTGAACTATCCCTTTAAGCATGGATTTCACATATAGGGTCAAACTTGCTTAGGATCTGTTTAAAAATGCACTTTTGTTGCTTTTAGTTCTGTTAGTAATATAAAAGACATCATTAACAAACCTAATCTGTCAAATCATTTAGAAAAACTAAAAAAAAAAACACTGTTCTGTTTGTTTAATTTTTTATAACAGAGACTTCCAAACAAAACCAAGAGGATCTACTGTGCATATGAAAGATTGATGGTAAGAGCATGTTTGCATACCGTTTTGCATTCAGATATGAAGCATTACATGATCTATGTACTTTATTAATCCTTATTGAATTGTGTTGTAGGATCCATCCCGTAATCACAGGGCCTACAGGCTGACTGTATCTAAACTCAGCCCTCCATACATTCCCTTCATGCCACTGCTGCTTAAAGGTACACTTCTCTCTACTGACCATCATTTACATTGTTTTTTATGTATTGTATGTATGGACAGGTTGATGGCTGTAATTTCGTTGTACTTGTACAATGACAAATAAAGCTTCATTCATTTACATTCATGGCTGTAATGGGAACCGTATTGGTCTTAAAGGAAAGTATAATAGTCTCTGTGGGTCCATACTGGTAATGTGTTGGGCTCTTGGTGGATGTTATCTGGCAGATGGTAACCAAGACAACACTATTAAATCCTACAGGAATAAGACCCATGAAGGATTTTGTAATGGTTTTAATGGTAAACAGTCGGTAGTTCAAAATGGTATTTGGGAAGGAAACCATTATGGGACTGGGACTATTTGCTGTTCACAAGCTCGGCATAACAAACTTCCCAAGACGACATGAATTATAGTATAGTTAAGATAGTGAACTTGAGGACAGTAGTTGACGTAATCTATATCCTGCTCATTTCTCATTGTAGACATGACTTTTATCCATGAAGGAAACAAGAACTGCACTGATAAATTGGTCAACTTTGAGAAAATGGTGAGTTTTTTTACTTACACGTTGACTTGCTCCGTGCTAAAGTCTTTTTGTAGATGCTTGCCTTCGATTTGGTATCTACTCTGATTAAAAATAAAATAAAAAAAGATGATTTAATACTTGTCTTTGACGTCGTCTACAGCGTCTCGTTGCCAGGACAGTGAAAACAGTGCGGGAATGCAGAAGTCAACCTTACGGTAATACTATACTCCATCTAGTGGTGCGGGTCGCACATTACAACGACTCTAATAATTGGTTGTGTTCGGCTTCATCTGTTGCTGCGCAAATTGACTGGTTTATGACATCAAAGTACCGCGAGAGCGGATCTACACTTAAAGCAAGATTCGCTCTCGCGGTACTTTGATGTCAAATGCTGATTGGTAAGCGCGGCATATTGAATTAAGCTACAGACTGTTTAGATTCGTATAAAAAAAATCGGTTTTAATTTGTAAACCACTATTTTTGTTGCTTTTTGCTTATGTCATGTTTTTGTTTTTTTCATTTTTGCAGTGCCTTCATCTCCTCAGAAGGGTCTGACAGAGAGAATGTTCTTGGATGCCCAGGCTATACGAATATCAACATGTATGTTTTTTAGCTCTTGAATCTTAATTTCTATAGAAAACATACAGCAGCATTATTCATCTTTTTCTTATCTGTCACAGATTCAGATCAGTCTGTCAACCTGCGCAGTGCGACCAATATAAGACAGTACATTCAGAACCTCAGTGTGATTGACAATCAGAAGAAACTCACCCAGCTATCAAGAGCCTTGGAGAGATGAGAAACCGGCCTTTCTTCTCCACTGCCCTGCTCCATATTGGAGAATACATCCCAACCATTACTTTTCATGTGACTGATGGAATCCATGATCACCCTATGTGTGGTTATATGGTGTATAATCCAGTGCTATATGGACTATGTTAAGCCAAGCACTGAATGCAAACATGCCTTCGCATGCCGTGTCTGATACACTACTACACCATGAGCAAAGAATTAAACTTTAGTGCTGTTGGCATTTACTGTTATTTATAATGTTTATACCATAGCTTTGCCTTTGGTGAGTTCTTGATTCTTGACTGATAGACTGTAAAGAGTTTAATATAAACACATATGTAGACATGCACATGAAGTAAATGTATGAGTGGAATAATTGACAATTATTCTCGATATAACAGTATTTTTGCCTGTCTAAATGTTAACCTTGCTAGCTGCTGTATGTAGTAAATACCACTTGCCTAAACCGATGAATACTATGAAGAAGTGCATCAGTTTTGTAGACAGTATATTATATAAAATGTATATCTTATGCATTTTTATTATGAAGTGTTTATTTTTTATAAATAAATTATTGACTTTTTGGGTATGGTTTGTTTTATTGTAAAATATTATTGCTTAAATTATTTATTAATATTAACAACCAGGGTTCCATCGGGTCCTTGAAAGTTTGTGAATCTGGGAAATTCAAGGCCCTGGGAAGCTTTTGAAAATATACATACATACATACATGTTCCCTGTGTAGTGTAGGATAATATCATTAAAATTGTAAACTTTTTAAGCACACATGCCAAACTGTTCGCTTTAAATGCTTATTTCTTCTGTATGCAAATGTTGACTCATACCAAAATGCTTTTTTGCATACTTGTGTTTGACACAAGAAAACGCTTTGGGTTACGTATGTAACTGTTGTTTCCTGAGAAGGGAACGAGACGCTGCGTCTCTTGCCATACTTCCTGCGTCCCTGTAACGCCGTCTTTGGCAATATTTCAGATAGCAATATACTTCCTGGCTCCCGCGTCACCCTGTCTTTGTCGTTAAGCCTCACCATTGGTTGAATTTGATATACACACTCAGACCCACACTATACACACCCTGGAGGCGTCCCCAAAGTGTCACCGCATTGACGCAGCGCGAGTTCCCTCGAAAGAGAACTGTAACAATGTATCTTTAAAGGTAACACGATGTAACCTTGCTCGCAATTGAAATGTGTCCCCACATTTAGTCCTTGAATTTGAGGGTATTGGACCTGGAAAGTCCTTGAATTTGAAGTTAACTAGGTGTGGGAACCCTAAACAACATATCAGAGTAACAACAACAAAGAATTTGTAAAAAAAAAGATTTATTTTAAAATGCAAACTGTAAATACAAATAATTACTTGAACATCCCTCTGTTTCTCCCCAATATGGGGTGATGAAATACCGTGTGAAATCATCCGAAAATTACAATAATCTCCTCACCACACATATTTACAACTCAAAAAAAAAAAAAAAAAAAAGGAATTTGGGGCAGTTTTATAGGATAGAAATAAAAAGACATACCCAGTGTTACCCTCCTGCTTAAATGCAAAAATCAGTTAAATTTTTGGAGGAATAAATAATGTTTTGGAAAATGTACATAAGAGATTTAAAATATCAAAAAAACATCACTAAGGTATCGAGTGGTGTCTGTGTTTGTTGGTTTTGTGCCATTATACGGCTTTAATCTGTGAGCGTCCCAGTAAAATAAACTCTCTTGAAGGCACACGACAGCCAAAATCAGTGACAAGAGATTTTGCTTGTGACCAATCACTATATTTTTATGCCACAATCATATTCGTAATATTCACAATCATACAAAAAAAAAATCTTTTCCCCCCAAAATGCAATATTTTTGTATTTCTGAGAGAAAAAAAAACACTCCAGTATTATACTGTTTTATAATTATCCTACCATCTGGGCTAATTTCAACCCTCAAACTGGGTGTTGTCTTTAAATTTGCATTTTTGAGAACCTTAGTAAAATAAAGTATTAATACACACAACAATTTCTTTTTTTAAATGAATAGATAAAACAACAATATTGCACTTCCATACAACGTCCTACACATTCCACACTTGGAACCGCTTTCCCTTTCCAAGTGGCTTGCAGAGACAAGAATTTCATGATAGGTGATTGCCGTTGCTCCCTATCTAGTTTGGCCACTTTAGCACCATGAAGTACAAAGGCATTTCGACTGTGGTGCCCCACAAGCTGACACAAACATACAGTATAGACAAAACAAGAACTATACAAGTGTATTTCAACATTCAGTCCCTGGATGAGTTACTGCCACCTCGGAACGAGTATGCGTTTAGTCCGTTGCGTGTATGTAAATGCAGTGACCTGCATGTGCACAGACTTTGCGGAAATCTCGTTCCAAGTCCACGGTGGCTCTCCGCGTTCATCCACAGAAATTCAAAGGGACGACCGAGAGGTCCACGTGGGAAGAAATAGGCTCCCAACGCTCTTTGGCCCAAAGAGTCTATTAGTGTAATGGCAAAGCACAGCTCTGCTTCAAGGCATTTGCGAGGTTTCACAGGCTCGATGTGGATCCAGTTGTGTCCCAGATGACTACTAAGGCAACGCTACTGCTTGTTACTAATAACTTAGTAAGGTAACAGAAACAGTTGACAGTCAGCAGGGATCGGCGTTATGAGCACCTTTTGTTAAGGATCCTTACAATGTTTCCATGGAAACGCATGGCATTGGACCTGTGTGCCACGGTATCACCTGAGACCGAAACCAACTTTTTTTGGTAAGAGGTGACTGAGCTGAAAACATCTCATTCTTAATGAAAACCTTTGCTTATAAACTTTCCATCAGAAATCACACAAAACATAAAACATTTACAATGTCTTTGTTTAAAAAAAAACTAAAACAGCAGGAAAATGGAGATGAGGGTCCATGGTGAGGTATCATACCTCATTCTCACGTTCAAACACAACAAAAAACGTGTCAAAGTCTTTGGCGTTTTGGTAATGATGTGTACACTGCAAGGGACTAAAGCGGACTAAAACTAAGTGAAAATTAAAAATCAGTATTAGTGCAGTCGAGTGTCAGTCTAGGGCAGAATCTGTAAGAGAGACTCTCATTGGTTGCTGCTCTTTTTTATTAAGGCAACTGATCCTGAGCTTTGGTTAAGATTAACCCAAACTGTTTGCGAGTTGTTAGGCTATAAGTGGTGGTTAAAAATCGAAACCCACAGCAAGAAAAATAAAATAAACACGTGTGTCAACATTCATTTGGCTTTAAGTCTTTCGGGTCTCATCGTCTAGTGCAGTACGGTGAAGATCCAGTGATCTTTTCTCCATCTTTTCTCTACTGCAGTCTAGTCTATGTTGTTTTAAACAGCAATGAACCTTGTCTTTTGATGGCCTCTGGTTAAGAACATTCTTTGGTATTTGTTCTCTGAATGCTTTCTTGTTTAGTTTAGGCCTCGGAGGTGGCTTGAGGTTTGAGCTGGGCCTTTTCCATAGCAGTGCCGTAAGGAGTTCTCTTGAAGAAGCCGAGCTACGGGATTACAAGAAAGAGAGAAGAATGAGTTTAGGAATAAACCCAAGTATAAGAAATTGCAAAGCGAAGGATAAACATGAGTTTACAAAAAATATATATAAGTAAAGGTACAGTTACACGACACCCATTTAGTACACGCGAAAAGGTTTTCTGTTGCGTTTTTACCAAAATGTTACAAAATGTTGCATTTATGGATCCCTAAAGACGACAAAAAATGCTGTATTATGCGTGCCTGGCCAGTAGATGGCGATATTACTTTGTAAAGAAACACTACGTGCATGCGTGCAAATGCATTCTTATACAGAGCAATAAATACAAACAATCAAGATCGCAAAAGTGACCCTGGACTATAAAACACCAAAATTGTAAAAACTGTTGGAGAAGCATTAATAAACTGTGGTGAGCAGCACAAACAGCACAAAAAGCAGCACAAAAAGTCCTGTAGCCTGCCATTGTTGTTTTGGTTATACTCAGGCATGCTATAGGTAGGAAATAATTGACGACGGGCCACTGAATTTTTCGAAAACAATGCACACCTAGCCCCAGTCACATTAGCTACAAGAGACAGAGCGACAGGCTACCGTTAATTTTCAATGGGAGTGGCCGTTTGCCAGTGACAAGCAACAAGCTCGCCACTGCAAGGTGGAGCCAAAATAGACAAGAAGGCTATTTTTTGCAAATGCTGAGCGATGCGACAAAGCGACTGCCAATCGGGGGCAGCGTGACGTAGGTCTATTGCCGAATCGAAGAAATAAAATTGAAGATGGCGGAAAATGCGTATTTCTGTATATATCTGATAAGTTTGGCATTTTATCTCATATATTTTGTTACTTTTATCGAGAAATAAATACTTTTAAAACATCGTTCTTGTAACTTAACAATACCTCTAAAGTGACTTGTGATACGGCTTTTAGATACTAGCCAAGGAACGCCCATCAACCGAGTGCGTGTCACTCAGTGTCGCTCACTTTTGTAGCTATATGTGACGGTAGGGTAAGATGGTAATGTGGCATGACGCGAAACGGGTGGGCATTATTTTTAAATAATTCAAAGGACCGGAGGTCCCGGTGTGCGTTTATCGAAAAATAATGCATACCCGTGGAACATTTCTCAACCAATCAAAATAAAGCATTCAACAGCCCTGTGTAATAAACTGAATCAACACACGCACATTACATCACCGTTATCCCAGATTCACATTTACGTAGATTACATTGAGACGACAAGGTGTCATTTACAAAAACGTACACTTTGAAACCCACGCAGCAAATCACCAGTGTTAAATGTACACTCCTGGTGTATATATGGGTACCACCAGGTCTGCAGTGTAGATTTAACACTGGTGATTTTGCTGTGCATCACCAAAACTTTGACAAAGACAAAAACTCCCCTTTGCCGTTGAAAACATTGTCGTGTGACAGCCCCTTAGTTTGGTTAGTTAACTCATAAACTAACTGTAAACAAAATGCCATCACCCACCTTGTAAAGGACATAAATGAGCAGGGCAAGCAGTAGAAGACCGGCAAGAATAGCCAGAATGATGATCCAGAGAGGTACCGCATACGTACTGCTTACTTTGTTCCAGACCACGGGAGTGACCATCTACAGAAAGAAAGAGTGGATTATTTGAATTAATAATGGCTAAACTATATATCTGAAATCATATCAATTGATTCTTGGTTAAGAAAACAATTGTATTATGCTCTTCATTTATAATCTATTTGTTGATCAAAATCCTTTTAGTAGTTAATCTAACAAATTTGATGATATAGTATGTGAAGATTTCTGGCTCCTTGAGAAAAAAAATATTTTTACCTAATAAAGTTGTTGAGATTTCTTTTAAAATTATTCACAATTGCTACCCAGTTAATTATAACTTTGCTAAATTAAATAATAATATTTCCCCCTTGTGCACCTTTTGTCATCAGGCTGATGAAACAATCCTTCATTTATTTTGGGAATGTATATACTGCAAAATATTTTGGGTTGACTTTTCAAATTTTGTTAAAAGAAATCTTTCTGTAAATTTCTGTTTAAACCAAAAATTGTGTTCTTTGGTGAAACTATGAGATTAGACCCCTATCACTTTAAATGTATTCTTAACTTGCTGCTTCTCCTTGCTAAATTTTATATTCACAAATGCAAATTCTCAAAGAAAACTCCTTATTTTTTCATCTTTAAGAAAGATCTTGATATATATTTTATTTTCTTAAGGAACTAAAAAAACACTGTTGCTTGTAAAACTCTACAATTGTGTCAATTCTTTAAGCTATAGTTTAACTTTCTTTATATTTATGTTTACGTAATGTAACCCACGATATTGTGTACTATTTTCCATTTATTGCATTGTTCTGTATATTTTATTAAAGCATAATAAAAATGGACAAAAAACAATTGTATGAAGTTTACCTTTTTGGCACCGCTTGGATTCTCCTTGGGCAAAATAGCATAAGGCATCTTTTCAACTTTGTAACTAGCAAGACACTCCAGAATAAAGCTCTTGTGTGGATTCTCCATAAAAGCACAAGATGACACATTTGATCATTTATTTATATTTTTTATATAGCGCTTTCACAATTGTTTAATTGTTCCAAAGCATACTTTTTACATTAATAAAACAAGAAAAAACGCAGAAAAATCAGAGAACAACAAAAGTAGCAAAGTACAGCGTCTAAGATTAAACTGTACTAGTGAGCGGAGTAATAATGTAACGTATAGAAGGCAGTTCTAAGTTAAGCCAATGTCAGCTGACTCCCAAGGGGTTGAAAAACCCTGTGGGAAAAAAGTCCTAGGGAGAAAAAAACCCAGAAAGAGAGAGAGACAGACATAGCTGAATCTATAGAAAATATACTATATATTAAATACTATATTATAAAAAAATTGGAAAAAAAATTTAAGCGGTTGGTTGTCGCTGGGCAAACTTATGGGATCCAGTAGCCAAAAATACTTTATATTAAAAATGCTACTATTAAGTAGTTTAACATAAAATTTTATAAGAATAAAAAAATGTAAGGGAGGTGGTCAGTGGTCACTGGGCAGACATCAGCTGGACATCACAATGATGGGAGGCGAGTAGATCAGCGGTGTGGTTTGTGGTCAGATCAAGTTAATTAAATATATTTTTCTATGTCAATCCCATCTATGGTCAGTTGGGGGCAGTATTGCCTCACTAAACCTCAATGTTTCAGCTGTCTTTGGCTCTCTCACTTTGGCCTTCTAAAATTCCAATCTGCTGAGCTCTCAGAATCGCCTGGTAATGTATTTTCAATGCACTCACTTATAATCTTTATATTGGCTTAAACTAGAGAGCATGTAAGGCATCTTTCAAAGACTCTTGTTTGGAGACGTCATCTGACTTTCTTCAACAAGGACGACTTCCTAAAACAAGGTGACCTTGCCAGGAAAAAAACTCTAAATCAATATGATCATAAACAGACTTTATAATTTCAGTGTTATATAAAGTGAGCTATTTATAAATAGCTCTTATTTGAGGTTTAGGAGTCTGAAATAAAAGCTTTTTAAAGCACAATCGCCCCAAAAAATGGCTTTGGCAGCTATTGCACTGTAAAAAAAAGTTAAACAATTTCAACTTGTTTTTATAAGTTATTATCACAAGTCAAAACTTAAAATAGTAAGTTAAATTGATTTGCAAAACCAAGTTGTTTTAAATGGGACATTTCACAAGACTTTTTGAATGTGTCAAATAAATCTTTGGTGTCCCCAGAGTACGTATGTGAAGTTATAGCTCAAAATATCATATAGATAAAAATTTCCACTTTGTAGGTGTGACAAAAATGTGCCGTTTTTGTGTGTGTCCTTTAAAATGCAAATGAGCTAGCAGTGCTGTGGTTGGATAGTGCAGATTAAGGGACGGTTCTGACATCCCAAGGGGAGCCAAATTTCCTATTTTTTCACATGCTTGCAGAGAATGGTTTACCAAAACTAAGTTACTGGGTTGATCTTTTTCACATTCTCTAGGTTGATAGAAGCACTGGTGACCCAATTATAGCACTTTAACATGAAAAAAGTATTATTGTGTATTATCAGTAGAAACAGATATGTCAGCCTTCATACCTCCATAAATGTTTCAGCCCAGATCCGTGAGCGAACATGCAGTATGGCACTTGTACCTCGCTCCAACAGGCCGACGTTACACGTTAAAGTCCAGCAATCCACGCTGGAGCAAGACTAAAACATCAAAGAAATAGAAAAACAGTTAAGTACCCATGAAGTAGTGCCAAACAAAAATCTTTTATACCCCTTTCTATTTTATAAGTTCAATGAAGTACAATAAACTCATTTTTAGAAACTCCTGGAACCTGTACCCAAGGTTGGAAATCAACGGTTTACACAAATGGCACAATGAGGTTTACAAAACCACTTTATATAGCCTTATTATTTGCATTTCTGCCAAAACTTCATGCCAGCAGTGATTTTAATAAACAAACACAATAGAAGGTCAGAAACGATTTAAACAAACAATAGATTCAGAACAAACAATGTTCATTGAATTGGCTTGGCAGAAATAAATAAAAGGCACAGCTTTAAGTCGCTTAAAACAAAGACAAATGCAAATCCGGATGAAGAGATGAAACCATGAGACGGATGTCAGCATCGTGAGCCAAAAGCAGTGACAAAGAGCCTAATGTTGGAGTCTAATGCATCGACTGCTTTAAATTAGTGGGAATTGACTGCTTGAGTCACA